>NC_063210.1:12480763-12710763 GCF_017589495.1 Alosa alosa | reverse complement strand
ACATGTACGTGTGTGTGTGTGTGTGTGTGTGAGAGGGTGTATGAATATTGTCTCTTTCTCCATTATCCAGCCGTCTCTTCATTAATTGTACCAGTGACCCCGTCCTTCTCTTTCCTCTAGTGTATAACCAACCAGCACCGGGCTCTACTCATTAATTCATCACGTGACCTCCCCGACAACCTTCTCACCTTCGTGCGCCGGCACCCTCTCATGGCCTCCCCAGTGCTGCCACTCCGAGGGCGCCCTCTAGTGTTCAAAAAGAGTATCAACTACAGCAAGATCTCCGTGCTTCCCGTGGCTGCTGTGGATGGGGTTGTCTATAATATGCTCTTCATTTGCACAGGTGAGCTTGGTCTGATTGGTCTTGATGGGGTTTTTTATTACACTGGAGCAATGCTTTGATCATTCTTTTGTCTGAAATTGTGGTAAATGTAAGTAACTAGCATCCTGTTTCAGAACGGATACTTCACGGTCTAAGAGATCACTTGAAATTCTAGTTTGTTTTAACTGTGTGTGTGGTGTGTGTGTGTGTGTGTGTGTGTGTGTGTGTGTGTGTGTGTGTGTGTGTGTGTGTGTGTGTGTGTGTGTGTGTGTTTGTGTGTGTACGTGCGTGTGTGTGTTCAGATGAGGGCTGGCTCCACAGGGCAGTAGAGGTTGGAGATCATGTCCACATTATCGAGGAGCTTCAGCTGTTCAGTGAGCCGCAGCAGATCTACAGCATGGTGATATCTCAAGCGCAGGTAACAAGAAGTCACTCCAAACACACTATTACTATAGTTACTGTTCATCTGCCTATGTCTAACACTAGCAAAATAGGCAGAGTTTAGGAAAAGTGTCTATAACATATGTTTTGTTTTAAGTAGAATTAAGCAATAAGACCCGATAAACCCAAAATAGACCATAAAACCCCCTTACCTTAAGATCAGTGTAACCTACAGACTGGAGTGGCTTATTGCTTTTCTAAAACGGTTACTACATATATCTGGCAAGATTTCATAATAATAATAATAATAATAATAATAATAAAGGCATAAAGGCACAGCAACGAGAAATGTAACAATGTATTTCATACTTAGAATAATCATTATTCCCCCAAGAAATATATTTCCTCTATCAAAATGGTTGCCAACTGTGGAGCAACATTGAGACGCAGCTACTCTAACTTTTGTATCGAGTTGTGGTAGCGCAGTAATATAGGACGAAATGCAGTCAAGGTGTATGTTTGTGCTGGATTTTACAACGGCATCGAACGTGATTCAGCCAATCATAATCAAGGACCGTAACTATCTGTTTTAGAACTTAGAATTAACTATGAAACAGCTTCAAATTGTCTGTTTCTCTCGCTCTCTTTCTCTCTCTCCCCCATCCCTGCCTCTCTACCTACCTGTTTCCATCTCTCTCTCTCTTTCCCTCCCTCCCTCTCTCTCCCCCTCTCTCTCTCTCTCTCTCTCTCTCTCTCTCTCCCTCTCTCTCTGACAGAGGAGTATGTACCTAAGCTCTCAGTCTGGCCTGGTGCAGGTGCCTTTGGCCACCTGCCAGAAATACACCTCATGTTACGACTGTGTGTTTGCCCGGGACCCATTCTGTGGATGGGATGGCACGACATGTGCTGATGTTTCTCTGCACACAGACAGGTACAGAAGTCTCATTTACTGTAATTTCTCGCAAGCAACTCTACTCAACAACTTTTACATACATTTACAATTTTCTGCCCTTATATTTTGCAACTTTGCACTGCTGAAGTTTTTTGCTCTCTGCAGGTCCAGTCTTATTCAAGATATTGAAATGGGGAATAGGGGTTGTCCCAGCATCACAGGTGATGGTGAGTACGCATACTGAAGTGGGCAGATATTCATGTAAACTATCTGCCCCTACTTTGTATTGTGCCCTTAGATGTTATGTACCACACTTTGCATTTTGAAGTTAACATACTGTACATATGAAGAGTTTTTAAAAACATTAAAAACCCAGGCTATTTAATTGTGCATTTCAGGTAATATCAATCAAATTGCAGTTGTGTTGTTTTGATTCAGTAAAGATAAATATGTATGAAAATTCATTAAATGGTGGATATAGCATTTTGGAACCAAACTCTTCATATGGGCTTAGACCCATTGTTATTGTTTACATGTTACTGTGTGTGCTTCTGTGAGGATGTTCTTAAGTACACTTGAGCTACACTTAAGTACACTAAGTACTACACATAAGTAAACTTGAACATCTATGGGAGTTGGACCAATTATTTCCACTGTAAGCTGCCACTGTTCTCTACAGTCTTATTTTAATTTCTTCCTGTTTCATGTGTTTATCTAAAAACTCTTCTCAGAAAAGATATTTTCATTCAGCAGATCCATTAGTTTTATTCAGTGAAATAAATGTTCATTCATGCTAAATTCATTTCATTGTAGCATACTAAATACCATTGTACATTCTCAGTTGCATTCCGTGTACTGTATGAATATAGAATTAAATATTTTCCTGTGAGTATTGAGGCCATTGAATATCAGTTAAATTTAAATGTAATTGTGTCAGTACTCTTTAAAATATTTAAAGTTCTGTGTCATTCCCTGTGTGGTTTTCCAGGTTCAACAGTGCACCGTGTCAGATCTGTGATGGCGGGGGACGATGTGCTCCTTCAGTGTGAACTCCTCTCCAACCTGGCAACCCCACTGTGGACGCTAAACGGCCGGGACCTGCCAGGCCCCGGGCTGGGCTCCAGTTACCGAGTCGGCACGGACGGCCTGCTCATCATCGGTGCCCAACCCAAACAGAGCGGCTCATACCGCTGCTTCTCGCAGGAGAACGGCCTCAGGCAGCCAGTGCGGCGGTACACCGTCAGGATCCAGGCCCCGGTTCTGCCCTCACGGGCCCGGGAGATTCAACAGAACTGCCCGAGGAGTTCCTCAGTAGCCTTCCACCTCCGTCCTTCGGCCCCTCGGACCAGCCCGTGTCCTCCCCGCTGGCTCCTCTCCCCTCTGGGCCGGAGTCGCAGGCCTACAGGCACATGGAGGCCCTGTACATGTCTCTGGTGGCCGTGCTGGGCGGCCTGTGTCTGGTGCTGACCGTGGTGCTGCTCTACGTCAGTTTCTGCGCCAGAGGAAGGGCCGGCAGCCCCAACAGGAAGTACTCGCAGCAGGGCGTGATGGCGGCAGCGGTGGCGGCGGCGACGGAGCGCAAGCGGAGCTCCCACCTGGAGCTGAAGACCATCTCCAGCCACTGCAACGGGAGGGTGTCGCGGCGTGGGACTGCCGCTGGCGAGGACGGCAGCCTGCTGCAGATCGTGCCCGGCGAAGGTGGCCAGCTGGGTTCGCCCGGCGGCAGCAGCGGCAACAACAGGGACCGGACGCCACCCCCGGCCCCGCCTCTCCCCATGCCGCCACCACTGCCCGCGTCGGAGTTCGCCAACGGGCTGTCGGCCACGCTGCCCAGCGTGCTGCGGAAGATGAACGGGAACAGCTATGTGCTGCTGGGCCAGGCGGAAGGCGAGACCACCTCACCCCTCTACCACTCCTTCACCGAGGAGCTCAACCGCATTCTGGAGAAGCGGAAACACACTCAGCTCGAGGACGTGCAGACGGATGAGAGCTCCGTGTAGCCCCCTCCACCCCCAACCACCCTGCTCTTAACCCCTCTCCCACCTCCACCCCACCCCACCCAAATCCACCCGTACCCCTCGTCAGTTTGTGGTGGTCGTGGATGGACCTGCTGTGCAATAAGATCTTTGTTTTGTTTCTGTGAAAACCCCCAGTGTAACAACGGAGTAAAACTATTGAAATCTGTACCTCTGTTTGTTGCTCACGCAAGCTGAACTCAACTGAACTGGCGTGAACTGAGCTGACATTACGTTTCAATCACATATCGGATTAACCCCCACAAATGTAGATAATTTGTTCATGATGTTATATTTATTTAATGTAATGTACCTGATCTCTGGGGAAGAATATTAGCAGTTCCTCAAAACAGCTGAGGCATTTATGTATGATATTGGAAGAGGAAAATGGCCATAAGTTTTGAAGCCTAAGATTCTGTCTGTGACATTGGATCATTGGTTGACTTGAGAGGTCAAAGATAGGCACTGGACTCGTATGGACTGAAAAACATTTTGTTTGATCCTTTGTGGAATTGTCTTTTGTACAGTATAATACATTCAAAAATAACCAAGTTTCCAAATGCAGCCAACAGTAGCAACTTAATGACACTATGGTGACATTACAGCAGGTAAATGCATTGTGAACTACTCCTGTGCTGACAAAGGTGTTTGTCAGGTGTGCTCAGATGAAGAAAACCACAGTATTAAAGCCCAGGTTTGGCCCTCTACATATTCAACCAGACTAAGATTTCTCTTTGAGTTGACTCTGGCTAAGTAAATCCAAAGAGGGAGAACCCCAAGGAAATTGAACCCCCTCGTGAAGAGGATTCATCTAATTTTTACCTGAAGGTAAGAAGAACCAGCCAAATTTTTATCAGGAGACTTTGTCCTCTAACTGAACTCAGTGTGTTCCACATTACAAATACAGCCATTTAAGCCATTTATAGTATTGATTATTGAATCTAGAATTTTAGTTATTGTACTTTATTGATTACAGTAGAGGACACAGAATACCTTTACAGCAAGCGATAGTATGTGCATGGACCAAGAGAAGTGTGAACACTCTGTTGAAAATGATTACATAAGTCTATTCTAATCCATAATGCTATTACCAATGCAACTATCTAATCACCGGATAAGCACGCCTGGCGAGGGCCTGTGGACTTATATAACTCAACCGCTCGCGTTGACACTGTGACTGGAGGGGAGGGACATTAACAATGGACAGCACTAGCCTCCCCAGAGTATACACAATGAAGAAAGCAATAAAGAGACCCACACCCTGCACATTGACGAGGGAGAATCATAACCACACACACACATACACACATTTTATTCAAGTTTAAATATTTATTTATACAACCCTGTTTCACAAAAAATGAAAGTAAAGAAGCTCTGGAAAATGTTGAAAATGTTAAAGTGACAAATTTGACTAGTTCATGAAAAAATACATGCTCATATTGAAATTGATGCCAGCAACACATCTCAAAAAAGTTGGGACAGGGCAATAACAAGCTAGGAAAGTTGTGCATTGCTAAAGAAAACAAGGAGGAACTAATTAGCTTTACTGATGCCATGATTCTCTAAAGTAAAAATGCAGAGGTAGTCATCACTCTGCGTAAAGCTGTTTGGGGACAAATAATGCAATAATATAAGAATAATGATCCACAATGTGATATTGCTAAAGAGTTTGGAGATTTCATCATATCTAGAGTGCATAATGTCATTAAAATACTGTTCTCTGTGATCTTTGGGTCCTCAGATGGCACTGCATTAAAAATAGACCTCTACTGAGAAAATCATTGTATAGCCTCAGGTTAAAATAAGAGGTGACGCAGTGGTCAACATGCTCCTGTCCCAACTTTTTTAAAACGTGTGACTGACATCAAATTCAAGATATTAAGATATTAAGATATTCAAGAGCATAATATTCTCCAAACAAAAATGTTTGTTTCAGCAACAGATACTGTATGATGTGTGCATTATTTTCAAATAAATATAAGGTTTACAGTACTTGCAAACCATAATATTTTGGCCTTGTTTACATTTTACATAGCGTCTCAAGCGTTTTTGGAAACAGGGTTGTACTTTCAGGAAGGGAGAAGACAAGGAGGTAAGGTGAGGTCCAAAGGCGTGAGGTGAGGATCTAGCACATTTATCTGAATCCTTTGAAACCTGGAAAAACCTGCTACCTGCTGTAAGATCGAGATTTGTTTCATCGGATTACTCTTGCGTACAGCATAGTATACAGTAAAATAATTTCCCTGACATACAGCTCTATACAGACACACACACACACACACACACATATATATATATATATATATATATACACACACACATACACACACACACATACAGCTCTCGAAAAGATTAAGAGACCACTGCACATTTTTCTGATGTCATCCTACGGTTGCTGAGCGACATTTGAATGAGTTGACGGTCATATTCAAAATTAGACCACTGCAAATTTTGATATGACTGTCAACTCATTCGGTAGATTTTCACACTAGAAACATAGAAAAATCAGTATTTCAAAATTACAATATTACTATATAATACAAACAAACAGTACCTACTGTGTACAATTGTACAGTTCTGAGAGACATACAAATGACACTGGAAATAGTTAAACACATCTATTCCTTTTTCTATCCAAATGGCAGCTTATGCATTGTTGTTTTAACATCGCCACAAGTCCACTGAAAAAAGAGGCATTATTTACGCGTGACTGCTGGATCAACTAGATGTCCCGCAGAGTGGTAAAAAAAATATGACCGCCACCCATTCCTGCACATTTCTCTCTGCAAAAAGATAGATAGATACTGTAGATAGATACTTTATTGATCCCCAGGGGAAATTCAAGGAAATAAATCATGCTTGTCAATTTGTCTCCATTTCCTACTCCATCCCCTACTTTCGTGTTTGTAAAATGAGTGTGTGCATAGTGTGTGTTTGTTTTTGTGTATATGTGTGCTTCTGTGTGTGTGTGTGTGTGTGTGTGTGTGTGTGTGTGTGTGGGGGGGTAATGGGGTGTGTGTGTTTCTCTGTGTGTGTGTGTGTGTGCGTGCCTGCTTGCCTGCATGTGTTATTATGTGTGTGTGCGTGTGTTTATGTGTGTGTGTACTGTGTGTGTGTATGTGTCCATGTGTGTGGATGTGTGTGTGCATGCGTGTGAGTATGTGCGTGCCTGTGTGTGTGTGCGTGCGTGTGAGTGTGTGGGTGCCTGTGTGTGTGCATGTGCATGAGTATGTGTGTGGGTGTGTGCTTTGCTTGCGCGGCCGTCATAATAACTACACTTGTGTAAAGACACTTACCAATAAATAGAGTTGCGCTTTGAACATCAATAACAGTCAAATACATTTTAAGTTATTTTAAGTATTTTCAGCTTCAGACATGATGACCCTGAACCAGACCCTGTCCAACAAGTGTTTTTGCTAAACTACTTATGGTTGTACTTGAGATGTGCATCACCACATGACATCTCTGGCTCAGGCTGTGAAGTCTTGAGTCACCACCATGTTGAAGTTGTTGCCCTCAGTCTGTGTCCGACACCTGCTGACCGCCTTTCTTATTTCATTTTGTACCTGCACAGTGAAGCAGTGATCCTCGTATCACAAGAAGACAAAGCAAAAGCCACCACAATGGTCGCACTGATCTGATAGAATGTACAAGGAAATAACACTGGTTACCTCAGCATTCAGGAAGCAGTATAACAGTGCCACAATGAAGCCCTGTTAAGAAATATGTACAAAGTAGTTACTTCTTATATCTGTGAAGGCAAGCTGTCTTGTCTAGGGCAGTGGTTCTCAAACTTTTTCAGGCCAAGTACCACTTAACCAATAACAAAGTAAAACTCACATGCATGTCTCCACTAACTATGGTTTAGCAGCAAAAATAACACCATGATATCTTACCTGGAAAGAGCCAAGAACAAGTTCAAAGAGAAACCGAGCCTTTATCCCCACATGCTCGGGAAAAAGGGCGAACACGATGTAGTGCACACCAAACAATGGGATCAGCAGCAGCGTCGATTTTGCGAGTCGCCTGCAGGGGGCAGATAATCGCCACCGGTTAGAAAGGACACAGAAGATGAGAGGACACAGAGGTCACCATTCACCTTTACCTCTGTCTTAAGAGGTGAATTTTTTTTATCCTCTCACCTGCAGAGCGGCTTGTCTCCCCCAGAAGAGTCAGGTGTCTTGGTCTTCATCACTATGATCCTACTGATGTTCACAAACACTATGAAGTTCACCTGAGGTGTGACAAGGGAAAAAAATTGAAGAATGACTCGTTTTTGTATGGCCACTGAGATATTTTTGCCATGTTTTTATGGCATTTTGGTCATGCTTACAAACACAGATATCAGGATGGGTGTTTTAATGATCCACCAGAGGGCGCTGTCCAAATCATCCCAGCACCTGAGTGGTTTCAGACAAACGTCTCAAGGAAGATCATTTTGTCAGTCATTTAGTATGTGAAGAGATGTAACTTCTTGTACATGGCAGTGTGATACAGTTGTATGACTGAATATGTCTCACCCCAAATTGTTGTACTGACTTTGAAGCAAGGTCCAAATCACAATTGTTACTGAGGGCATTCCTGCAACAAGAGTAGCACCAAAAGGTTTGGCAACACAAACACCGATTTGAATGAAGTAACATTACAGCTCAAGGTAATTATGTTTATGTGTATAGTTTATATTTCTTAGCAAATTATTTTGTCCGAAACAACTTACATGATGAACTGCATATTCTGCTACTGCCAGGAACAAGTTGGTAAGCTAGCTTGCATGACAAAATAAAAGTGTGCAGATCAGCAGAAGACGTTTTCAGATCTTACCCCATCCTATGAAGGTATACCACCAGAAGAATGTTCTCTTGTTGGCAAAAGAGAAGATCAGGAGGGTCTGTAGAAACAAGCCTTCCACAAGCAGCCAGAAGAAGTTGGCCAGGACACAGTACTGGAAGAATGTCACCGCCGCCTTGCACCCCACCTGATAGGTGGGGAAGACTTAATGCACCAATGCACCATTTTCAATATTCACTGCCTTTCCTATAGTATTCCATTCCTAATATATGACTCATTAATCGGTTGTGGGGCTTGGACATAATGTAATTTCTCCTGAACATGGAGCAGACAGAAAATATATGA
Source organism: Alosa alosa (assembly GCF_017589495.1). Lineage (NCBI taxonomy): Eukaryota > Metazoa > Chordata > Actinopteri > Clupeiformes > Clupeidae > Alosa > Alosa alosa. Next base: position 12,702,020 of record NC_063210.1, on the reverse strand, counting down.
GTGCACTGACAAGGTGCTTTATGGATGCAAACATTTACGAGCAATCTCTGGGAAATGTTCTTAAAGGTCCTTGAGTGATGTTTATGGATGTGACAACAAAAACCGTTACCGTGGAGACAGTACAGTGGTCCAGTGTCTTGTCCTCAAACAGAACTGCATCCTTCACAAACACAGCCACTCCACGCAGGATGAAGGTGGAGAACAGGTTCAGGTGGATGTAGGTGCGAGTGCACAGGAGTCTCCTGTTAAAGCAACAACATATATTTTTTTATGTGTCATCTTGGGTTATTATAGCCCAAAAACACTTCAAGTACGGTAGATGAGGCATCTAGCATGTCAAAACCCAAATTTATGTTAACTTTGCTTGTATATTCCATAGTTCATAACTTCAAAAACACTGAGTCCATCTGGGTCCAGTGGCAATGCCTTTAGTTAAAATTCATGATTATCACCTGAAGGTGAGGAAGATGAGCACAGCCACACACAGCGAGCCCAAAGACACTCCATACCCAACAGAGTACATCAGCTTCACCAGGGCAAAGTACTCCTGCTGTGTGCAGGACAGGATAAAAGAGATCATATGGAATAACATTCTTTATATGACATACACTGTAGCTAGAGGTACGGTATGGTAGGCCTATGGTATGATATGGCATACATGATGAACAAAGGGAGAACGCACACTCTCGCAGCTCACATGCCAGTAGTTTAATGCAAACGTTTCGGCTTGTGGCCTTTCTCAAGTCTTACAAACAACCAGTGGAAGAACACACCTAATATGGTGACAACCAAGCATGTGATTGGTCTAATACACCTGTAGTACATTATCAGAGATGAGCTTGATTTGACTCACTTTTCTGGGATACATTCAATTATTATTAGTTCATCAATGTAGAATAAGTTATATATAAACATAATATATGTTCTGTCAACAAAATATTAACATCTTCATTTAGTGTTAGAGACATCACAGGAAGCTAAACACTACCAAAAATGTAAAAGCCAAACTAGCAGAGATCTTGACATGAACAAATAACCCTATCATTACACCAACATTGAAGTGCAAAGTTGACCAGTGTCCTATATTCAATTGATCTAAAGGAGTTCCATATAGATGCTACTTGAAATATCGGACCTCTAAGGGTCGTCATGGAAAGTGCAATATGGTCCACCTATACTGTAGTTGGCGATCTAACATAGGAGATGAAGACTTGTAAACGTGACAATAAAAAACATAATTTTAATTGCACTTCAAAGAAAACATTTGGTAATACTTTACTTGACAGTATATCGACATAAGAGTGACATGACACTGTCATGAACATACAGTATGACACTGTCTTGACACATGAACCCTAATCCTAACCTAACCTCTAACCCTAATCCTTACCCTAACCCTAACTCTAACCCTAATCTTAAACCTAAACCTAACCCTAACTTATTATGACAAAAACTGAATGTCACTTAATAACAGCAGCGGTATGTCATAAACGTTTATGACTTGTTTATGACACATTCATGACAGTGTCATGTCACTCTTATGTCCATACTGTCAAGTAAAGTGTAACCAAACATTTTAATTCAAAATTCACATTTAGACCCAGAGGAGGGTCTTGAGGTAGTGAGTATAAAAGTTTTCTCTTTGGGATAGTAGTTTATCTAGATTACCACCCCGTCTGGACAGGGAAACTTTCACTATTCCTATATATCTAAGGGAAGCTATTGGGTGTCATTCCTCTAAGAAATGTGCTGCCACTGGATAGTTTACATTCTTACACCGGATTATACTACGATGTTCAGCAATGTGTTTTTAATTCCCTGATGGTTTTTACGATATATGCCTTCCATTACGGGCAAGTGATTAGATAAATAACTGATTTGGTGTTAAAATTATCATCCCTTTAATTGGAATACTTTTACCAGTGTGAGGGTGTCTGAAAGTAGTACATTTGTATGTATAATTGCATTGTGCAGAACACCCAATATCACCATGACATGCCATATTAAATTGAATATGGTTGTAGTGCAATCTGTAGAATTCAGTTTAACAGTTTGGCTGGTGGTGGTTAGGGAGGTTCCCCTATTCAGTGTAAAAAAAAAAATGTTGCTGTTGTTGTTGTTGTTGCTTTTAGATTATGGGTGCCACTAATTCCTCCCTGATACCTGGTCTGCTGTGTCGTCCTCTTGGATGCTGCTCTCGTCGTGAAAGCAGGCTCTGTAGTAGGACACGCTGGGTCTGCTCCAGCCCTGACTGGTGCAGTTCCTCCAGATGAGGACTAGAGCAGAAACACGGTAGCCATTTTCACAAGCAAAACCAGTTCATATAGAACCAGTTCATATAGAACAAAATGACCTATTTTTATGTCTTGGCAAAAGTCATCCAATTTAACACGGAACACGTGTATTACGTATTATTTCCACAATACCCTGCTGACACAGAACATGCACGTCCGGAGCGACATGTGGAAATGAATTCTAATTGTGTCACTCTGATATACTAGGAAGTGACTGATTAAGCCTGCAGGGTTTCTCTTCGACTTCTGACTGAGAGGGACATTGCAGGTGGAGATGAGTTATCTGATTGGCATGTCGGTTTTTACCGTGTGGGAGATTGTGGTGCTGCAGAGGGAGGGGGCAGGAGACGGAGACGGTCTCCCCGACAAGAGCCCACAGCCAGCAGCTAACTCCGTCCCACTCTATTGCACAGCCTGGACATGCATGAGGATAAGGACACACACACACACACAAACGCACGCAAACGCACACACACACACACACACACACACACACACACACACACACACACACACACACACACACACACACACACACACACACTCACACACATAAGCCCAGAGAGAGTCATACAATTGTGTGTGTGTGTGTGTATGTGTATAAGAGGGGGATAGAGAGAGAGAAAGACACAATATTTGCACTCCAGTGAAGCTGATGGTCAACTGATAATGCGTACAGAAGAGGCACAGGTTTTCCTATTACAATATCTTTTTTTTTCATTTATGGAGACCCTTTATGTTTTTCATATTTCTTATAGCTGATTTTTCAAAATAGTTGCATTGTAGTTGCAACACATGTAGTTATATATTTTTTTATATATATTTTATAAAACCAATTACTTTTAATGGTAAAGTAGTTCTTCTCAATGCCACTAATCATGCATAATAGATTTGAATACATAAACCCATTGAATGCATATTAAATATTTACATAGAGAGTGATGGAGTGTATGTGATCAGATCATCAGTATTCTGTGCTCACATGACCAAAAGAATGAAAAGTGCAACGTTTTGTGTTTGCTTTTAAATGTCATGTGCAATTTCCATCTGAGGCTGTTTCTTTCCCCACTCAGACTATGTGAAAGTTACATGATGCTTTGAATACACTTTTGCCATTTAGAGAAACAAGAAGTGTGTAATGGAATGAAATGTGTCAAATTTGTGCTCTGTACTGAGAGACGTCCTATGGGGAAACAGGTCAGAGTATTTTTTGTGAAAATGCAGGTCTTTGTGAATCCCTTTGTTTTAACTACAATAAAGCCACACAAAGCCATATTGAAATTAATTTGAATAATACAAATTATAATATGAAAGGCATGACAGCCATTTCTAAATATGATGCTGTCACTGAAGTTACCTGCAGTCCTATTGGATGAGGAAGGATGCTGTCCTCTGTGTTTATTCATCTCTAGCATGCACTCATTCTCTTGTTTCTGCAGGTGATGTATGATTGAACACTCCGCATGTGTGCTGCTCACCTGTAAAGATGACACATTTACAGACACATTAAAACACACAGATACTGCATACCTGAATTCAGGTACACAATTCCATTCTTAAGCAGAAAAATGTAAAAAAAAAAAAAAAAGGCGTTTTAGTTTAAAAAAAAAAAAAATGGTTGTTACAGTACATCAGTACACTACAGCTCACCACATGAGCTCTGGAAATTGTGCATGTAGGACAAGAATGGGTCCTGGATTTTAACCTTTTGAAAATGAGAAAAAGCACACTTACCATTCTTATCCATCCCATAAGAGACAAACACAGCAGTATGCTAGAGATGTCCATTGTCCCCATCTTGGGCATACAGGACCACAGTAGAACTGGCAGAGTTTAGGTCTAGTCCTCGAAGTTCTTTCCACCTCTAAAGAAGTGACGCTTTCTGCCACTGGTTTTCTGTCTCCCACGTACACAACTAAACTAGAGCTGTATCCTGAATGGTACTGCCCACTAGTGTGATCACACTCTAACTGCCCTACTTAAAACAGGACTCCTACTTTTCCAAAGATCGTACCATGACAATGGTGAAAAAAACACATCTTTTATGCTCAGTGCAAGAATGTGATGTGCATAGGTACCGAGACATTATGCACACAAATTTACAGTGAATTAAAATTACCTGTGTGCTTTCACTTGCTCCCACTGCAGAGGCTGTGGCACACCTCTCTGGTCGTCCACTCCATGGAGGTACTAAACAAATTTCTCTCTTCTCTCTCTCTCTCTCTCTCTCTCTAAACTCAGAAATCAGGCACATTTTTACAGCTTGACTGAACTCATGTTACATCTCCAAGATAAAAGCATGACATCACCTGGGAACTGGGAATGGGAATGCAAATGAACAAATCAGAAATTGAAGAATGCAGGAAAGAAGGAATAGAAGACAAACAAGAGCACTCAAGCATGACTCAAACCCAATGGGGCGAGAAAGGAAACAACGGATTTCCATAAAAGACCACAAGGATTTTTTTTTTGTGCTGTTTGACACGTATGCTGAAATCCAACTGCTGTCTCTTTCAGAGAACTACTTCTGATTTAGTATTTACAGGTACAGATGGACCATGACATTCACTCTATCTATTATTGAAATATGTCCCCTCCCTAAGGACCAGTGAAGCAGAAGGTAGCAGATATCGTGAGTGTCCCTTTCCCCCATTTAACAGAACAATCATTCAATATTTAATGTGTGGCATCATTCAGGAAATAAGCAGAGCATGAGGCAAGGGCTGGTCTTGAGCTGGTCTGCATAGGCTTCTGGTCGGCAGAGGACTTATCCTACTTGTCAGTGATGTGCACATTATAACTGACCATTTCACTAATCTAACACAAGCTTACCTCTGCATAAACCACTCAGCAGAAGTCGTCATGTGGCAGCTCTGGAACAACTTCTTTTGCTTCTGTGGCTTTCGTGACACACAACCTGTACATAAAATCACAGTCTTTACTACTTCTGAGAAATGTCAGAGGTCACATAGAAACCGTGTTGGTTTTAAAGTCCTTCTCTGTTGGCTGTAATGTTCATTTGAGAGACCAAGTTATCAGCTATCGTTATGGTCATATAGGGATTGTCAAAGTTTTTTTTTTTTTTTTTTTCCGTCATCTACTTCCTGAATTTTTGGTCAACGATACCCGGGACACCGAACCACCGGGGCACATGAAATTTGGTGGGTATATAGCCCCACTAGACTTTTACGGAAAAATTTTGTTTCGTCCCCGGGGGCCACTCCCCCCCCGTGCTGGGCCCCCCGAACCGCAAAAAAAAGCAGTTTTTCCTAAATAACTACCTGAACCGTGGCACCGAGGATGAAGAATCTTTTATGGTATGTTGGTCTCAAGGGCCCACATCAACCTGGCCCATAATCACTTATTTGTGATTATAAAAAATTAAAATACAATATTATTCTGCTTTAATCGCCCCTATCTTCAGTTAAGATGTTCAGAACTGCACCAAATTTTATGTGTATGATTGACCTGGCATTCTCTGGGGGTATGCCAAGTTTCGTAGAATTTCATCCATGGGGGGGTCTAAAAAAAATTAGGTTATATGTACATTTAGTGACTGTACACTCATTGGCCTGTAGACGGCGGTGCACACATATACACATGCACACACACACAGGCACCCACATACTATCGGTATTAGAACGGCCGATACATAATTACAAATTCAGGAGGATTAAAAGAAAGCCAAATATTCATCTTCATCATCATGGCTGCATTTCCAGTATTGGCGATAAGTAGTCGTTTGTCCACTGGATGGCGCATCGTTGTAGTGAGACGTAATTTTGTTGGAAGTTAAAAGTGGGTTGAAAAAACAATGGACGCTTCCTACAGGACTGTAGTTTACCGCAGAGAACGTCTAATAAGGATAGGACGATGTTCACATGAAATGTAATTCTCATTTCTTCTTGAAGCCGAAATAAATCTGAGGATGTTTATCGGACATGCTTGGTTTTTACTGCAGGTACGTTAATCTTATAATATCAATAAGGACCTAGGTATGCTACCGTTAGCCTTGGTTGAGTGATGGATGGAGGCCAATTTGATTGATTGCATTTGTAGAAAACTATAAATGCGGTTATACCAAGCAAATTGATAGCAGCACTGTAATTGTATCTTTAGACTGTCATTTGTTGCACGTGCTACAAAAATCATTCTGTGCAATGGAAGATTTACCAACGTTATTAACCGGGTCTGATACAGTTTTGCCTATACATGCATGGAGACTGAGACGCTTTCTTTATTTTGTTTTAAGTGCGTGCAGGGTGTGAGAGGGGAATCGATGTGCTTTGATTCCAGCTTGGTAGTTGTAGTCTGTGAAATTAAAAAGCACGTGTGTGTGAAGTATCCAAACAATGACACCTTCATTTCATTATGGCTGCTTTAGCAACACACCTTAAGCTACTGTGTAGTGGGTCCCATTTAGAAGTGGCTACTCCATTCGCGCTTTCCTTGACTCATATGGAGCTGCGTGAATTTTATTACAACTTTTCGCCACGATATGGCAGTTTAAGTCCGCTTGATACTGTAAGGCGTAAGCCATTGGTTTCCAAAGGAGATTTTATTTGTGTCACCAGCATAGCCTATTGACAATTTATGTTGTAAATAGGCCTACCTTATAAGCCTACCTGTAGCTTAGGGAAGCTAACAACTTTCTATTAGGATCAAGTTTGTTAGTTACAGTTTTGTCATAACTCCCTGATGCATTTTTGCATTTAGAATAGCCAGAGCGTGGATTTCTCAATCGGAAAATTAAACAATATCTGGTGCCTATGGACTAGGCTGGGTGAACCCAACCTGCCTGCCCGCTATTTATTTTTTGATTTCTTAAAAGATTGAGCTTGGTCTGGTGAAAGCCAGACTAGCCATGGACCTCAGTTACACAATGCAAGGGAACATGAATCACCCTATATTTGCACGAACAATAATGGACAACAGCTCTTCAACTTTGGCCCGTTAAAATGTGTATGAACAGTCTTGCGACGAATTTCATCAAGGCCCATTTGAACATGTCAGTTATTTGCACCACTGGTTAGATGTAAAACAGCATTTCGTTTCAGACTACTGTTAGGCTACTTAATTTGTGCATTAACAATAACGTCAGACTACTGTTACTTAATTTGTGCATTGACAATAAAGTATTACATGAACTAAAGATGATTAAAATCTTATGTAGAAGAAGAAACATTCACAAAAAATCCATCCATCCAAAAATGACCTTTGTTTTTGATAGCTGTTGAAAACAGCATGGAACTGACAGAGGTGTTTTTGTTTATAAATAAATAAATAACATTATGCTGATACCTTTTGCTTTTCCCAAATACAATAGCCTACAGGTGTAAGTGACCTTTCATCAATCCAGTTGCAATGGATGAACTGTGATGAACTGCCCTACTTGTGATTGTTTAGAGATTTTAAAGGTATTTTAAAGGTAATTTATAACAATGCTACATCTTCTTTGGCTATTCTACAATCTATTCACCTTTTCAGCACCAGTAGGCTACTTTCTGTGCAGCCGCACACACACACTCAGGCATGCCAAACAAGCATACACAAAAGTTTCAAGAGTGGGGGATGGAGTAAAATATGGAGACAAATTGAAGTGTGATTTATTTTCGCGGAACGGATGTACAGGACTGAGCAGCGGTCATATTTACACATTTATACATACATCTAGTTCTCAATTGTTTTTAGGATGCTGAGCCACAAACCTTCCCAGCAAGAATAGATGGTAGACCACATACAAGTCTCCAGACTTGATTAGAGTTTTAAACATATTGGAACACTGGAAGTCACTGAAACATCAACACGGCAAGTACTTATTTCCAATGTATTCATTTATACCGTACATTAGGCTACATTTATTTTATATAATTTAATGTAAAAGAGATCAGGGACACAGGTGACTTTATCATCTTTAATCAATTCAGTTCAGTTCTGCAAAGCCCAGCTTTAACTTTGTATTATTATTATTATTATAATAATAGTAATAATAATTATAATAATTATAATAATTTAAATCTACCCATTGAAAGGGGCCTATTTGTCTAAGGCCAGCTGGGAAAATGGGTAAATCAGGATAAACATATTAGCATATAAGCATATGATAGCCTACAGTACATGTAGGTTTACTGGAGGAAGAAAACATGGAGGGCCAGCATTCAGTGCAGGTTGTAGAACAGCTTGGCACAGGATACACAGGTCACTGATGCAAGCTAGAAACAGTTCTACCATTTCTAATGAGGTATGATAGCCTAGGTAGCCTATAATAAAATAATTATTATATAATAATAATTTGGTTAGCCTATGGGCCTAGATTCAAGCATAATAGGCCTACAGCACAAAAGATGCTCAAAACTAAATGCTGATGTGATATGCTGTGTCTTCTTTGAAGGACACTATCTATATCATCCTGAACTTTATGAGCTCAGGGTTAACATACTGTATATAGTAGGCTACCATTCATCATATGACACTTGTTTTGTTTGTTCTCACCACTTTTGTATCCTCTAAATGGGCCTGTAGTCCCACATTCAATATGAAAATAAGCAGCTCAGTCTGGCTATGGTGAAAGAGGATATTTTAATATTTTAAAATGCAAATGAAAAGCTTTAATGGTAGGCTATAATGTGAACTCCGGCCATTCAAGCAAGAACAGTCTCGATCTGCACGTACACTGCAGTGGGGCTTTTTAACAGAGGCAGATTTCGACTGAAGGAGTGGGAGTAACCCATATGGGAGGAAACCAATCGTAAATTCTGTGGCAACGCAATTTACTGCTAGCTTGCCATCTATGTTGGCATGAACAGGATTTCTCAGATTGATCCTGCTTTAAACACGTTCATGGTACAACGCCGTTAACAGAAGACACAACCTTTCGGGTAACTTCCTGCAAGTGGCATACTCTTATATTATTGAGGAAAAATGTTCTTTCTATGTTGATTGTCGATTTTAAAACATACCAGAGGTAGCTTAACGTTAAGCGTTGTTTTCCAAGTACCAAACAGCTAGCACTAGCTAATCTAACGTTACGTCCAACGCAATGGCACGATTACAGTCTCTTGTGTTGAGATATTTTAAATGAATATGTTTAGCGAATGTTACACGTCTGACATTAGCAACTCCAGCATTTCCTGTCTTAAACTTGTAAGCGTTGCCACTTCGGATAGCAAGGAAATGTTACTTGCCTGCACCATGCACAGCTAGCAAGCTAGCTGTCAGCCCAACTAAGTAATTTCCTTAATTTTTAATTTTTGAAACACCAATATGACAATCCTTAACTTAGTGAATGCGTTCTGAATTATGTGAAAGTAGCTATGGATCTGGTTACAATGTGTGTAAACATTAGCAGTGATGCTGTAATATGTTTTTCACTGAGAAGAAATGAACTGTCATGTTTGAAATGTTGTGCAATTCAAATCCCAAGTTGCTAGCTAGCAATGTTAGCATCCTGCCGTTGGATGGATGTAAAACTTATGCTAAAACTTTTCTGCTGACTCTAGACTCGATTAGAGCCAATGTCTGTGTGACTCTATGCAACACTATACAAGGATGCTTGCACCTTAAACTTACATTTTGTCGTGGAGTTGTTGGACAAACTGACTTTTCAGCTAAGTAGACAGTCGCAGTGTGGTGCATTAGCTACCAGACGAGGCAAAATACAACAAGTGGCTGAATGTGGAACTAGCATTCATGTCCAGCACGGAATTAGCATGAGCTCGGGGCACAAGATTCCCACACGACTCCGAGCATAATTCTTTCATTATTTTTCCAGAATCGGAGGTCGGGGTTTCTGAATTTCCGCCTTATTATTAACGTATCATAAACATTATAAGCAACTCATAAACAGAGACAAACGCGATTCATCTGGTGTATTCCGCTCAGTTCATTAGCCATGGAATAGTTGGTTGTCAAAATCACCAACGCCGTAACAGATACCCACCTTGAACGCAAGGTCACAGCTAATCATTTTGTTTAAATTGCATTTTTTGTATGTCTTAATTTATTTAGGTTTGAACAGATAGACATGGTTGTACACCAGATGTGGTTCTTGCAAACGTTGAAAGCAGCTCAGTATCACCTTTGCTTTTCAAAATCTCAAATGCCGAATTGTAAATGCTTTAGGAAAGACTGAAATCAACCGCGCTAGAGAGCACGCATGCACTGTAAACACGAGATGGATTTCAATATGAAAGAATAGTTCGTATTTGGAAGCAGTCTGAAGGATGTGATGATTCTAGTGTGAAGCACTTTGACAGTAACGGGCCACAGGGTAGATATGAGGGGGGCTACCATGCACCGCCCAACGAAACGATGTTTTTTTTTTTTTTAGAGGTTTGGATATGATGGATATATTATTTTGAATGTCAGCATTAAAATAAATGGGGATATTTCAAGTCTGTCCGTATTAGATGATGGATTGCACCATATATATTTTTTATAGGATTGTTCACATAAATCATAATCTCATGTATGTGTCTGGTATGGATACATCCTAGACAGTAAAATAACTTATGACATATGGAGTAGGCCTAAATAGTAAAATCTTGACCACTTAACCACAGTATTGTACAGTTCATTCAGTCTTAATCATGTCTGTATTCATATCAAATCGTATAGAGGTTTCAGGCTTCTAGAAAATATATATTTTAGGTGGTTGAATGACCTTTCCCTAAATGTCACAGAGCATGGGCCAAAATGTATTAGTTGTACAACTGGTCCACCTAAGTGTGAGTGCCATTTGAAGCATGGTTTTGTTTGGCTAATGGACCGTATTTTATATTGCTGGTTTGATAATGGCATAATGACCATTTTGGGGCAGCCGTGACCTACTTCGGACCTATAACCGGAGGGTTGCCGGTTCGAACCCCGACCAGTCGGCACGGCTGAAGTGCCCTTGAGCAAGGCACCTAACTCCTCAATGCTCCTCGAGCGCCGCTGTTGATGCAGGCAGCTCACTGCGCCGGGATTAGTGTGTGCTTCACCTCACTGTGTGTACACTGTGTGCTGTGTGTGTTTCACTAATTCACGGATTGGGATAAATGCAGAGACCAAATTTCCCTCACAAGATCAAAAGAGTATATATACTATACATACCAGCCATTGCTAACACTTGGCTTCCAGTGCAGTACACTGACTCTGCATGTAGGGTGTCCAGAATCTTAAGTAAACTCCAGAGGACACTTGTAGACAAAGTTCAGAAAACTATTTTCGCCTACATATGCATCCATGTCAATCAGACCTTGCCATGTTAACAGGAGGAGTTTTAAGGAAATGCAAACGCTTGTTGATTCACTGCTGTTGCCAAACCGATCTGGGCTGCGACTCATTAAAGTGAATGATGAGGGTCTTAGTAAGTGGCCAAAATGTGCTTGCATCAAGCAGACAAAATCATGCCCCACATGAAAGTAGGGTTCTTTTTACCGTTTCCCCAATGAAATGCATTCCCCTCATGCTTTCCATGCCTGTTTTTGTCAAGTTTTTGGTTACATAAGAGGTTGCAGATGAGTGTAGTAAACACTCTCTCCCAGCCGAGCCAGTAGCTCTTGTTCAGTCTGTTATAAATATGCTTGACTCATCTGTTTTTTGTTCACTTTCCCTTTCCACCTCATCCTTTTACTCATTCTTTTCCATCACGCCTGCCTCTCTCGTACCTCTGTGTTACTCCATTCTCAACCCTTTTGTCGTCTCTCTCGCTCCTGGTCCCCGCCCTCGTCTGTCTCTCCTCCTGGCCTTCTCCACCCCTCCTCTATTTAGGAGATGGCGTTGTGGGCGCAGACTCAGCAGCTGCAGGGGGAGGCTCTGCACCAGATGCAGTCCCTCTACGGCCAGCATTTCCCCATCGAGGTGCGCCACTACCTGGCCCAGTGGATCGAGGGCCAGCCATGGTGAGAGAGAAGGGCTGAGTGACTGGGGTTGAAGGGTGTGTGTATGGGGGGGCAATCAAGCCCTTAATTCTATTGTCAAATGTATGCTAGGAATTTTCTTGATGTGTGTTTGCCAACACACATTTTCACAATGTGAATTTGACTGCTGAAGATGTAGGATTGTCAGTGGCTCAATGGGATAATGCCTTATACTAGTGTTTCTTAGGTTGAGGCCATCCTTAAAAATATTTTTGTTTGCCGTAACCCGACCGACCCTGTCAATTTAGAACCGACCCAAATATTTATTTTTTTCCCCTTTTAGTCCGACCGACTTGCGGTTGTAAACTCATGCGTTAATACCGAATTCCATTGTTTTTTTTTTTACTCTAAACAACCAATACAAATGCAATAAAATAATATTTCTTTTAGTAGGCCCAAGTATTGTGAATATAAATTGCCTACATGCAAGCGTGCACTTAAATAAAACCCTGTGGCGCCATCTCTACACCATTGGTTTTATGCGATGTCACACTATGGCCTACGCCGCTTTATTCACACAAACTGATTACGCTTTTAGTTGGCACGGTTCTGGAAGAACTGTGGCCAGATCTTTCTCATCCCTTCTCCCCTAGTCTAATGGTGACCGTGGTCGGAGTATTGAAATTGCTTGTGGTCTATTCAGCATTTCTCAAAAAAATATGTGTCCGCAACATGGAGACTGCTGGTCCGCTGGAGTGAAATTAGGCCCGTGCTTCATCTGATAATTTGCTGCGCAGTTGATCAAGAAACTGCGAATCGACGAAAAAAGAAAACAAACGCTTTTCTGCTATCGATGTCATTAAACATGGAGCCCTACAATTAAGTGGTGGTATGAGCATTCATTCAATGCGCTGGCGCCGAGAGAAACTGAAACTAATCGATAACGTTGGTATCAAAGCTCCGCTTCAACCTGTTGGAAGGCTATTTATTTATTTAACGAAACTTAATAGAACTACGTTGTTTTTTGGAACTTCATTAGAAACAGAGCAGAGACTGTATAATATACTGTATAGCATTGAGTATTGTATAGTCAAATTTCAATATAACGTGGCCAAGAGCTATTGTAGCCTTCTTTCTGGGTACATGTAGATGAGCCCTATGACCCCAAAGTCTGCCATGACCGGGCCTCAGGTCAAAGAAGTTTGAGAAAGGCTGGTCTATATAACCTGCATCAGAATGAGGTTTGCAATGGTGCGCCTGAAGGCACGGGTTGAAGACCCAGTCAGTAACGTCACGATATCCACATTTGTGTAAATTCATTACTACGTAATCACCATGACCAAAATTTTACTTTTTTTTTTACTTTGAATCTTGAAAAAAAAAAATATTGACCTACCTACCGACCCATTTTTTTTTATTTTTTTTGGCTGTTACTGCAAACAAAAATATTTTTAAGGATGGCCTGAGAGTTTGAATCCTGCTAGAGCTTTAGGCTCAAGATGCACCATGCATTGGTTTTTGAACATTCACACCATTGAACAGCACCTGAATGACATCAGGCAATCAACATTCACACTCATCAGTTTCCATGAATCAGAATGCGGAGACACTCTGACATTTAGGGGGACTTCTTTGTTTACTATTTTTCCTTCATCATTAAGTCTATCATATTTATATTTCATCCATTACTATTCCTCTCTACAAATGTCTAATTGCCCCATAATTTCAAAAAGTTTTCAGGTGTACTCTTTCAGGAAAGCCCTTCATTTTATTGTCAAATGTATACTTGGAGTTTTTCTTGTGTTTACCAACACACATTTTCACCATGTGAATGTGACTGCCTAATGTGTCTGACTGTCAGTGGCTCAATGGGGTAATGCCTTATACTGGTGTTTCTTAGGTTGAGAGTTTGAATCCCACTTGAAGCATTAGTGTTCGAATGCTGTTGGGTTGTGGAGGTTAGCATACTAGAATAGAATGCTGTTGGTTTGTGGAGGTTAGCACACTATAACATTACAGCTACTTGTCAATATGGACCTGTAGTGCAAGGCAAGTATAACTGTATAATTATAGGCTGTTTATCTTATTGACTCCAACACAGAACCCACCCCCCCCCTTCACCTATCATCACAAATACAATTCAATTATCTGGGAAACACTGCCTTCCATTATCAAACCCTTTATCTTATCCACGACAAATAAATAGTCCTGTAGAATAGAGTATTGTTAGAATCAGGGTGTGATTTGTAGGGAGGGATGGTGAGGATCCCCTCTGGTTTTCCTATCCCTACCTCTGCTAAATTATTTTTATATCGGTGGGGACAACATTTATCCCCCTCTGCCCCTCATATTGATTAATGCTACTTCATATAAGTAAAGCGCTGCAACGTGAGAACAGTCTAGTAGGCTAGCCTACATAATAATCTGACATCAGAAACGCACCGTCACCGTCAGCACTCATGCTGCTGACACAGTGGCTGCATGATAGCTTAATTTGGCCTTGATCGTGCAGAACATTTCAGAATGTCGAGTGTGTAATCCATCATAAATGGCTAGTTTCAATGGAAAAGTTAGCTGGACATATGAAAGAAAACGAGAAGGATTCAGTGAAGCATAATAATGTTTTAGAACCTTCAAAATTAGAAAACTGATGCAACTGAGATGGAGGACAACTGCATTAGAGTAGAATGTAGGCCTATTGTCGAAGGAACTTACATTAAATTAGAGATATTTGCTGAATGTCACAAAAAGTGTTACAGAAATGGCTTGGCATCGCTTATTCAATGGCTCTCTACAAAACACCTGTAGTTTTGCGGAGGACGAACGAGAAAGCACTCGTTTGATAAATCAGCCAGTAGTAGACAAATAACTTTTAGAAATAATCTGTACTGCAAAAACGAATGTTGGTGGGTATTTAAACTATCTAGCAGGTGTTTTAACAGCTGCAAGAAATAGAAGCTTCATGGTCTTTATGTTCTGGTCCGTAAATTATTTTCATAAAACTTCAAGTTCCTATAACTTTACTTCCTATAACTTTACTCTCCAAACTCTTCACTGCACTGTAGGCAATTAACTGACAGGATGATAGGCTATTTATTTTCTGTAGGCTACAATAAACACATTTATTTTTTCAACTTTTGCAATATTGCGACTTGGCTACTGAAGGCATAAAATCAGCAGGAGAGAGAATGCACGTAGCCTACGCAGCGTGTAGCGCAATGTGTAGGCTATTTGGTTAACACTGTTAGCCAATTCACTTACTTAAGACTTCAGTGCCATCATATACAACGTTTTTTTACACAACAAATACAGAAAGGATGGAGGCAGCAAAAGTAGAGGAGTCATTTCAGATGGGGCAAGAACAAGGTGAATTTGTATGCTTGTCAAAACGTAGTTCTACCCTGCATTAGAGGAGCTGATCATCATACCAAGCACACTCGCTGTTTAAAGTCTTACACCACGGTAAACTAAAACTAAAATGTTACAAAGGTGGCAAAAATAATATAGGGTAGCCATGACATTTTTTGGGGGGGGGGGGTTACAAACTTATTCAAAATCATCCCCCCTCTGGTTTTTACATAAATCGCACCCTGGTTAGAATAATATTGGGTTGTAGAGATTAGCACACTAGAATAGAGTATTGTTAGAATATTATTGGGTTGTGGAGATTAGCACACTAGAGTACAGTACTGTTACAATTGGCTTGTGGAGGTTAGCAAACTATAACGTTACAGCACAGGGTAATCCTAATTTTATGGATCAAATTTATTCCAATCCAACTGAAGTTTTGAACAACACAAAGGTTTTATCCAGATCAAAACCAAGAATAGATTATGTGATCTAATCCAATTTCAGGATCCTTGTTTCCCTTTTAACAACCCATTTTCAAGATTTGAAATCCGATAGCAGAAATCCGGTAACTGAAATCCGATAACTGAAATCTAATCACGTTTTTTTTTAACAATTGGGCCCAAACAATCAAAGCATATGTAAACTAAAAAGCTATGCTACCTCATGTTCATTTTGCTCGGACCCCGTTAAATCACCGCTTGCGGTTTATTATTATTTTTCCCGTCTCCCTAATTTTTTGTCAGCCCTAGCGCCTAGGCCCTTTGAGACAGAGACACCGTTCCAACTTTAAAACGTCCGGTCAGTACCGGTGTAAGTTGCTCGCGAAGGTGGCGCCAGGTGGGCGTGTCGTTAGATCCGCCATATTGGATTGAACAGAAAGCAAAACTACATTTTCACAGGTCACAAATTTGGTCGAGAACGCGCTAAACTTGGCGTTACATTATCCTTGGACCAAGCCTCACAAAAGTTCCCAGAAGGATTTTTGATTTTAAAGCGTTTGCCCGTCACAGCCAAAGCGAAATCGGGCGCTAAGCTCGAAACAGGAAGTCGGTCCATATCTCAGGAACACTGTCACATATCGATACCAAATTTTGTATTTGAACTTCGGGACTCCAATGTGAGGGTGCATAAGCTAAAAAAAAAAACATTCAAAGTTTCCAGCATTTGGCAAACCACCCACCCGATTTGGTAACTATCACCTTCCACATTTGCAGTTGTACTGGTACATCTATCACAATGCCTTCCAAGTATGCACAATGTCTCTGGGCAGCCCACAATGTCTCCGGGCAACCTTGCCCAATCATGAAATCCTTGCTCTGCCATGGGATAGTATTACAGTTATTTTCACATTGACGGTATTCAAATTAAAATTTTCATTATTGTTAAATATCATGATGGATGGGAGAGTATTATTAAAAATGTTACAAGTATGCAAATGCATATGTTTACGGGCATTTAGGTTTTACTGTGTTGTTTTGTTGTAAAGACATGCAAGGCATTCTGGGCCGTAATGAACAGTGGTCGGCAGCACTCCATAGGCTCCGTATTAATATGAATAGGTGTTTCTGTAAACCTAGGGACAATAAACGGCTATCTCTGTTACAAAAATGAGCTGGTAATCGCTCATTGAAGAGGGAACTATGATTGTTTTCCTAAAAGCATGGTGTTGACAAAAGAATAAGCAGGAAATGCCACGTTAATCTTAAATAGCCTACATCTGAACGCAAGGTGGCAACGTTGTATTACATTTTACTAAATACGGTGGCATTAGTGAGCTTCATAAGTAAGGAAGGTGCAAATATGTAATTTATCATGGGAAATTATTGGAAATGTTATTTCTTGTTTATTCTAATTGCAAACCACACACATCCATTAAGTAATCACTCATTACACTTTTGATACCATTGGTATCAAAGACTGTCATTTTGTTTATTTGTTGTTGCCTAGCAGCTCTGGGAACAACAGAGCAAAGATTCTAGAACAGAGCTTCAGAGAGACACGTTTTGAGTTTGTGGCCAAGTGCCTAAAATATCGGTTTCCATGTGTGTGCTGGATGGTGTGCGTCTTTTATGAAAGTAAGTGTTTTATACAGTTACAGATATAATGAGTCATATTGTAGTGGTCAACATAAATGTGCCCCTTCTGTTATTAGAATGCTAAGCAGAGAAGCATGCTAAGCAGAGATTTAGGCTAACATTATTCATTTCATGTGTGGCTAGAAGCTTGGGAGGAGATGTTGCTGTATGGGATTTATGTTGCTTAGCGTGATGCCATGGTCATTTGATATGAGATGCTTGTACTCGTAACTTTAGGACACCTATTTTTTTTTACTAAGAGTAATTCAGGAAGCATTTTAGCCCTAAAAGTAGCGCCTGAGTCTGTGACAGCTTAAAAGAAGTCGCGAAGACTCCTAACTCACTAAGACTGAACAATTTTTTGTGGTGGCATTTCACGTCGCAATGTTTTGAAATGCGTCTGCAGGAGCTAACAATCGCGAGGGAACAATTTTGCATTGTAGGCATAACTAAGGGATGCAGTAACCCCACCAACAACAACCAAAACTAGCCTACTCATTGTCAACATGTACATTAAATGTAACGTTTCATTGTGAACATTTTCATGATCCACTGGGTCGTTATAGGCCACACAAAATACGGTGTTGCTAAAATTACTCCTATTGTGGCTATTAGAGACATGCGTTCATGAGTATCCAGCTACATTCAACGAGTTAAGTAAAATACATTCACACACACATAAAAAACATCACTAATGTTGTGGACATTCCTTTATTCTAAGATACATCAATAGGCTCTCAAAACAATCCCAAACAGACATAAGGTCTTTATAGAGCAAATCCATATAGATTATTTGTCAAATAAACCAGTAAAACAGAATTAGGGGATGGAATATATAACATTCACACTCATAGCTCATATTTTTAAAATAAATCAGTGAAAAATTATCCTGACAGGTGTAACCCACCTTAAAGTTTGGTTACTAAGACCATAACTTTAGTTTTAGAACAGTTTGAGTTCAATAAATATTTTAATATATAAATAGAATAAATATGAATAAATAGCAAGAAGCTGAGTTTACATGATTATATGTATTTCTTTTTTGGTCTGTTTGAAAGTGCAGGTATTCTAAAATACTTTTTATTGTGGTATAGTCATCTCCTAGGTGGCGGGTTTGTTTTTCACTCTCGAGACTCCACTTGAATGAAATTGATTAGGCGTTACTGATAATCCTCTTAAGAAAATGAATACTAACTTTATCTAACTCTAATCTAACTTTTTCTAAATCTATTGATCGTATTAAATCATCTTACCTTTCCTTATACCTATTTTTCTACTGATTGTTGAAGACCTGTGTTGTTGTTTGAACCTCGAACTCCGTGAGTTAAAATACTTCGCTAGCGCAGTGATTAGCACCGTTAGCTGATAGTGCATTCAAGTCAATAGGATGATTAGCATGCTAGAAAACTGAGCTAACTAATTAAAAAAACCAATCGAGATGCTTTTACTTTATTGTTCTTTTAAGTGCTGCTATTGTAATAATATTGTCTTTAAGTATGTTTTTGAGTAATAGAGAAGTTGTTAATGAATATATTGAATTACATGATTTTAAATATATGATCGTTGGTAGTAACGAACTCCTAAGAGATAGGAGGCGTTAATATTAGAATGTTTAGAGGAGGGCACAGTAGTAGCCTGTGTGTGTGTGTGTGAGTGAGCGGCACCTCTTCTCTCTCATTACCAGCTTAATGCTAACGTCGTGGTTTGTGCCTAGCTAAGTTAATGGGACTTAATTGAACTGGAATTGTAGTTCAATTGGAATTTAATGATATTTTACGACTTTGATATTGAATATATATCCTTAATTGTATTCTCAAACTGCTGTATGCAGATTGGTTTTTTATGTACACTGGAACACTGGATGGCGAGTCGATCGATTGAATTGTTCTACCCTTTCATACTGGATAAGCAACCCCTTGAACTGCCCTTTCATACTGGATAACCAACCCCTTGGATCTGTTCCCTGGATACAGATAAGCCTTCACACATACACTGACATTGTACACTCACACCACCTTACCTGGGTATTTCTTTTCTTTTGGACATTTGAGTTTTTAACTATTGATTTGATACTTTGCATTTTTTAAGAGCTCTTTTATTATTTTTTATAGGGTTTTGTATTTATTTACTATTTATTTTCTATTTACCAATGTTTCCTCTTCTTTTCTCAGAGAAAAGATATTCTTACATTTAATAAACCTGCCTTATTTATTGATAACATTTTACATACTGGTGTCCTTGTCAATTTACTCCCCTTAATGCCGAACCTAGAACTGGCCTAAACTTAACAGTAACTCATAGAAGCACCTCCTTTTACTTTAAAGTGCAATTTATTATTAAGTAGAGTAGAGGGGTGCTACATAAACAAGCAGCATTTTAATGCCTTAGTCATATTTCATAATATCACATTTTTCTCTAGGTTACCTGATAGCCCAGTTTGAGAGGTGCAAGACGCGTGACATTATTTATTTTTTCAGCCAATCACTGCTGTTGTTTTATTTTATTGATTTGATTTTAGTCATAGAAGCTAAATTCGAAGGCAGGCCAAAGGTAAAATCCAACGAACCACATTCAACCCACAAGCCAGTAGTTGAATAGCCCTCTCCTAGAGCTTTTGAGATATTGCCACTGCTCCAACACTGAAAGGCACTGTTACAATGCCTGGATCAAGCCAGGTTCAGCATAGCGTATGCCACTGTCTGCTCACGTTGGTGACCGGACCAGGGCAAGCACACTTTTGCAGTTCCCGCCGGAAATGCAGTCTAGTTTTTATCAGATATGTGTGCACAAGCATACTGGGCCTCCAAAAGGGGCATGGTGGGAATTTACTATTGTCATGGGATTTTTGTTTTTGAGCTCTTATTGAGTTTCCTTGCAATAGTTTTGCATTCCTTCGCAATAGCTTTTGGCATTCACTCGCTAAGTCAAAGATATTGCGAGGGACTGCAAAACTCTGACGAGCTCTAAAAATAAATGTCCACCTCTAAAAGCTAATTCACACCATGGCCCTTCGGGGGCTCCGTACAAGCATGCATGTTAATGTTGTTGTTTTCTTTACCTGCCTAGGGACGCTGTTGACCATGAGAACACACAGGAGGAGTTCAAAGCCAAGCGCTTGTTGGAGAGCCTGATCCAAGAGCTGCAGAAGCGGGCCGAGCACACCGTGGGAGAGGATGGCTTCCTACTCAAGATCAAACTGGGCCACTACGCCACCCAGCTGCAGGTGGCCTAAACAGCACATGCACAGCGCTTAAGTACCTAGCATTGCGTACCTGTAAAAGCAAATTCTAAAAAAAAAATTGACTGCATTCCTGAGATTCAATGTTAACTTCACCAATCATATATTTTTTTTTTTCACGTTTCTAGTTTTACAGTTGGCTGCATGCAATTAGTCCTCATGAATTTGTTATTGGTGTGTAATTGGTTTGAACAGTTATTTGAAAGGTCAGTCTAATTTGCCTTCTAGACGGCCTATGACCGCTGTCCCCTAGAGCTGGTGCGGTGCATCAAGCACATCCTCTGCACGGAGGAGAGACTGGTGCAGGCTGCTAATAATGTGAGTTAGAGTGTTGCAAATGTGCATAAACATGCATATACATACGTATGTATAAACATACATACTACACAGTACAGCACATACACACAACACACTACATAACATACTACATACTGAGTTAGTTAGTGTGTCGCATACATGCATAACCCATATAAACATACAACACTAGGGCTGGGATAAACGATTATTTTTTAAACGATTAATCTAGCGATTATTTTTTCGATGCATCGATTAATCTAACGATTCATTTTTTCAGTCCGATTCGATTTCGATTCGATTATCTCCCCATTAATTCACTAATAGCAACTTATTCATGTTTACACATCTGAATGAAAAAAAACATGAATTCTTTAACATTGCAATAAATGGTTATTGCTCTTAAGATTCCAAAATAAAAGATTGTACAAGTGCAAATTAATGCATTCTTAGTCAGAGGTAGCATTCAATAAAGTTCAGTAGTGTATGTCTAATTGAGTGCCTGTCATTTTAAGACGTTTGTGTAGGAATCCTTGCAATTAACATTAACACAGTTAAAGGCTGCTGATGTGTGGATGCAATTCATAACGTGGTTAGTTCAAATAACGGTGCGCACTTCTCCTTTGGACAAGCACTTTTGAGTCTTGGAAAACACTTTTCCATTTTACATCGGATTTTGCAAACATTCAGAGTCAATAAAATGAGCCCTGCATGAGTAACGAATAAGCAGCTGCAAGTAAGCATGCTAAACTTGACACCCAAACAGTATTCTAACGTTAGCTTTGAGATACTGCTTGATTGCATACTGTAACTTAGTTTAGTCTCCTCAATGTACTAAGTTATGTTGTGATAAGGCCTTAGCAGAGTTTACTTTAACTTTAATTCAGCTGTTTTAATGCTGCAAATTTGCGCAGCAGGGATTTAATAGCAATTTAGCCCACTGTGTTCTATGCAGTTAGTACAGCGGCTAAGGCCAGATTTTTACCTGAATCGTTCAGTTTTTGCAGAAAGCACGAAACTTGGTACAGGTATAGTACTACCCCTAGTGATCAAAAATTGAAATGGACCCCAACACATAGCGCCCCCTAGTGGCCCCTATCTTGACTTCAAATATGGCCACCAAAATATGCCTTTTTTTCTACATTTATAATGCTATGCTGCTTTTAACACATAATATGACATGTCTACAGCCATCTTTCAGCATTATGAAATATATTATGAGACAATCATGCATAATTAAAATTTTAAGGAAGTAGCCATACATTCTGACACTGAGTCAAAAACTGGGGTGCGTTTGGGCTATGTGTGAAGTTTTGACTGTGTGACTAAACCCTGCACTTGCCTGGGCTCAATCCTTCTAATTTGCCCCCTAGAGGCTGGCATGCTAGCAAGGAGGCTAAAACCCTTGGATGCTAGCGTCTGTCAAGTCTCTTAAAAAAACATATGCTGCCTTTTGGGAAATTAGCTATTTTGTCTTCTATCCTAGAGTTAGATAAATTAGTACATACACCCAGTCATAGTTAGATAAATTAGTACATAACCCAGTCCAACACATCCTACTGTTAGCCTAATTTAATTGAGGTGGGTGGGGCCAATTAGCATATGCTAAAGTTTCTTTTAAGGCTTATAGTGATTGTTTGAAAAGGTCTATTTTGTTTTATTGTTGTTTAATATTTTGCATCCCATAACATGATTATGCCTGTCAATGAAGCTAATTTAAATATGTAATACCTTATGAGTTTAGCTCCTCCTGACACATTAGGGCTTATGCTAGTCAGTGAACCAGCACTTTTAGGACACTTGCTAGTGCGTTCAGCACCAAGTCTGGTGGAAACACCAAATGCTTAAGACAGGTAAAGTTGAGCATCGTCCGCATAGCAATGATAATCAAATTCATGGTAGCGAATGGTCTCACCCAAGGAAGTGTGAAAATAGAGAAAAGTAGGGGCCCTAATACTGATCCCTGATGCACACCTGTGGTGAGGTCATGTGCCCTTTAAGGAAGGATTTAAACCAGTCAAGGGCTTTCCTAGACATTCCAGTTCAGATAGTGTAGAAAGGAGAATGTCATGGTTAACAGTATCTAAGGCTGCAGATAAGTGTAGTAGAATGAATACTAATGACTTAGCAACTTAGATGAGGACTTAGCTACTGTCAATGCTTCAGTCACAGACAGAAAAGCAGTTTCAGTAGAATGACTCTTGAAAACAGACTGCATAGCGTCTAGCAGGTTGTTCTGATATAGTAAGTCCAAGACTTGCTTGAAGACCATTTTCTCCAAAAACTTTGACAAGAAAGGAAGAAGGGAGATAGGTCTGTAAAAACAGGAATGTTAGAGGTGGTGGCAAATGATACATTTTTCATCTTTATCCTCCTTGACTGATTTTTCACTAGTTTCACATTTGGCTAGGGTCAGTGTCACTACTGGTAGCATAAGCCAGTACCTGGAGCCTACAAACATTGCACAGGTAGTCCAACTCCTCCAGAATGGTACACCAATACGTTGCATTGCCAGAAGGATTGCTGTGTCTCCCAGCAGAGTCTCAAGAGCATGTAGGAGATTCCAGTAAACACTTGCTCAAGGAGAGCTGGGCAGGATGGTAGAGGGTCCTTAACCCAGCAGCAGGACCAGTATCTGCTCCTTTGTGCAACAACAAACAGTAGGAGCCATTTAAAGATGTCTTTGAGAATGTAATGCTGCCTGCAACAAATGAGACCAGGTTCAGCACATGACATTTAAAGGTTTGGTGGTGCAACATCATTCAGCATGATGGTCTGGGGAGGGATATCCTTGGAAGGACGCACACACCTCTATGGGCAAGACAACTGCACCCTCACTACTCTTAGGCATCAGGATGAAAACTTCAGACCCATTGTCTGACCCTGTATTGGTGCAGTGGGCCCTGGGTTCCTCCTGGTGCACAACAATGGCTGGACACATGTAGTGAGAATGTGCAGGCAGTTCCATTGACTGTCCCCCCCACACTCCCCTGACTTAAATCCGATTGAACACCTCTGGGACATTATATTTTGGTCCATCCAACACCGCCAGGTTGCACCACCGACTGTCAAGGAGCTAAGTAATTCCCCAGGACACCATCCGCCATTTCATTAGGAGCATGCCCCGATGCCATCAAGCATGTCGGGGCCATACAAACTACTGAGTACCATCATGAGTTGCTGCGCTGAAATTCAAGCAAA
This sequence comes from Alosa alosa, assembly GCF_017589495.1. Taxonomy (NCBI): domain Eukaryota; kingdom Metazoa; phylum Chordata; class Actinopteri; order Clupeiformes; family Clupeidae; genus Alosa; species Alosa alosa. The sequence continues at coordinate 12,677,725 of NC_063210.1, read as the reverse complement.
ATGGACTAGCTTGCCGTGTCATTTTTTCCACTTAGATTTTCGGGGGGTCTTTGAATTCAGTCCTCTGTGGATTGATCATTTTCATTCCCAAATAACGAAGTGGCATCCTTTTGTTCCTAACATATTACCCAGTCCATATCAGTTTGAATCCTACCTCACAGGATGCTCGTTTAACGCATCATGGCTTGGACATCTGTCCGCACCTCACTATCCCACCACAGGGGTCCCCCAGGGCTCAGTACTGGGCCCCCTTCTCTTTGCTATCCACATCACTTCTTTTGGACAGATTATACATTCGCACAGCTTCTCATACCACTGCTATGCAGATGACACATAGCTTTATCTGTTCTTTCCACCTGATGACCCCTTGGTCTCGACACGGACTGCCTCTCAGACATATCTTCATGGATGAAGGCACACCACCTCCAGCTAAACCTCTCAAAAAACAAACTGCTGGTCCTCCCAGCTAAACCTACTGCTCCCACCTACTTGAATGCCCTCATACAGGCATTATATGCTACCCCCCAACCGTTGCGCTCTTCAGACAAACATTGTCTAGCTCTGCCACCAGTACGCTCAGGTCAATCCAAACTTTTTTCATCTGTTGTTCCTCGTTGGTAGAACGCGCTACCAGTTCCTACTAGAGCAGGGACATCCCTCTCCATCTTCAAAAAACTCCTGAAGACCCAGCTCTTCAAAGAAAATCTTCTCTCGTAGCACTACTTACAACTAGCTAATTCTAGAACTTACCACCTGACTTGACTGTATAAAAACAGTACTCACTTATGCACTCTTCCCTATTGTACTCTACCTTTTTGAATTGTTTTAAATTGTTCTAGAATTGTTGAGAGAATTGTTTTAAAAGCATTAAACCGTTTACCAGGTTGTGGGCTTTGGCTAAAAAAAATCGCCAGCCTAATGTAATGTAGATATCCAGCATGATGTTTTTTCCCCATTGAAATCTGATGTGTTTTATTTTTTAAAGTGTATATTTTTTTGAGCAGTGTATAGTAAGTAAGAGTTAAGGTTTGCTCAGAAAGAGAAGAAGGTAGAATAAGAATGTATTGATGATGTAGGTAGTTACTTCAATTAACCAAGATGTAGAATAATTGGCTTATTTTCTTACACATTGTGGCCATATTGGAATCTTACCAGATTATACTTGATGGCTTGTATATTATTGAGGTTGTCATGTGATAAAATGACTGTTCAAACTTTTAAATTGTTTTTGAATGATATTTCTATCATGAATAACAATAGAGATGGTCTATATTTTCACATTTGGTATCCTCCATATTGGATTTCAAAATGGCCAACATCAAGTTTGTTTGGAAATCCTGTCAATAGCTTCCTTGACCCTAACAATTGAGTGTTAGAACTTAAAATACTTTTTTATCTTGTTTAATTTTGAAGTTGTATCAACAATTCTATTAAGAATGGTAGCCATATTTGAATTCAAGATGGCGGCCACTAGGGGGTGCTATGTGTTGGGGTCCATTTAAATTTTTGATCACTAGGGGTAGTAGTATAACTGTGCCAAGTTTCATGCTTTCTGCAAAAACTGAATGATTCCGGTGCTTAGCTGCTGTACTAAGTGCTTCTATGTGGCAACAACAATCCTTCAAAAATCGTGAATATTTTGTTAAATGCACATGCATGAGGAGCAGCGGGCTCGTTACGAGAGAGAGCGGGCTGGGCGAGGAAAGCCTGTGTGAGTAAAAAGTGCAGCTCAATGAAATTATTTTATCTTATCTTTAATTTAAATAGTAGGCCTACAACATAGAACATCAATGTGTGGTGGCCGGTTTTGATTTCGTGGTACCCAGCCACCAATTAGTCAACGTATGGAAAACACTGAAGGTGTAAAATTGAAAATATTTAGCAGCACACGTTATGCTTGACGAATCGACGCTCATATTTTGCGTCGACGTATTTTTTGCGTCGACGTCATCGATTACGTCGACGCGTTGTCCCAGCCCTATACAACACACAACACATTATGCTGTGGTTACACAGCACATTCACACAACACAGTACACTACAAAACACTCTACATAGTGAGTAGTACTTCTGCTGTGAGCAAATGAGTAATGCATTCACATGTTCCTTAAAAATATTTACACTTATGAATGTGTTTACACAGTGTTCACCACACACATTCTGCAAAGTTGCATATAAAATATATACATAAACACACACACAATTGTTTGGCACATGGTGCAAATGCATGAATGTGTTTTTGCTACCTAAATCATAGCCCTTTACAATGACTGCTTCATTCTTTACAATTACAATGACACCTTGCCACAAGTAGGCACTTATTTGGGCCTGTGTTGCCGTGGTTCCCTCTGTCTGTGGGGTTAGGTGAACTCTAGCAGGGGTGGGCTGGTGGACGGCACCTCTCAGAAGTATCAGCAGATCAACCAGACATTTGAGGAACTGCGGGTGATGACTCAGGACACAGAGAACGAGCTACGCAAGCTGCAGCACAGCCAAGAGTACTTCATCATTCAGTACCAGGAAAGCCTGCGCATACAAGGTAACACACACGACCAGTGGGCCACGGCTGAAGTGCCCCTGAGCAAGGCACCTAACCCCTCACTGCTCCCCGAGCGCCGCCGTTGAAGCAGGCAGCTCACTGCTCCGGGATTAGTGTGTGCTTCACCTCACTGTGTTCACTGTGTGCTTAGTGTGTTTCACTAATTCACCGATTGGGTTAAATGCAGAGACCAAATTTCCCTCACGGGATCAAAAAAATATATATACTTATACTTATACACACACAAACACAGGGTTCCCACAGGTCATGGAATTTCTGGAATATCATGGAATTTTGGAAAGTCTATTCCAGACATGGAAAGTCAGGGAATTGTGTAATGTTTGGGGCAAAGTCATGGAATGTCAGGGGATTTTGTTGTAGCAGTTTACAATTTACTTGCCAAAATACATTAATGCAAATATTTCCATGCATAACTAGTGTATATCTGGTTATTAAGTGTGCTTGCAAAGCAGCACACTTATTGTTCTTCTTAAGTTTTATTATTATTTTTCCGTCTCCTAATTTTTTTTGTCAGCCCTAAGCGCCTAGGCCCTTTGAGACAGAGACACCGTTCCAACTTTAAAGCGTCCGGTCAGTACGGTGTAAGTTGGTCACGAAGATGGCGTCAGGTGGGCGTGCCGTTCGATCCGCCATATTGGATTGAACAGAAAGCTTAAACTAAATTTTCACAGGTCACAAATTTGGTCCGAGCATACTAAACTTGACGTACATTATCCTTGGACCAAGCCTCACAAATGTTAAGCGGAAGGATTTTTGATTTTCAAAGCGTTTGCCCGTCACAGCCAAACGAAATCGGAAATGTAAGCTCGAAACAGGAAGTCGATCCATATCTCAGGAACACTGTCACATATCGATACCAAATTTTTAAAAAAAAAGAAATATTCAAAAGTTTCCATCATTTGGCAAACCACCCACGGTATTTGGTAACTCACACCATTCACCTTTCACCATTCACCTTCTATCACAATGCCTTCCATGTATGCACAATGTCTCAGAGCAGACACAATGTCTCCAGGCAACCTTGCCCAATCATGAAATCCTTGCTCTGCCATGGGATAGTATGGACTTACGAACTGAAATAGCAAGGAGAACAGTAGCTATATATAGCTTACATAATAGAGTTGTTTTCACATTGACGGTATTCAAATTAAATTTTTTCATTATTGTTACATATCATGATGGGAGAGTATTATTAAAAATGTTACAAGTATGCAAATGCATATGTTTACGGGCATTTAGGTTTTACTGTGTTGTTTTGTTGTAAAGACATGCAAGGCATTCTGGGCCATGTAATGAACAGTGGTCGGCAGCACCCATAGGCTACGTATTAATGAATAGGTGTTTCTGTAAACCTAGGGACAATAAACAGCTATCTCTGTTACAAAAACGAGCTGGTAATCGCTCATTGAAGAGGGTACTATGATAAAAAAGATTGTTTTCTAAAAGCATGGAGTTGACGAAAAGAATAAACAAGCAATGTCAATTAATGTTAAATAGCCTACATCTGGATGCTAGGTGGCAACGTTGTATCACATTTCACTAGTGTAGCCTACTTGAAATAATGGTGTGAGATTCACAAGTAAGGAAGGTGCAAATATTATGTAATTTATCATGGGAAATTATTGGAAATGTTATTTCTTGTTTATTCTAATTGCAAACCACACACATCCATTAGGAAGCACACATAGACATTTAATACTGGAAGACTGTCATTTTGTTTATTTGATGTTGCTTAGCAACGGGACAGACTTCAGAACAAAGATTCTAGAACAGAGCTTCAGAGAGACACGCTTTGAGTTCGTGGGCCAAGTACCTAAAATATCGGTTTCCATGTGTAGGCTATGTGCTGGATGGTGTGCTTCCTTTATGAAAGTAAGTGTTTTATACAGTTAACGTTACAGACATAATGAGTCATGTTGTAGTGGTCCACATAAATGTGCCCCTTCTGTTATTAGAATGCTAAGCAGAGATTTTAACATCATTCATTTCTTGTGTGGCTAGAAGCTAGCTAGCTAGGTCATAGGGAGGAGATGTTGCTGTAACGTTATGAGATTTATGTTGCTTAGCGTGAATGCCATGGTCATTTGATATGAGATGCTTGTACTCATAACCGTCACTCGTGAACTTTAGGACTCCTATTTTTTTACTAAGAGTAATTCAGGAAGCATTTTAGCCCTAAAAGTAGCCTGAGTCTGTGACAGCTTAGCTGCAAGGACTCCTAATAAGACCGATTCACAAACAATGTTTTGTGGTGGCATTTCACGTCGTAATGTTTTGAAATGCATCTAACAATCACAAAGGAACAATTTTGCATTGTAGGCATAACTAAGGGATGCAGTAACACCACCAACAACAACCAAAACTAGCCTACTCATTGTTTACATGTACATTAAATGTAACGTTTCATTGTGAATCAAATTAAAAGATTCTCCTCTTTGCAAGCGTTAGCATAGGCATATGGTGACAGATTAATTTAATAATGTTGCTGCGTGAATCACGGTAAGCGCCCGAATGAAGTGGCCACTTCTTAAAAGGAGTCACTGTATGGAAGTAGGCTAAGTAAAAAAATAGAGATGTTTAAAATAGGATAAAGTTAGGATATGTCCGCTTGACCGGTTTAGAGTTAGGATATGTCGGTTCCGAGTAATATGAAGTATTCCTTTATTCTGAGATGGGCTACATCAATAGGCTCTCAAAACAACCCAGGCTCACAAAACAATCCCAAACAGACATCACGGTCTTTATAGAGCAAATCCATATAGATTATTTGTCAAATAAACCAGTAAAACATAATTTGTGGGATGGAATATATAACATTCACACTCATAGCTCAAATTTTTTTAAATAAATCAGTGAAAAAATTATCCTGACAAACAAGTAGCTTTTTAATGCCTTGGTCATATTTCATAATTTCAATTCCTCTGTAGGTTACCTGATAGCCCAGTTTGAGAGGCATAAGACCGCGTGACATTATTTCTTTTTGCAGCCAATCACTGCTGTCATTTTATTTTATTGATTTGATCTCAGTCATAGAAGCTAAATTAGAGAAGGCAGGCCAAAAGGTAAAATCCAACGAATCACATTCAACCCGCAAGCCAATAGTTGAATAGCCCTCTCCTAGAGCTTTTGGGATATTGCCACTGCTCCAACACTGAAAGGCACCCGTTACAATGCCTGGATCAAGCCAGGTTCAGCATAGCGTATGCCACTGTCTGCTCACGTTGCTGACGGACCAGGGCAAGCACACTTCGCAGTTCCGCCCGAAATGCAGTCTGGATTAGATTTGCTGCTTGCTTGAGTAGCCCAACTTTCTTTATTCAATGCCCATTTATTCATCTCCCGCTCTACAAAAGTAAAAGATTATTGAACGCTACACGGCTGCTCTGAAATCATCAGTCAGGATATTATACTATTCATTATATAGTAGGTCATTATATAGTAGGTCAGGGAAAAGTCATGGAATTTTACATTTGAGTTGGAACTCTGCAAACACACACACACACACACACACACACACATAATGATAATCAAATATCAGCATACTCACGAGTTACAAAGCAATTCACTATTTTAACATTTGTGTTATGTCTGTAGTATCTGTGTAATAACTCACTCTTCTGTCTGTTCTTTGACATCATTAACACTGCTCCACTCCACTCCTCTCCTCTCTCTCTCTCGCTCTCGCTCTCGCTCTCTCTCTCTCTCTCTCTCTCTCTCTCTCTCTCTCTCTCTCTCTCTCTCTCTCTCTCTCTCTCTCTCTAGCTCAGTTGAGTAATCTGGCCAGCTTGCCCCCAGCGGAGCGTGTGCAGAGAGAGACCACCTTGCAGGGCAAGCGCACCACACTGGACAGCTGGCTGACCCGCGAGGCCAACACGCTGCAGAAGTTCAGACAGGTATGGCACAGAGGGGAGTTCAATTATGGCAAAAAAACATCATCACATAAAACCTTATAATAGTTTTGGTCGATATTGAGATTAGCCTGATTATTTAGCACAATAACACAATGACCTTGGAAATACCATCCATTTTTTAAATGGTCAAAAAACCACCAAAAACATTTTTTTCAGTAAGACATGAGTATTAACTCAGATAATCCACCCATATAAAAAAAATCCAAACATTACAGTCCATAGGTAGAGTTATGTGCAATAAAGTGGAATGACACAGGAAAAAAGTATTAAACACGCCTGCTGAAATTTCTTAAATACTTTGTGGAAAAGCCTTTATTTGTAATGACAGCTTTAAGGCATTTCCTGTATGATGAAACTAATCAGTCACAGTATTCTGGTGTGAGTTTGTCCCATTCTTTTAAACAGATAGTCCTTTAATATTGAAGATTTCAGGGGTCCCTGTTGTGAATCCTGATCTTTAGTTAACTTCCAAAACTGTTCAATTGAATTAAAGTCAGGGCCTTGATTTCCTTTCATTGAAACCAATTGAGAGTTTCCTTTACTGAATGGTTTGGATCGTTGTCCTGCTGCAAGGTCTAGCCATGTCTCATCCTCATCATCCTGGTGGATGTAAAGATTCTTCCGGAACAAAATGACTCCATTCATCATTCCTTCAACTGTATGAAGTCTGCTAGTACCATGAGATGAAAAACAGCCCACACCATGATGCCACCACCTCCAAACCTCACTGTTGGTAGGGTATTTTTAGGGTGATGCACAGTGCCATTTATCCTCCAAATATGGTGTGTAGTATGACATCTGAAAAGTTAAATTTTTAACCAGAATACATTCTCTCAGTATGTCATAGGATTGTTCAAATGTTGTGTAGCAAAATTTCAAAGAGCTTTGACATGTTTTTCTTCAGCAATAGAGTAATGCGGGATGAGCGTGCATAGAGGCCATGGCGGTGGAGTGCATTACCTATGATTTTCTCTGTAACAATTGTACCTGCTGCCTCCAAATCTTTCTGGAGCTTTCTCAGAGTGGTCCTTGGCTCTTAGGCTACTCTTCTGACTATCCTTCTGACTTCCTGGTCAAAAATCTTGCAAGGAGATCCTGTGCATGGCCAGTTGATGATGATGTGATGTTCCTTCCACTTGCAAATAATGGCTCCAATACTGCATGCTGGATGATTCTGAAGTTTTGAAGTGCATCTGTAACCAGTTCCATTGATATGTTTTGCAACAATAAGGTTGCAAAGATCTTGGGAGGGCTCTTTGCTTTTACCCATCATGAAATGTTTCTTGTGTGACACCTTGCTAACAAAAAAACTTTTTATAGCCCACCAGTATGTACTAACCCAGCTTATATCAATGTGTACAGATAGGAGGGATAATTTCTCTGACTACTTATAGATTCCAGTTTGTTCCTTGCCATTCTTTGCGTTTGTGTACTGCTTTTTCTTAGCGTGTTCAATACTTTTTCCCTGTGCCATTCCACTTTTGTACTCATAACACTACTTTTAGACATTATGTTTGGATTTTTATATATGTGTGGATTACCTAAGTTAATACTAATGTCTGGTGAAAATTTCATGCGAATAGCCTCACTGGAAGAATACTTACTGAAAAAAAATGTTGACGTGTTCAATACTTATTTTCCCCGCTGTAACTTAAGTCAAAAAGAGAGCATCATTGTAAAACAGAATACGGCACAATAATTGTATCAAAATGATTGTTTTCATTTTTTAAGTTACAATTAATTGCATAGCTCTAACAGCATATACATCTGCATACATCTGCTGACAAGCATATCATGCAAGAGACTTTAACTGCGCAGTGGTAAATGCGGAGTTGATACACACACACACCGTGATTATCATGTACAGTACCAAGGACCCTGTTCTGACGGCCCCCCTGTCTCCTGCCTCAGGAGCTGGCTGAGAAGCAGCAGACGACGCTGGCCCTGCTACGGAAGCAGCAGACGGTGATTCTAGATGACGAGTTGATCCAGTGGAAGAGACGTCAGCAGCTGGCTGGGAACGGTGGGCCTGCAGAGGGAGGCCTGGACGTGCTTCAGTCCTGGTCAGTCTGCAGTGTTTCCCCTACTATGTATTTAGCAGAAGCGTAGCACCGCCGCTGGATTTTTAGTGCCACTGCAAAATTTTCAGATCAGTAATGTCACAACATTTAGGCCTACATTGTAAAAGCACAACAGCCAACGTCATTGTTGAAATTGTTTTCTGAAAGTCATGACTAAGTTCAGGACATGTACTGTAGGCTACATAAAGGTTACCTTTCAGGCGATTACAAAACTGAAGACAACCCCTGCAGCCTATACTATACGTTCTGAAGTAGCCTAGGTAGTAGCTTCGCTAACATAACGGCTACAGCAACATCCCCTCCATCGGATCGCCAAACAATTCAGTTTACTGTGCCCCAGTAAAATCTCAAGTCCAGGTTCAACAACTCGTCACAGATATCACACAGTATATCACGCGAATGAGGGAATCTAAGCAGCTTTCCAATGGTAGTAGTGCCAAGTTGCTGTGATAAATGGTTTGTGAGAATATTTATAATAATAATTAATATAATAATTGACATTTAATCATATTTGCATTCCTCACTCAATACATGGCAAACTGTATATCACAATAAACAACAGACCTTACAGAATCGAGGATGTAAAGCATGTCTCCGTACAATAAGTGGTTCCTGAGTAATCCGGTTTTGAAATGGCAACACATTTCTGCATGGTCTCCAATTTAGGGCTGCAATTATAACGTATTCTAAAGTAAACTATTATGTCAGTACATTTTTGTAAATATCCCACCATTATGATTCTTATATGGCCAGATTCCAGACCATCCCACTTACACAGATAAAAATGTATTTCTACTGGGATGTTTGACATTAATGCAAAAAAAAAAAAAAAAATCTCAAAAACATAAAGCCTGACATAAGACATATGCAAAAAGAATCACATCATACAGTACTTTCCCAGATATGGGTAGCCCAGACTGTCCTGAAAAAGGAAGATATAACATTTTATAGATGGTCATTACATTATAATTAGATTATATACTGTAGGTGCTAAATCTGAACAACACAGGTGACCACTTCTGCATAATTTCATGGAGTGCTGAAATGTAGCCTGCACTATTTTTGACTATTTCTGTACTGTGAAACAAATATGCTTTGTGGTTGTGAACTTATTGCAGTATCATCAGAACTATTCCACCTGTGTGTGTATGGTTAAATTGATTGCAACTTCCGGCACGTAACAGCACCACTGCTGGAAAAACTTCTAAGGGAAACACTGGTCTGACACACACAACGGGTCACAACGTACTCAGTCTCTCTCTCACAGCACAGCAGATGTAGAGAATGCTTCACAACCAGCAGACTGACATTTTACTGTAGTGCTGAATGCCAATTGATATGAAGTGATGTATAAGCCACCCGCCCACTCGCCTCCTGTGCTGCCGGTAATTTCGACATCTAAACTGTGTTTGTGGTTGGCCGGGTGGGCGTGTGTGTAGGTGTGAGAAGCTTGCTGACACGATTTGGCAGAATCGTCAGCAAATCCGGCGAGTGGAACATCTAACCCAGCAGCTACCTATCCCAGGGCCCACCGAGGACCTGCTCAAGGAGCTCAACGCCACCATTACCGACATAATTTCTGCCTTAGTCACCAGGTGTGTGCGTGCGTGTGTGTGTGTACGTGCATGCAGGGCCTAAAGTTCTCAGGCTCTGTGCCTGAATTCAGACATGTACCAGGCTGTTAAACATCTGAAAACAGATAACTGCATATGACTTTCACAATGTTTTTATTTACTTTAAGTACGAGTTGTTTTTTCATGTGTGTGCATGGCCATATCTTTTTCAGGTCTGGGGTGTCTTAAGTTCATGCTTTAATTGTACATCTCCATGTGATCGTAAAAATGTTTAAATTCACTTAAGCTGTTACAGGGCACTCATTTGTATCGCTGTCTATAGAATTATTAGTTGTCAATGTGTGTGTGTGTGTGTGTGTGTGTGTGTGTGTGGACAGCACTTTCATAATAGAGAAGCAGCCTCCTCAGGTCCTGAAGACTCAGACAAAGTTTGCGGCGACAGTGCGTCTGCTGGTGGGGGGCAAATTGAACGTGCACATGAACCCGCCGCAGGTCAAGGCCACCATCATTAACGAGCAGCAAGCCAAGGCTCTGCTCAAGAACGAGAGCACCAGAAAGTGAGCTTGTGCACACATATACATACATTACATAGATAGATGGATAACTTTATTAATTCCCCAGAGGGGAAACTAGTTTGCTGCCACAGGACAGCAATATGACAATGATGGTGCATTACAATGTATAACATACAACAAGACAAGACAAGTACAGTACATTATAATAATATTATAATTATTAATAATTGTTTATTATTATTATTATTATTATTACTATTATTATTAATAATAATAATCGTAGTAATAATAATAATTATTATTATTATTATTATTATTATTGATGATGATGATGATGATACAAGATATAATTATATTATTATTACATATTATTTTGACACCTTATTTCAGCAGTGTTAATGGAAATTGCCTTTTAGGGTCTACAGATCCAAAGGAGCCATGTTGCCAGTTATTAAAACTGCCTTGAAGCAGGGACTTGGGTTATGCACAGTATTTTCAGTTTAGCTTAGTATTTTCAGTTTAGTCTTCAAGGATGTTAAAGCAGTTGGATTTTGTCAACGACAGTGAGGATGGTAAACAATTACCCATGCTTTTAGCCTTGGAACCTTGTTTAGATCTTCCATCTGTTAAGTGCTGTATCTTGTGAATTCATGCATAGTCTATTCTGTTTTAAGTATGGAAAAACAAGGATCAATCATATTTTTTTTTTTTTTTTTTTTTTTTTTTTTTTTTTTTTAATTAACCTGAAGGAAGAATTCCAAGCTGGCTACTGCTGATAAATCAAAGCACTTCTGTGTTACAGTGACAGCAGTGGGGAAATCCTGAACAACAACTGTGTGATGGAGTATCATCAGACCACAGGCACCCTCAGTGCACACTTCAGAAACATGGTAAGCTGTCAACCACAGTGAGAAGATTAACCAATTGGGACCGAGTAGCGAGCTCCATGATTAATCGCAGCCTTTGCGATTACCTATTTGCGTTAGTTCAACTTGCAATTTCAATTAAAAATCGATTTAATTGTGCAGTCCTTGTTTGCTTTTGACATTAGTCCGGTCATGTCCGGGGTTGCACCATAGATGGTGCAACCCCGGACATGTTACAGTGAAGGAAACCGTATGCTGCAAGGATGTTATAATGAGTTATTAGCGGTTAGTCTCCGTCTGTACTACATGCCGAGGGAGTTCTCGCACGCAATTGCTGTCTGTGTTTACGTTCCACCCGAGCTCTCACGGATACAGCATGTGTCGTCATCCACTCCACAATCGTAAGGCTTCAAACCCAACACAGTGATGCCTTTTTTGTGATCTCTGGCGACTTCAATCACATAACACTGGATTCCACACTCACAAATTTCTACCAGTTTGTTGACTGCCCTACAAGGAAAAACAAGACAATAGACCTCATGTATGCAAACGTGAGGGATGCATACAGTGCAAACCCCCTCCCCCCTCTGGGAAAGTCAGAACCTCATTCATCTCCAGCCAATGTACAAGCCCAAAGTACAGAGGCTACCAGCTGCCACACGCACCTTCAGAAAGTGGACACCTGAACCGGATGAGGCTCTGAGAGACTGCTTTGAGTGCACTGACTGGAGTGTGTTACAAAATGGAGAGGACTTAGAGGAGGTCACACAGTGCACATCTGACTACCTGAATTTCTGTATGGACATTGTTGTTCCCACCAGAACTGTACACTGCTTTCCCAATAACAAACCTTGGATAATCAGCAATGTATAAGTATATATACTCTTTTGATCCCGTGAGGGAAATTTGGTCTCTGCATTTATCCCAATCCGTGAATTAGTGAAACAGACACAGCACACAGTGTACACACAGTGAGGTGAAGCACACACTAATCCCGGCGCAGTGAGCTGCCTGCACCAACAGCGGCGCTCGGGGAGCAGTGAGGGGTTAGATGCCTTGCTCAAGGGCACTTCAGCCGTGCCTACTGGTCGGGGTTCGAACCGGCAACCCTCCGGTTACAGGTCCGTTATGTCAAGACCCTTCTTAATAGGAAAAAGATGGCGTACAGAGAGGGGGACATGGCATAGCTGAGGCGCGTGCAAAGGGGAACTCAAAGTCAAGCTGAAGGAGGCTATGGGGGACTACAGAAGGAAGGTGGAACAGAAGTTGCAGGAAAACAACACGAAGAAGGCATGGGACGGCATGAAAATTATTATTTTTTTTTTAATTATAACTGGCCTGAAGAAGAGCAGCAGCTCTGTGGAGGGGGACCTGGACAGGGCGAACCAGTTGAACCACTTCTACAACAGGTTTGACTGCCCTGCTCCAGCTCCAATGGGAGTGATCTGTCCACCACCCCCTGCAGACTCCGGTACTGCTCTTGTTTGCGTACCTGCCCTATCCCTACCTCCCAGCCTCCCAGTCTCTCCAGCTCTGCATCCTGATGACACCCAACGACCTAAACCATCACCACCTCACACCCTACCCCACCTGACGCCTCCTTGGCTGTGCCTGCTGAGGCGTCCACGACTCTGGCAGCCTTGACGGGGACATCAAGGAGGTGGTCATCCCCAAGCCCCCACCCCCACACCCCCTCAATACCAGTGCAACAGTCACCTCCACCATCACAGGCTATCGTTGCCCCCACCATCACTGGATATTGCACCCCTCCCCCACCACGGGCGATCCGCGAACAAGGCGACAGCGACCTCAGTCAACAGCCATCAGACACACAGATCCCAGATGCACTCCTCCCCCCCCCCCCTTACACCCCCATCATCACAGGAAAACAAGAGAGCGCTAAACTAAAGAAACTGAACACGAGAAAGGCAGCGGGGCCTGACAGACTGTGTCCAAGTCTACTCTAGGCCTGTGCTGCTGAGCTGGGGGAGCCACTGAAGCACATCTTCCATCTAAGTCTACGCCTTGGACAAGTTCCAACACTGTGGAAGACATCATGTCTCACCCCTGTCCCTAAAAAGCCACGTCCTAGTGAGCTTAATGACTACAGACCTGTCGGCTCCTAACATCACATGTGATGAAGACAATGGAAGCGACTTCGTCTTAGGTATGCTCAGACCCCAGGCACGCCATGCAATAGATCCGTTACAGTTTGCATACCAGGAGAAAGTGGGAAGTAGGCGATGCCATCACTTATCTTCTACACAGGACACATTCTCACCTGAGGGACAAAGGGAAAAGTGCTGTGAGAATCATGTTCTTTGATTTCTCAAGTGCTTTTAACACCATTCAACCCCTCAGACTGGGAGACAAGCTCTTGCAGATGGGTGTGGGCTCGCTCACCTGGTAACCTGGATCACAGATTACCTGCCGAGGCGACCACAGTTAGATCAGACTGAAGAACTGTCTCTCTGACACTGTGATCAGCAGTACCGGAGCGCCACAGGGAACTGTGCTTTCTCCAGTCCTGTTCACCTTGTACACATCTGACTTCTGCTACAACACTGAGAAGTTTTCTGACGATACTGCAATTGTGGGGTGTATCAGGAACGGGCAAGAGGAGGAGTGTAGGAGCCTGGTGGAGGACTTTGTGCAATGGTGCAAACTCAATCATCTCCAACTCTTCAAAGACCAAGGAGATGGTGGTGGATTTCCGCAGGTCTAAGCCCACTCTGCTACCAGTCTCCATTGATGGGGTCAAATGTCGAGGTGGTAAGCACCTACAAGTACCTGGGCCTCCACTTGGACAATAAGCTGAACTGGTTAATAAGCTGGTCAATAAGCTGGACCAACATTTGATTTTCACGGAACTTGGCGGAGATGATCTTCATACCGAGCCGCACAAAAGTTACTTGTCAGATTTTTCAAATTCCACTTTATTGGCCCATGATAGCCAATCAAATATGGCAATGAAGCCGCAAAACAGGAAGTGGGCTAACATCTCGTAGATGCTTTAATGTATAAAGTGCAAACTGGGTACAGGGACTTCGTAACTGATTGTGAGGACACAGTAGGAAATTGGCCTTATTTGGCCTCTATAGGGGGCGTTGTAATACAGGAAGTGGGCTCATATCTCAGCAACGCTTCGATGTATGAAGTCCAAACTTGATACAGGGACATAGTAGCTGATTGTGAGGACATGCACGGAAAGTGGTCTCATTTGGCCTCAAGGGGTGCTGTAATAAAGAAAGTGAGCTCACATCTCAACAACACTTTGGTGCATGAAGTCCAAACTTGGTAGATGGACATGGTAGCTGATTGTGAGAACGCACAAGGACATTGGTGTAATTTGGCCTCTAGGGGCACTGTAACAAGGTAAATGAGCTTATTTCTCAGGCATTCTTTATCCAATTTCAATCAAACTTGCTGTGAGTGCTTGCTCATGCCATGGCAGCGCCATTCCTGCTATAGCTCTGCTAGGCCCCCGCATTGCTGCTTGCAGCTATATTTAGAATTGATTTAGATTAAGTTTTATTTAGTATAATTTGTATTTTAGTATATTTTGTATATTAAGTATATTCTTTATCTTCTACAGTCCTTATTGCTTAGTTGTACTCTTTCTGCTGTTAGTGAATGTGTGTGTGTATGTCTGTATGCTACTGTGACCTTGAATTTCCCCTAGGGATCAATAAAGTGTCTGTCTGTCTGTGTCTGTCTGCCTGTCTCAGTGGTGTGTCTCCACAGGATGGGGTGTATCATAGAGGGGACCCCCAACCTGTTGCAGCCTGTGCGTCTCTGTGTAAAGGTGTTGGTTTCTCTTTCAGTCTCTGAAGCGCATCAAGCGGTCGGACAGGCGTGGGACTGAGTCTGTGACTGAGGAGAAGTTTACCATTCTGTTTGAGTCGCAGTTCAGCGTGGGGGGAAATGAACTTGTCTTTCATGTCAAGGTAAAAATAAAACAAACAACAACAAAAAACAGTCACCCATTACCCACCCACCCACACATACACTCCCACAGGCATTCACTCAGTGTTTCTCCTCTTATTAGATGTGTTGCCATTAACTCTGAGATGCGCAACTTGGAAACTCACATATATTGCAAAACAGTTATCACAGTAGCTGACTGTAATTCAGCTTTCCAAATAAGGCCAGACAAAGGCTAACAAAGATTTTTTTTTTTAATCCTAATTTTGACATAAAGTGTGTATATTTGTTTGATTATTTATTCAGACTCTGTCTTTACCTGTGGTCGTGATTGTTCATGGAAGTCAAGACAACAATGCAACAGCCACCGTGCTTTGGGACAATGCTTTCTCTGAGGCCGTTTCACAGCTCTCTTTTTTCATGTATTTTGATTATATTCTCTGTGGGTGTCCTGTTTTTCGAAACATAGCAAAAGTCCTACAGTATGTTAATACCTGTGGCTTTGCCTCAGGATGTGTGATCTGTTCTTCATGGATTGATGAAAATAACCAATTAGAACTGAGCATTCTGCTCTTTAACATGCATATCCTGAAGTGTATATTTGCCGCCCCATCATGTGGGGTCCTCTTACAGGAAGGGTGCCTTTTTGTGCCTTGACAAGGTGCTTTGGCCCCAGCTGTGTGAGGCCCTAAACATGAAGTACAAAGCAGAAATGCAGAGCAACCGGGGCCTGTCTGAGGAGAACCTGGTTTTCCTGGCTCAGAAGGGCTTCAACAGCACGGGTGTCAACGCAGAAGACTACCGCAACATGACCATGACCTGGTCCCAGTTCAACCGGGTAGGACACCTAACGAAAGCTTCAGTGCTCCATTTGACCTGTTATTATAAACAGGAGTTTATTTGAAGATGGTGTAATGCATTAATAAAAACGGCTGCATTCTGTATCCTTTTAACATCACATTGAGATGCAGCCTGTGTGTGTGTGTGTGTGTGTGTGCGTTTCACAGCTCTCTTTTTCATGTATTTTGATTATATTCTCTGTGGGTGTCCTGTTTTCTCGAAACATAGCAAAAGTCCTACAGTATGTTAATACCTGCAGTGGCTTTGCCTCAGGATGCGTGTGTGATCTGTTCTTCATGGATTGATGAAAATAACCAATTAGAACTGAGCATTCTGCTCTTTAACATGCATATCCTGAAGTGTATATTTGCCGTCCCATCATGTGGGGTCCTCTTACAGGGAAGGGTGCCCTTTGTGGTGCCTGACAAGGTGCTTTGGCCCCAGCTGTGTGAGGCCCTAAACATGAAGTACAAAGCAGAAATGCAGAGCAACCGGGGCCTGTCTGAGGAGAACCTGGTTTTCCTGGCTCAGAAGGGCTTCAACAGCACGGGTGTCAACGCAGAAGACTACCGCAACATGACCATGACCTGGTCCCAGTTCAACCGGGTAGGACACCTAACGAAAGCTTCAGTGCTCCATTTGACCTGTTATTATAAACAGGAGTTTATTTGAAGATGGTGTAATGCATTAATAAAAACGGCTGCATTCTGTATCCTTTTTAACATCACATTGAGATGCAGCCATTAACACAATGACTAAGAAATGTATGGCGGTTATGTCTATACAGGTTTCAGCTCATTGATGTTAAATGCAATACCTGTATGTGGGTGTGTGTGTGTGCCTGTCTTTAGGAGAGTTTACAAGGCAGGAACTTCACCTTCTGGCAGTGGTTTGATGGGGTCATGGAGCTGATGAAGAAACACTTGAAGGCCCACTGGAATGATGGGTAAAAAATTTGTCTCAGCAGCACTGAATCTGGAAACTCAACCAATAATGATTGCAGTAACTAAAAGTGTGTGTGTGTGTGTGTGTCTGTCTCTCTGTCTCTGTGTGTATAGTGCAATCCTGGGCTTCGTGAACAAGCAGCAGGCGCAGGACATGCTGCTGTCCAAACCTAATGGCACCTTCCTCCTGCGCTTCAGTGACTCTGAGATCGGCGGCATCACCATCGCATGGGTGGCAGAGAACCCCAACAAAGCTGGTGAGAGACTCCTCTTCTCCTGCTGTCGCAGTGAAGCTGCGAGGACCTCATTGTGTTTCTACGTTTTCCTATTATTATTATTATTATTATTATTATTATTATATGCAATGGGAGTCTATGGCAGCCCATAGAACCGTATGGTAAAAAGTTGGGAAATTTGGCACACTGATTGGGGACGGTCCCATGATTCATGTCACCAAGTTTCACCTCGTAACCTCTAATCCCTGTTTATGTTACATCAATTCATTTAGCAGACTCTTTTAGCAGACTCTTTTAGCAGACTCTTTTAGCAGACTCTTTTAGCGACTCTTTTAGCAGACTCTTTTAGCAGACTCTTTTAGCAGACTCTTTTAGCGACTCTTTTAGCAGACTCTTTTAGCAGACTCTTTTTCCCTGCTAAAGCGACCAAGCGTAATCCCGGTTCCCTGTCGAGGCAGAATTCTGATTTCCAAGATAAATGAGTGGCAGAGGAGAATAGTGCAGCGTATCGCTGGGGTCTTATATGTTATTCCAATGACAAACTGATTACTGTTAACTGGTTGCCAAAATAGTTGAGGATTGATTTAATAGTTCCGATTAATCGACTAACCATTTATCATTGCAGCCCTAGAATGTTTTGACATCCATTTGGAATTAGAGGAGTGTGATTCATTTTGGAGTAATGTGTGTGTGTGTGTGTGTGTGTGTCTGTGTGTGTGTGTGTGTCTGTGTGTGTGTGTGTGTGGCAGGTGAAAGGATGGTGTGGAATCTTATGCCCTTCACCAGTAAAGACTTCTCCATCCGCTCCCTGGCTGACCGCATCAGTGATCTCAATCACCTGCTTTTCCTTTACCCCAACCAACCCAAAGATGAGGTCTTCTCCCGATACTGCACACCTCCTCTGTGTAAGCATTTCTTACACACACACATTTATATCACAAATACTGTACACACACACACACACACACACACACACACACGCATGCATACACTCACGCAGAAATACAGACATTCATACATTGACAAACTGTAGTTTACACATTTTATTTGAAAATGAAGAATATGATATTATGGTAATTTGAGGTTTTATTTCAATACCTGAATTGGTGGGAGGGGAGGTCATGTATTTTTTATACTGTATGTATTATGACATTTTGCTTAATTAATTTTTTCTTTTTTTTTCTCTCTCTAGCAAAAGCAGTAGATGGCTATGTCAAACCAGAGATCAAACAAGTTGTTAAAGTGGAGTAAGTAGCTGCATGGAATGCTCTGTAGTAGTGAATCCCAAGATCTTGTTCCATACGTAAGCACACACAGGCGGCTATGTGTCCCGGCGTTGTAAACGGGTCTTCTTAACTCCCCAGGTTCTCGTCCCCGAACCCTGAGCCGTCTCCTGGGACTCCGTCCTTCATGGAACATGCAGTGTCTCCCACCGTCAATCAACCACAGACCTTCAACCTCTACCCGCCTGTGTAAGTACAGAGATCTACCTGCCCTTGCAAGTACAGAGAAAGGCCAGTACCCACCTGTCTAAGTCCAGATAAAGGCCTATGTTCTAGTCCTATAGGTATTCCAAAGGAGCACTTGAGGTAGAATATTTGGTAACACTACTTGACAGTATCGACATAAGAGTGACATAGATAGATAGATAGATAGATAGATAGATAGATAGATAGATAGATAGATAGATAGATAGATATTTATTGATCCCTAGGGGAAATTCAAGGTCACAGTAGCATACAGACAACATACACACACACATTCACTAACAGCAGAAAAAGTAATTAAAATTATATAATATAAAAAAACACAACTAAGCAATAAGGACTGAAATATACTAAATATATACTAAATAAAACTTAATCTAAATCAATTCTAAAAAACAGTATCCTCATAGTGATTAATCACAGGTGCGCTTGCAATGACTGAAGCAGGGACTGAGCCTGTGGTCCTCTGTGTGTAAGGTAAGGTGCTCTTTGTGAATGAGTGTCATGGTGATGGTGCAAATGAGTAAGTCAAACAGTGCAACAGTGCAAGAATAAAGTCTATATATCTATGTATAAATAACTATATTAAGAAAGGTATAAGTGTGGTCACAGTTCGGCTGTGGCATGGAGGGAGGGGTTGTGCTAATAAAGCACGCAAACAGTGAGGCAGAAGACAATGGTAAAGGGGCTAGTGGACAGACAGTTCAAGACATGGAGGTGGTGAAGAGGCAGACAGACTATGCGGAGAAGTCTATTTCTCCTCTTCCCTTAAGTGATGCATTGAAGAGTTCAATGGCCCTGGGGATGAATGACTTCCTCAGTCTGTCTGTTGTGCAAGGCAGTGAGCGAAGTCTCCAGCTGATCAGGCTCTTCTGCTTAACAATAGTGCTGTGGAGTGGATGACACTCATTGTCCAAGATGTTGATCAGTTTGTTCAGGGTCCTCTTGTCAGATATTGAAGTGATGCACTCCAGTTCAGCTCCCACTACAGAGCCAGCTTTCCTTACCAGCCTGTCAAGTCGCCCCGCATCCTTCTTCTTTGTGCTTCCTCCCCAACATACCACTGCATAGAAGAGGGGCTGGCAACAACAGACTGGTAGAACATCCTGAGGAGCTTGCTGCACACATTGAAGGGCGCCCAGCCTCCTCAGGAAGTACAGCCTGCTCTGCCCTTTCTTGTAGAGTCGTCAAGTGTTGGCTGACCAGTCCAGTTTATTGTCCAAGTGGAGACCCAGGTACTTGTAGGTGCTTACCACCTCGACATTGACCCCATCAATGGAGACTGGTAGCAGAGTGGGCTTAGACCTGCGGAAATCCACCACTATCTCCTTGGTCTTTGAAGTGTTGATTTGGAGATGATTGAGTTTGCTGCCGCTGGAGCGTTGTAATGAACATACAGTATGACACTGTCATGACACATGAACCCTAATCCTAACCTCTTACTCTAATCCTAACCCTAACCCTAATCCTAACTTGTTATGACAAAAACCTAATGTCACTTAATAACAGAAGCGTTATGTCATAAACGTTTATGACTTGTTTATGACACATTCATGACAGTGTCATGTCACTTTTATGTCGATACTGTCAAGTAAAGTGTAACCAAATATTTTACCTAATCACCTTTTTTTTTGCCTAATCTCTCTAGCCTCTATTTCTTTAGTCATTTTTTTCCCCTGATCCGCTCTTTGTGTGTGGTGCTGCTACTCAGGGGTGACTCCATGCTGGATGCAGATGGCGACTTTGACCTGGACGAGACCATGGACATGGCGCGGCAGGTGGAGGAGTTCCTCAGGCAGCCCATGGAGACTCGCTGGGGAGGGCAGCAGTCATGACAACCTTGCATCAGTAGCACACTGTCCCACCCCAGTGAACTTGTGCGACTCCAAGACCTCTTTCTGACCCAAAATCTTGTCCAGTGTATGTACGTCACACCTTTTGATCTCTTAACTAGCATGTTCCTTCCTCTAGCCTTTTACCTGAGTCTTTGAGTGTCCATTGTGCATCCTTTCTCACTTCTCTCCACTCAACAACACAACTAAGACAATTGTGAAAATTGTCGGGAATTCTAATTTTTTTATGTATTAATGTATTTTTCTGTTTTGTTCTTTAAATGTGAAGTAGAGGGTTGGAGTCCGACGGTTTATTGCGATGAGGCCAGGAAAAGGGAAATCAACAAAAGGAGATGTTAAGGATCCGGTTTCACTTGCACATGGCATACCTAGTTACAATATTATATTGCTTCTGCAGTTTTTAGAGCTTGTCGTAACAACAATGGTGTATGACATGCAACACCATTTGTCTTCACAGCTGTGTTGGTACTTGTCTGTGAAGTTATCTCCATATTTTTGCCCATAACAGTTTATTTCAAATACAACACACCTTATGACATTTTCAAATTGGATGCGCTGCGTTCAGTGCTAATAGTAGTCACCACCATGCACAATAGTCAAAGTTCAATAATGTTGAACTTTGACTGGGGTGTGTGTGTGAGGGCTAGCTGAGAGGTGGGCTGATGCCTGTGTCGTGCTTTGTTCAGTGCAGCGGCAAATTGTTCTTGCGCCCTGCAAGCCTTTGAAAATAATGGGTTTCAGAGCGCAGCGTTTCTGTTGTTGTACATGTATCCTATGTGTAAGGCACTTTAGGAGTAACTAAAAACAAAGCACTTGCTTCTAACAGAGTAGAGAAGAATCATATTTTATTTAAACCGGCCCTTCACCAGATCATTTTAATGGTTGAGTTTATTCTTAATTTGAAAGTACAGTACAGTGGGGTTTTGTTTGTTTGTTTGTTTGTTTGTTTGTTTGTTCGTTCTTACACTTTCCAAACTGTATGGCAATCCAAACGTCCCTTTAACCTGAAATGTGCCTGCCCAAATTCTGGTTTGCATTCATCCTCAGTATCTGTATAATTGTCCAGAGCACTTTCTCTCTCCTCACCCCTGTGTGACTTGAGAGCCAAAGTTTGTCAAGAACTACAACCAAAGTCGAGTTGTCTGATATTATTCCCATTACATGCCTTCTTATATTGGCATATTCTGTGCTTTTTGGCGGAAATCATCCTACACTATTTTGAAATTATTTGCAGTTTGTTTCACAGGATCTAAAACATCCTTTGTAAACTTGATACCTATCTCACAGAGTGACCAGGTAGCCATGTTCATGTCCTCATGTTGCTGTTCTTATAAATTGAGGAATGAACAATTTGCACAGTCCTAAATAATTGGAATGAAAAATGTACTTGGCAGATTGCGGTTCATTCTGGGTTTTACCTCACATTGCGCAACTTTGTTTACTAGTTTGCTGATTGCTAGTGCCACTGAAAATATTGGTGGTGCTCTGCTGCTAGTTCCCAACAGTCTTTGTCTCAGTGTTTCATTGGAAACAGTCTTGGATTGGACCGTTGAACTCTAGGTCCATGAATGGAAACTACAGCCATATGGCGCCACCAGCAGGCCTTATAGTGCTACTGCATCTATGCACTTACACACCATGCCAGAGTATATCCTCATTGTGATCTATGATGAAGCAAAGGATTCAGCTGTGAGGTGGCCTTCTGTGTTGGCAATTTCATACAAAGTGCAGAAGGGTATCTTGGTCAGATCTGCACTCTGGTGGAGGGAGGTTGGTCTTGAAAGTCTTGAGTAGTGCAACATCTCCCCCCAGAGGCCAGGTCAGGAAGTGCAGGTCCGTCCCTGCATTTACAGTAGATGCATCACTTATTAGCTGCTCCATCAACTTGGAAACTATTAAGCTCAGCACATGCCTACAATGTGAGGTCTGTAATCAGACTAATTAAATAAGTTAAGTAATCGGTACCACAGCCAAAAATTCTGATAACTACCCAGTAATTTTTAGCAAATGGGTTTCTGTGATGTTCCCATTCAATCTTTTCCATGTTATTTTTTTGTGAAGCCATTTCCCACGTCCAAGTGTTAATTGTTTATGAATGCACCATTCCTTGATACATCACACTCCTGTGAGTTGTCTGTGGATCACCCCCTTACGGTTAACTTGTGTTTGCAAACTCATCCATTTGTATATTTGCAGCCTCAGGAAAATGCTGATCACTGATGGATGTAAGATAAATTACCTAAAAGAAATACCAGTCAACTTTTTAACTTTAGATTTAAATTAATTAGCTTAGTGCTTATTATATTGAATCATTTTATCTAAATCAAACAGTATTTTACTAACACAATGCTTTTTATAACAGTAATGTACACAAGCTACTATATTTTTTTGTTTATGGATGAGGGCCTGAATTAGATGAGTTTTGTTTTCTTGAGAGGGTTGTTTTCTCCTTTGTGTTGTCATTTGTATACTTCGTAACATGTGTTATTTTTGGCAGAGAATCATGATTTATAACAGATTGTGTTACCCTTTTGTTGATCGATCAACTCCCCCATCATGTGATGTTTGGGAATGTCTTGTTTATTTAGTGTTTAGCATGTGTTGTCTTGTAAGATGGGAGAAAACAAATAAAGTTTTATATATATTTTATCATGTATTTAGCACGGAGTTCTCAATAAAGTGGATCAGTGAGTAGTATGATCTAATATTAGTTAACAGGAACAAACAGTTTCATTAATGTAAAGCTCTTTAGCTTTACCACAGCTGGATACTAGGCCCTAATTTAAATGGCAGACAAAATGCAAAGTGGGTCGACAAGCAAAGTTCTCTTGCATAAACTATAACAATTCTATACTATAAGAAAGCTCTCAGCCGACTTAACTTGAGTTAGACTTACGACTTTGCACTTTGCCCATACTTTAAATTGGCCCATAATGTGTTTGTCTTTACAGTCATTATAATCAGGACCCATTCAAGTCTTTGTCTTTGATCCTTCTGGGCAATTATTTTACAGTACAGTAGATTTGTTGCTGTCCGGGAAGACTGACGTCCCCTTTCAGTCTTTTATGAGTGCTATAGTGAAGAATGTGAAGAAAAGAACATGGTGCGAGAACCAGGCGGAGGGTTTGTTGGCAGAAGCTTCTGTAGATGTTGCTGGTGAGCTAGTTGCTGGTGCAGGAGTGGTCACGTTGCTGGTGGACCTAAACCGGATGAAGCCTGGTGGGTCACCTCTGGTGTAGTTTGTGATCCACTTTTCATAACCAGATACTCTGGCGTAGACTCCAGGTAGCCCAGGTCTGCCACAGCCTTTCCCGAAACTCACCACCCCAGATTGAATCCATAGAGAGTCCTGGTAGTTCACCATTGGACCTCCAGTGTCTTCCTGTTTCGATAAAGACAAAAAACTATTCTCATATACATCTTATGTAACTATATAGTTTATGCCAAGATGAACCCACAGCATGCCCCTTGCCCAAGTTATGTTCTGAACTATAGACCCTTTCAACAAGAAAAACAAAAACAATGCTTGAACGTTCTATTTTGTTGCCAATCTACTTCCGCTTCATTAAGTAAGGGATAATGTATAGAACGGAAGCCTTGTGGGAACAACTATGATGCTGATAATGGAACTCTCTTGAAACGGTCAATACCAGACATGTGTCCTTCCCTTGCTCCAGTGCGCCAGCACACATCATGTCATCAGTTACTTTAGCTTGAGATCCCAGGAGACTTCTGCAAACATAATTTTCCACCACTGAAAGCTTCACTTCCTGTAGGGCTTTGGGTGAGGGTAAAGGCTCTGGAAGGAAAGAGATGAGGTGAGGTGACAAGGTGGAGAACATCAGACTTTGGGTTTGCTGGATTTTTAGGTAGCCATATTTAAATAGTATATATGTATCAGCCACCACTCGTTCTTCAGCATCTCACACCGATACTGCTCATACATAATGGCACAATGACGCATACTGTATATTATGGGCTTCAGTATCCATCCAACACAAGAAAACCGAGCAGTCACCTGACAAGTTAAACTTGTTATAGCTACTATAAACTGGATAGGAATGTGAATGACCTCCAGATGATGATGACCTATAAATATTTACACATAATACTCATACTTCTCCTAATAAGGTCATTGGAGCAATACCATCCATTTAAGGTAATTAATTTGTTCTTGTGATCGTTTTAGGACTTTCAAGAAGACTCTTCTGTTCATCTTACACTTAATTAATTAAATAATTATTTTACAGAGTTATTGGTTGTTGACAATATGCTTAATGTAGGCTTTTTCAACTTTACTTGAAACTATTATTTTAACTAATGTGAAATTCATATAAGTGACTTTGGACAAAGGTGTCTACCAAATATCATAAAGATAACCTTAACCATGATTACAAGTGCATCAAATAATTGCACCGACAAACATCTCACCTCCCTCTTTGATGTAACCCCATCCGCTCACCCAGCTGTCTGTCCCATTGAGGAATATGCTGTCATTGTCTGCCAAACACACGGGTCGGATGTAGCTGGTGAAGGAGACAGGACTGCTAAGTCTAACCAGAGCCATGTTGTGGTTAAACGTGTTTCTGTCCCAGTTGGGGTGCAGAATGATCACAGCCACGTCTCGGGATACTGCATGTGCACTATTGACCTGTTGGGTGAGCTGTCCCAACTTCACTGTCCAGTACGAGGGATCATTGCTAAAGATGAGCAAAAAGGGTATTATTTAACAACAATAGGACAAGTGGGACAGTTCTAAAGATGAATTACTAACTTTCCTTAAGTGCTATGTTTTGTCAGAGATGATGCCTTTGAAGGTCACCTGCTGAAGCAGTGCGCAGCAGACAGCACCCACTCCTTGTTGATGAGGGAGCCTCCACACACGTGACCGTAGGGTCTCTGAAGGCTGACCTGCCAGGGCCAGCTCCCCACGGAGGCGTCCTGTCCTCCAACTATCCTGCTGCTGAGAAGAGGAGTTGTGCCACAAACTACACAAGAGAGAAGACAACATTATCAATTCTACCTTCATTTCCCATCCTATCCAACCAGATAAAAAATATATATGGGGCACACCAAACAGGCAGAATTACGATGGCGCCTTAATGGAAGCCCAGTTTCTGTAGTGAGCCTGATACTACATTCTTGTAGCTTTACAGTCCAATTATGCAAAAAACAGTATTTACCCCATGTTGGCACTTTACAATGATACCCCTTTTCAATGTGCTGCAGCGTCCTATGACTGCCCTGCACATTGAAAAATTACGCTAAGGAGGTAGTGAGATGCGTGCGATACGTGAGTCTGTATACTATAAAATCATTTTTAAGAAGTTATTTCAAGATAAACGTGATGGATAATATTGTTGCTTTAAAGGATCTCTGTGGAACTCAATAGACTTTGATTGTCTTGAACGCGGCTACACAGGACTTTTCCATTGACTTTGTATTGTACTGCATTGCATTGCATTTAATACAGCAGCCGTGTAGTACAATGTGGTGTTGCAAGAGCCAGCCCAGCACTAGTTGGTTTGCCAGTTTCGGTAGATATCTTGACAACACAGAGCTTAGACTTTTTTTTTTTACCTTGCTTAGACGTTTTTGACCTTGCTTCAAAACTGTTGTTTCTTCACATTCTGTTGTTATTTCTAGGTATTTTTTGGATGATTTAAAGTAAAAAAACAGAGCAAAGCACCTTTAATGTTAGAACCAGAAAGGTCTACCAGTATGACATGAATGTCATGAAAGATCTGAATGCTACATACAACGATGATACTCTTGATTCAATCTAGAAGAAGTGTCGTGGCACACTCAGAACTTCAATATGCAGTAATTTTATTAGACCAACGTTTCGGCTTGCGCCTTCATCAGGGTCATTTTCACATACAACACAAGTCATTCAGGATTCCTTTATGTTACACATGAGTCTCTTGATTGGACAGGTGTTAAGGTTCAATCCCCAATCATTTCTGATCAACAGTGAAGTCATCTATGTTGCTTGAGTTGATTTTGTTTGCATCAAAATTGCTTGCTGCTGGAGAAGTGGGATGTTTAGATTGCTCTATTGTGTCTGTTACACAGAATATTGACAGCACAATAACTTTAAAAGAACAGAATCCAGCTATTAAAAGGCATTTGCCAGCCTCAAATTTTGTGGCCAGGGCAAATTCGAGCTGACTCCTAAATTGAAATGCACCCCATAATTAAATCCAAATGGCAAGTTTCCCATCAAAATTTGATAAGAATTCTCACTCGTCTGTTGATACGTCATAATAGGAAGCAAACATAACATTCTGTCAGTACTGAATAAAATCCTGTTGAAATGGCTGATACCATATAATGGCTGATACTCACCATCAGTGCTTTTAACCTCCTGTGCGATTGTAGAGGCTGGACCTATTTCAACATACATGATCAGACACAAGTTTTTTTTTGTTTGGGCCACAGACGTAGGCTGCATAGATTTTCTGTAATGTACAGTATGCCTCACTTTAAGCACTGGAAACCACCTAATTTCACTAGCCTACCTAATTTCAAATTTATGGTGATTTGAAGTCTGAAGATATCTACTGTACATTCTCTTGTCTATCTGAAGATATTTCAATCTGAGCATTATAAAACCCCACAGTTACTTGCCTACTTACCTTGCACATATAAAATTGCAGCCACAATGTAAATGTATTCAGCCATCACAGCCATTCCATAACAAAAAAGTGGTAGAAAATATATCCTTTTTGATCCTGTATAGCAGGCACCTAGGCTCCCCTTGATACCATGGTTCACAAAGCGTCTCCTTCAGACTAACCTGCATATATATCACCTGAGTGGCCTGTTTAGACTGTAAATACTCATCATTTCCTTGAAACCATGTTGAGATTGGTTGGCTTACAGGAATCTCTTCTCTATTGTGCATCTAGTTAGTACATCCATTTGTCCATAAATTGGTTAAGGTTGATTTTACAGAGTTGGAAAGGCCTTAATAATGTGATACAATGTGGCCTGTCTCCTTGTTGCAGTATAACATAATACCAAAAGTCTTACATGCTAGAAAGTGAAGGCCCATATCATGTTGCGTCTTTGTTATGGGTTTGTTTTTTCGCCTCATTTAGTTGCATCTTTCAGTGCCACCCCTCCCATGGAAGGTTTCAGTATTCTCCACTTAAATTAATATAAAGTTTGAGTCTTTTTAAGGATTGATATGTATTTCAGAACTCCAGGCTTTTGTTGTCCTTTTTGTTAATTTTGTGTTTATTGAAAAAATTGTGTATTTATTTTGAGAGGGATTTTACAGTTGACAGTACTTAGTGGTCCAAAAATGATCACTTTCTGTTTCTCCTCTTCCTCGCTGTGCCTTCCATTTCTGTTGTTGACAAGGGCTCACTTGTTGCCCAGTACTGTAGGCTACTAGCCTGGAAAATCCAGACCCTGATAATCTAGAAAGATTAAGGGTCTGGCAAAGAGCAATGTAATGGCCCAACTCGAGGGGCGGCAACAAGCATGCATTTAAAAATCTCACTGCACGCAATTGACGCAACACTAGACCATGTTTACTCTGAATGATTTCAGACTTCGACGCAATCGGATAACACTGCGACCAATGTGTACTGTCCTCCAACGTTGCAGCGCTGTCTTCATCAGTTTAGCTGGTTCCCCGGAATGCAAGGGGAAAAAGTAACGTGCATCATTGCTCTTTGCCAGAGTGTCTCGCAGAGACAATTCCATTGTGCTCTTGCGAGAACTCTGGATTTCCAGGGTACTGTAAGATAATGTTAGCCATCCATCACTGAGACAGAGAAAAAGGTTGCTCAATGAGCATTAATTGTCAGTGGCCACAGGTATATAAAATTGGGTGTTAGCCTATCTGTATAGCAGTGGTAACGAATATTGTCTCGACAACGCTACGTCATGGTTGACCAGGGACTTCATCAATGGCCCACTGTCCAATCATTTTTCGGCCTCTCCTTCTCCTCTTTGTTAGATTGAAGCCTGCTTCATCATTCAAGATGAACTCATGGTGTTTGTCCAAGGATTTCAAGTCAAATATTGTCTGTGTAAGAACGAACATCAGTGCAGCTCAGTGCCTGGTTTCTTCCATTGAGAATTGTGGCCAAATAGTTCAGTCTTTGTTTTGTCCTTCTTTACGCTTCTCTCATCTTCTCAAAGGAACAATCTCATTAGTGACCATTGGGTCCTTGGTTACCCGTCTGACCCAGGCCTTTACTCATAGGCGGACGGCCAGATCTAGGAAGATCTGAGTGTCCTATTGTTTGTGTAGAAATACAATATACTGTATGTAGAATTTTGTAACTCGTACAGAGACAGTGCTATACTGTAGAGTACAATAAGGCCTACTGTACTTCTGATTCACATACATTGTATGTACTGAAGAGTAAAGTCATTCACACAGTATGTGGCAGTACTGTAGACAATCTGGATTACAGTAAATGTGTCTGAATGTACACTTAGTGAGCTTGCAGTTCTTTCACCCTTGGTGAGTTGCGCTCAAAAGGTACTCTGTATACTTGTTTCATCCTGTGATGATGGAAGACATGGTCAATTGTGGAAATGCTCGCAACGTTGATCCCCTGGAAGTGTGTGTTGTCTTGTATAACTCGTTCCTGGGTTTCTCTGAATCGTATTATATTATCTTGAAGGACCATGCCCACTATAAAGGCCTCTTGCTTCTGAGTGAATATAGCTGTCCTTCCACCTGCATGTGGCAGCCTTGCAATTCTACAACAAGGAGATGCACAGTTACAAAAAATATTCATGCCGTACAATACATACAGTGATGAACTTTACAAATGTATACTAAAACAGCTGCATATACTGTAGTACCGTAAATGCAATTATAATAAATTCAGTAGTATACTGTACCTGTTCTCTTCTCTGAATGTCCTTACTATGATGGACACAGAAATCTGGCTGAAATTGGGTTGCACTCCCAGTCCTGCTTCCCTCATGGTCAATCCATGGACAAGAACATATGATTGTTGCTCGAATTTCATTGGATATTTCCACTCTTTGGCTTCCTCTTTCTTGTCCTCCTTCTCATCCACCACCTCACATACGCATTCGTCCTTGTCCTCTCACATAGTTTCTTCTATCCATTCTCAGACTTTATCATTCCCACCTTCAACAACCTGTTTGCTTTCTGAACTAGCTTATAGTGGTCGTTTCACATCATTTGTGAAAACAGTGGTTGTGTTTAATCAATGACTTGTGTGCTCTATTTGTATTTAATTGCTGCCACTTGTGTTTACCATTATGGATGACGTGCATTAGAGTGCAGAATGTGTTTAGAGTTTTGCTGAAAAGTGTGATCTACCAATTGTGTTTCACCATGTGAAACGGTTTAAGGTAGTACCAACAGACTAAACAATTAGCTAAATGAGTTCAGGCAACTGAGAGCTTTGTTCAGCCAATGGGTTTTAGGCCCCTATCGTGCACCCGTAACAAGCCATACACTAATTCTCAGCCTTTGACTCAGTTTTCAATTTCATAAAAAAAAAGTGTCTCTTTCTCCTCTTCCTCGCTGTGCCTTCCATTTCTGTTGTTGACAAGGGCTCACTTGTTGCCCAGTACTGTAGGCTACTGTATTCCCCTCCTTACTTTCAGTAAGCTGACTTCGACGTCTCCACCACCACCAGTTGGTCCCTGTCTCAAGCTATACCAGGGGGTATGCTTCTCGTCCCTGCCACGCTCGTAGGCCTAATGTCAGCATGATCCGATATCCCCACACTACTTACCAGTCTACGGACTGGGGCCTACGCCAAAGACTGTTTAAACATTCAGCGGTCATGTATCTTACGTAGCCTAAATTGTCTCTGATATCCTATACAGGATTAAATCCCCATTAACTATATTTTGTCTCCCGAGTCTTTCTGGTAGAAATGTGTTTAGAGTTTTGTAAATCAATGTGATGCTGAAAATATGCTTATAGTTCTGCAAATCTGGGCTGATCTTTGCTCCTTTAGTGTAAGGTTTCACTAACTGTGGGATACTTTTAAACAATAGAAAAAAACTAGTAACTGTTAACCAAGGCTGTGTTCTAGGCCTACCTGTAATTGTTTTGGTGTGGAAAGAATAATTTTACAGCAATAGTCTTGTCTAATGCAATGCCAATTTCCAAATGTTTCGATATTCACAGATCCACACCCACACAGGCAGGATGTTAATGTTGTTTTACTTTTTCCGCATTACAGGGCTCAGGTGCAATCCAATTCGCCTTATTCACCTGGCGGCCAGAACGAGGCTCCAGGGTACACTTGCCATTACACCTCAGTGCAGCAGATGGTGGTAATGCACTCTGTTTGCAAACTGCCAAAAAAAACTCACTGAAGAATGAAGAAGAAGAACAGGTGGACAACAGGCCCATAGATATTAGAAAGCTAGATACCGCATTGGGCTCCAGAACGTACGTAAATAGCGACGCCATCTTGGTGGGGGCAGCAATCACTGGAGGCCAGTGGAGGAGCATGTGACTCTGACTGGAAATCAGACAGGTGTCTGTGATTGGCTGCAAGTGTTGCCCATAGACAATAAAGGTGTTGCCCCCACCAATATGGCGGCCACGTTTGTGATGCTACCTAATAGAACTCGACAGTCAATGCGGTATCTAGCTTTCTAATATCTATGAACAGGCCAGCAAACCCTTCTTCTTTTTCAGTGAGCTTTTTTGGCAGTTTGCTTTTTTTGGCAGTTTGCAAACGGAGTGCATTACCACCATCTGCTGCACTGAGGTGTAATGGCAAGTGTACCCTGGAGCCTCGTTCTGGCCACCGGGTGAATAAGGCAAATTGGTATCTTTACAGGCATGTTAAATCAACTGACCATATAATGACATATTCATTACATATACTGATGAAAGATCATACATTTTTGTAGTAGTCTATATATGTATGATCTACATAGACATGAATATGATACTGTATGAATATGAACAGTAGGCTATATTCTGCATATATCTGTCATCGCCATGTTCTGTGATGAAGTGATTCAACTTGTGCAAAGGGAGCCAATAATCTTGAATCATTTACTGACTACTGTATGCCGTTTTCTGTGTGTTTGACAGTCTGCACTACCGTACCAAACTGTTATGGATGAGGAGAGAAGCCAGTGCTTTTATTGATGGCTGAGAAAGAGGCTTTGTTTAAGTTTTTAATTTGTAAGCTGTCTTTGGAAAAGTATTGGTGGTCTTTGCTGTGATTTTTTTTAAATAATGTGATCCATGTTGATCAATTTAAGTATGTTACTGATAGGATATTAATAAATATGAATCAGTCAGTAAGTTGTTGTATTAGCAGAATTGTATTTACTTCAGGAGAAATTTTACAGGAGAATAAGTCTATTGCAGTGCAGTTACTGTATATAGTATATAGTAATAAACATGGCATATTATAAATGCATCGTAGAAATAAAAGAAATATACAAATGTCACATTTAGCTAATACATTACTCATAATTCAGAATTATAAAGTCCTGTGTTCCTGTGATAAACAAGGATTTCCCATCAGTGGAGAGGGAGGAGGAGAAAAGACAGAAGGATGTAGAGGCAGAATGAGCATGTGACTTTGGTCCCGCTGGAGGGAACAGGAAGCAGTGGGGTAGGGGTGATGACCTGCACGAAGCCTGGTGGGTCACTGCTGATGTGGGAGTTGATCCAGTCCTCATAACGGGAGACCCTGGCGTAGACTCCAGGTAGGTCAGGTTGAGCACAACCTATCCCAAAGCTAACCACCCCGGACTGGACCCACACAGAGTCCTCTTTCATCACCATTGGACCACCTGAGTCACCCTGTTGAAAAAACAAAAACAAAAGTGTAAGTGGTGTAAGTAAGTTCAATATCTTTAAACAGATTTATACTCTTGAAAGAAATCCAAATACCTGACAGGAGTCTTTCCCTCCTTCACGAAGGCCAGCGCATATCATGTTTTCTGTGATTTTTGTAAATATCAAAAGCTCATCACACACTTTGTTGTCAACTACAGGAACTTCCACTTCCTGAAGAACCCCTGGGTACGGAAGAAACTCTGACAGAGCAGACAGTGGAGTAGAGAGCAGGGGGGGAAGATAAGACAGGGCAGGACAGTCAAAGGGTTAAGATTAAGGGGTGAGTTAAATAATTAACCTATTGATAATACTGATGATGTTAGACAGTGCTGAACTTATAACGATTGGAAAATAGTACTCAGTTTTGTGAGACCGATAATAGCAAATGCATTGTTCCCCTATTATAAAAGTGCTGATGATACTGATGGTAGACTTGTCCAATCATGGTAAGAAAACTAGATGTGTTATTTTTTTAGTCTGTTTGACCAATTTCCATTGTAACATTTTATTTTTACTTAATTGTTATTTTAACTTAATTGTTTTTCTATAAAAAAAATGTACAAACCCATTAGTTGGCTATTACTGTACAGACGTTGTTAGTTAGCAGAAAGGATAACCAACAGTAAGTAATTCATCAAGAACTGTCACCAGGGGCGTCGCTAGCTATTGAAAACATTCGGGGCTAGAGCCCCGAAGTTTGAGTCCTTTTTGTCCGGGGGTTCGGGGGGTTTTTCCCCCCGAGAGATTTTGAAAATCGGGCTGATGAACATGACATTTTAACCTACTTTGAGAATGAAAAGGAAGGCCAATCGTAATGACTCACGTCACGGCATTCCGAATATTTTGATGTTTAAAGACCGTGTGGAGAACGTCTCTTCTGCCAAAGTGCACCACATACAACACCCAAAATATGACATTAAAATAGCCTGTAGAATAAACATCGTCACGCACCTCTGTCAAGTGCACAGGTGTGAGCGTTCGTCTCGGGATAAACATTTGGATGTCATCACCTTCAATTAATGGGCTATGGGTGCCTTGAAAGCAATGCATTTGGGTTGTGTATCACAAACTTTTGCCCAAAGAAAAAGTTCCAAAATCAAGCCCAGCATGCATTGCTTAGAAGCCCCCTCAAACGAGGTCAGGTTTACCATATTTACTGCACATGTGACCATGATTCAATAGTAAATCACGATATAAACTGCTGTCTTGTTTATTATGAAATACTATGTATTTCAAATGATCACTGAAAGTATAATATTGGACACAATTACTGGATTGGTGAAGGGGAATAGCTTGATGTTAGGTATGCAACAAATTATTCTAAACCTGCCCAGATCACGTCAGATTTTCTTGCGCTGCTGTTAATGCACACAATGGACACAAAACACAAAAGTCTCTTCTACGGGGCTATTTATTTCATTCACGATTAGAGTTTTTGTTGTTGTTGTTGTTGTTGTTGACGGCCGATAGATCCGGGGCTATAGCCCCGAATGCCCAGGTCTAACGACGCGCCTGACTGTCACCTTCTTCTCTGATGTTTCCCCAGCCAGTGACCCAGCTGTCTGTTCCCTGGTGGAAAATGCTACTGCTGGCCGCCAGACAAACAGGTCTGATGTAGTCGGTGAAGGAGACAGCACTGCTCAACCAGAGCAGAGCCATGTCATTCTCATTTGTGGCATCATAATTAGGATGTAGAATGATCTCAGCCACGGTTCTAGACACTTCGTTTGAGTTAGAATCGTCCAAGGATTGTCGACCCAGACGGATAGTCCACCCACTTGTGCTGGTGCTGAAGGGGGAATAGATGAACAGGGAGAACCATTAACTGCATGCAATTGTCATCGTGTCATGTGGTCCAGGTACAGTCACCACGAGTCTTGCCTTCCTTTCACAAAGTCATGAAAACATTGACTGTCTGCTGGTGAATATGATCAATATAAAGAGCAACAAATGTGTACTACTGTAGAAGAAAGATGCAGTGGCCCCTCACCTGCTGAAGCAGTGTGCAGCAGACAGCACCCACTCCTTGTTGATGAGGGAGCCTCCACACATGTGACCGTAGGGTTCCTCAGTAAGGCTGACCTGCCAGGGCCAGCTCCCCAAGGAGGCATTTTGTCCTCCAACAATCCTGGGTGTTTGTCCGAGTATGCTGCTGAGAGGAGCTGTGCCACAAACTACACAAGACAGAACAAACTTTGATTGTTGCCATGTCAATGATCTGTTCATCATGTTTCCACATATCTTCATCAATAAACTATTGACTGAATACTGACGTCTCCAATATGTCTCAAATGTTTCTTCAAATTAGATTATTTGTGCTTTAAAAGATGAAGATGATGTGACAGTCAGATCCCAAACTAAATACTCAAAGGTAATGAGATAGCAGCACACACATTTTCATAGAACTGGACTCATCTCTATTTCACCACTTTATTTTTCGGTCAAATTCTAAGTTTAGAAAACACAACATGAGATGGCTCCCTGGACAAATGTTTCAACCAACTACACAACAATTAGGGTTTGAACAGCATAAGTGTGGATTTATAAATAAATATGTAACATGAATGATTTGTACTCAACACTAGGCTATAGCCTATGGATAATTAAAATACAGAACAATTTAGTTACAGCGGTCTCCACATTTATGCACCCCTGGTAAAGATGAGTAAAAATGTCACATTTGGGAATTTCTTCTTAGTTTCACATTGACAATAATGAGGGAAGGTGGAAAATCCAACCCCTTATGTATTCTCCCCTTCAGATCACCCCACTTGTTTACTATGCCTTTTCCCTGGCATGCCATTTGAATAATCTGCTAGCCTAGAGCTAACTTCTGATGTTTGCTTTGTGACCCAAAGATGGTTACTTGTATCATTCCAATAGTGATTTTTTTTATATCCCTCTTTTAATCCTCCCCACTGTCTGTACTCTGTAGGGGCAAAATAGACATGGATCCTTCTTTTTGCAGTTCCATTTGATTAGACCTTCATAATTAATATTACAACAGTAAATATGAGTATTTTCACACAAGCATTGTCATACCCATTTCCTGACTTAACACAGGTCAAACGCCATTCTTAAACATGGGAAAGACAGTACAAAATGTTACCCAATGTGAAATGTGGAGGGCACTGTAAATAGTTCTGCAGTCATTTGATATGCGCTTGAGAGTAACTCAAGTCTATTGTGAAATCAGAAGCTTTGTGTGGAAGTTGCTGCTTGGAATGATCAGTGGAAATGCAATAAAACTATAACTTACTGTCTGCAGCAGGCGGTGTCATGGGTCTTAATCAGGAGTGACATTAGTTATGCTATCATGGCTGACAAGTGCGGAGTGGCAATCGGGACAGTCGGGAGTTATCCCGGTGGGCCGGCCCTGCATCGTACGCGAAATATAGGCTACATAGGTCTATAAACTTTTCCGCAAAAATCTCCCAGACCAACACTTTAAGTAGCTCAAGACCAGGTTTTAAGAAGTCCAACCAATATTTATACCACTCGCTCACTGTCTATATGTCATTCATGGTTACCCTGCACACTCAACTCTCCCATGCTGATTTTTGTGAAGGCTAGCCTTATTTTTTTTTTTAATCTTAATTCATTTTTGTCTTATTCAGGCGTTACAGAACTTTCATGGTCACAAATAAATAAAAAAAATACAATTTAATTTGTTTGTTTGTTCTTAAATTAACGCAGGCCTAAAGATGAACTGAACTGGAATTTGAAGTAAAGGTGATATAACAGATGTATTTTATTTCTTCTCATTGGTACAATGATTAAAATGGCTGAATTTATTAAAAGGGATAAAATTGTACGTTGAAAGTGGTGTTGTTGTTACACGGGCGCCGCCATGTCAACAATCAGCTACGTCACTGGCATGGTAAGCTACTCTGCACTAGCATAGCAGCCATAGCAGATAATGAGTCTGAGGCTAGCTGACATGGCTGAGGAAACTAACATTAGGCCTAACTGAGTTACATATTGGCCATAAGCCATTTATCATAGGCTAGCCTACGTCACAAAATCTCATACAAAATGAAACCAAACTAGTGAAACAAAGGCGAACACTTTAACAGGGGAAATTAATTTGGCATGAATCATACTGAACGCTATTTTGTCAATGAGCAGAAACACACACGACATTCAAACTATTGATAAGATGTGCACTATGGAAACTGGTCTGTAACTTTAGACGAATAAATGCCATTGACTTGCCATATCCTGACTTAAAGGGGAACTTGGCAACTATTTCAACGTAATAAACCCGTTTAGAAATCTTTAGGATGGTTAAATGACCTGTTCCGGTGAAAATGGTGACTTTTCCCGCTGCCCCTAGCGTCCCCAGGCGGAAAACCAACCTTGCAACATTGAGACTACCGTCCCGGAAAGAGAAGTGAGAAACAAAAAACTTGTTTTAAATCGTGTTTCTTACCTTGTAACATCCACATTGTCTACCGAACTTATGCTAACCGTTTTGCTAGCTTGTAAACAATGTGCTTTATCATTACCTTTTTCCAGTTTGAAATAGCATAATGCACAATTTCTCCAGCAGAGGGGGAAATCCTGCCAAGTTTCCCTTTAAAAAACCCTTTTCTTGCTTACTTTATCGCAAACTCGGTGGAGCAGCTTGTAGTCTTTTTCAATTCATAGAAGGGCGAGCCCACAGTCTATGTGCCTAAGTTTCAATCCTCGCTTCATTCACCCAATGCAGTCACTGGTCGCAATTACAAAGTCTGGGAAGGTTCGTTCAATCGTTTAAAGTTTTAAGTGCAGTAGCCTATCTGTCCCCTTTGGAATAATATCTCGAAGTAGCCTCAGGTGAGGTCCAGTGTTAGATCGGCTACCATACGATCCAACCTAGGAAAGGGCTAGCAGCTAACACCTTGGAAACACTCTTATGTCAAATTCCACAAGCTAGCACTGACCATAGAGAGTATAAACCATGACTCACGATATCACAGATCGATAATAATGCTTTTACTAGCTGGTAACTAAACCACAGCGGGTCTGTAAAACAGAACCAATGTCCCTTTTACTCACCCTGAAGCCAGTTGTTCACCGTCTCAGGGCAGATTGTTGATGCGAGGGAGTTTAAAGGGGAACTTGGCAACTATTTCAACGTAATAAAACCCGTTTAGAAATCATTAGGATGGTTAAATGACCTGTTCCGGTGAAAATGGTGACTTTTCCCGCTGCCCCTAGCGTCCCCAGGCGGAAAACCAACCTTGCAACATTGAGACTACCGTCCCGAAAGAGAAGTGAGAAACAAAAAACTTGTTTTAAATCGTGTTTCTTACCTTGTAACATCCACATTGTCTACCGAACTTATGCTAACCGTTTTGCTAGCTTGTAAACAATGTGCTTTATCATTACCTTTTTCCAGTTTGAAATAGCATAATGCACAATTTCTCCAGCAGAGGGGGAAATCCTGCCAAGTTTCCCTTTAAAAAACCCTTTTCTTGCTTACTTTATCGCAAACTCGGTGGAGCAGCTTGTAGTCTTTTTCAATTCATAGAAGGGCGAGCCCACAGTCTATGTGCCTAAGTTTCAACTTCGGCTTCATTCACCCAATGCAGTCACTGGTCGCAATTACAAAGTCTGGGAAGGTTCGTTCAATCGTTTAAAGTTTTAAGTGCAGTAGCCTATCTGTCCCCTTTGGAATAATATCTCGAAGTAGCCTCAGGTGAGGTCCAGTGTTAGATCGGCTACCATACGATCCAACCTAGGAAAGGGCTAGCAGCTAACACCTTGGAAACACTCTTATGTCAAATTCCACAAGCTAGCACTCCGACCATAGAGAGTATAAACCATGACTCCGACGATATCACAGATCGATAATAATGCTTTTACTAGCTGGTAACTAAACCACAGCGGGTCTGTAAACAGAATCCAATGTCCCTTTCTACTCACCCTGAAGCCAGTTGTTCACCGTCTCAGGGCAGATTGTTGATGCGAGGGAGTTTAAAGGGGAACTTGGCAACTATTTCAACGTAATAAACCCGTTTAGAAATCATTTGGATGGTTAAATGACCTGTTCCGGTGAAAATGGTGACTTTTCCCGCTGCCCCTAGCGTCCCCAGGCGGAAAACCAACCTTACATTGAGACTACCGTCCCGGAAAGAGAAGTGAGAAACAAGAAACTTGTTTTAAATCGTGTTTCTTACCTTGTAACATCCACATTGTCTACCGAACTTATGCTAACCGTTTTGCTAGCTTGTAAACAAATCAATGTGCTTTATCATTACCTTTTTCCACAGTTTGAAATAGCATAATGCACAATTTCTCCAGCAGAGGGGGAAATCCTGCCAAGTTTCCCTTTAACTCGCAGTGCTGCTATCCAAGAGACTCGTGCAATATCAACATCCACAAGGTAAAAATCTGCAAACTCTCCACTAACGTTAGCCTAAAATAAACGGCAAACTCGTGTATCCTCCGTGTATCTGGGGTCAACTTGGGGTAACGAAGTTTTTAACAGTTTCAAGGGAGGGAGAGAGAGAGACCGTGTGAGTTGCTGTTACGAGTGCCAGTAGTACATACTGCGTTAGCCTACATTGACGTGACAATGCGTGTTATATAGCTTATTTGTATATGCACCGTAGCCTTCGCATAGGCCTAATGTACAAGGATACAAGGATACAAGGAAGTTTATTGTCACATGCATATAGTTACTGGAAGTAAGAAATGCAAGTGAAATTATGTCTGGTGTCAGCCTATTTGTGCATTAATGGGGGGGTGGGGCACCAACAAGGAGCACCCAAGAGCAACAGGGGCAAGGAAAAACTCCCTTACCAAGGAAGAAACCTTGGGCAGATCCACGGCTCAAGGGGCTAACCCAACTGCCAGGGGTCTTGGTGTGTGTGTTGGGGGGATGACAGGGGAGATGGGATAGTGTGCTGTGTATGTGGGGGAGAGGGCAGTGTGCAATATGTGTGTTGGGGAAGCTTCCTCATGAGACAATGTGCTGTGTATTGGGGCAGTGTGCTGTAAGTATGTTGGGGATGTGTGTTGGAGAAGCTTCCTGATGAAATGAGTAGTGTAGTGGTGGTGAATGAGTATGCAGTTGTGTGGAGGATGTACAGTAGGCAATGTGTGTGTGTGAGGGATGGAGGGAGACAGAGAGACAGCGTGCGTGTTGCTGTCTCAAGCGCCCCTCGTCCAGTTTTCTACATGACCTGTAGGCTAGGTCTACAGTAGCCTATGTTGTGCCGCACAAAATGTATCTATGTTGTACATTGCACAAAATGTATACCCCCCGAAATAAACACATACATAAATAAACATATTTTTCCCGTCACTTTGGCTTCCTTGAACATTTTTCCTACGTTTCGCCACTGCTTTGCAACAGATAGATTCCAGTCTCCATGCTCCGGCAGCGCCCACACAGTCATTTTCACCCAAATGATCCTACTGAAGGTTGAGCTAGAGCCTGAAACCCATCTAGTCGTAGTCAAGACACTACAGGCCTGTCCCTCACAAGCTCAAATTTGTAACCCATGCCATTAAAATTACAAATTTTCGTGTATACATAATATGCTGTTGTCAGCTGTTGCCTATAGACCCTTTCAAGGCCGTGTTGCAGGGTTCATTTTCCAACGAATTTGCACAATTTGCTTGTTGATAATAAACATTTAAACTGTTATCCATTGTATTTGATGTTGTTGGATATCACAAAACGGAATATAATACGAAAAAGCAGGTACTATTTCACAGCGTTTGAAGTGATTCTCCTTTCCCCCACAATGCATTGCATTACGTCACCTTGGGCAGACTACAGACCAAAGCCCACCTTGAGAGTAATGAGAGAGGAGTAAAGAGAGACGAGTAAAGGATTGTTCAGCAGTAGATAGCGCAGATTATAGATAAATAGATAGGCTATAGATAGCCTAGATATGTATATAGATAGGTAGATAGATCATGTAATATGCTGGTCACAGGGGAGCTCCTCGACCAGCGGCCAAAATGCACTCGCTTCCCTAGTTACTGCAGCTCTCCACCAGTTTCCATCGGGACGGCACAGCCCACACAAGCACCTGCAAAACTGCGACTTGCCCATATTATCTCCCTCTTTGGTAAGCCGTACCCTGACGATGTCAATGGCAATCAATCACGAGCAGTAATTATCGAAAATATTCATGCTGAAGACACGACCAGCCTAATCGGCGGCGGCTAGAAGCTAAGTAACTGGGGTGGCTCACAGGTGGGACTAAAAAGTTAGCCCAGCTAGCTATCATGATGCTTCATATTCTGATCTTCTAACTAAGTTTGCCCGGTAGCCTACTTATCTGAACTAACGACATGATCACCATCACTAGATATAAAGAAAATGTTGACTTTCATTCGGTGCTGTTCACTGACAGTAACAAAAAAAGTGTCGTAATGTTATAAGCATAATACATTGAACTGAATAGGTGCATTATGTAGCCTATATAACGAGGCCTCTCAAATTCAGAAAATTGCATTAAACTAAAATCGGAAGACATTGTTATCTTTGTTAGACCATAGGGTCGTTGTCATATAAATGCTGTAACGAAATTCGAAGTGTAAATATACAAACTTTATGTTGAAAGTGTAACCGCGACCGTTTCCCATAGGAATGAATGTAAAACATACCCTCCAAAACGAGACCTCCCGAAATTCAGAAAAATTACTAAATTGATATCAGGCACCGTTATTACCATTGGTAGATCATAGGGTAGCTGTGATATAAATGCTGTGACGAAATTCGAAGTGTAAATATACAAACTTTATGTAGAAAGTGTAAGCGCGATGTCCATTGAAATGAATGAAGCGCAGATCAAGTAGTCCCCAAAGTGACGTCATCACCGAATTGCGTACAAAAAACCCGCTAATGCTAAAAACAACAAAAACTGGCATTTAACACCATTTGGAGACATTTTTAAAAATGATATACATATATTGAGTGCTTTATGTACCCATTAATCAACAGTGGTGGTTAACCTGCAACACAGGCTTTCATCAAAAAATATGACAATTTTTAATTGTCATAATCAACACATTATCAATGTTGATTCTTTCAGTTCAGTTCATCTTAAGCTAGAACGGAGCAAAGCCTCCTGGGAATGGGGAATGAGTTTCTGGTTTATCCAATGAACAGATCGCAGGTCAAGTCTATTTACAGAAATGTAGGGGGATAAATGAGCGGCCTTCGGCGATCAAGTTCGAGGAAAACTGGAAAACTACAGGATTTTTGACAGTCGACGGATTTGCGTGGTTGCTTGCTTGCTGTTTTACACATGGATGGAAGGCAGAGAGAAAGGTTAGGAGCTAAAGCATTGACGTTATTGCTAGGCAGAAACTAGCACAAGCTAGTCTTATGTTGATATGTAGCCTACAGCCTAGCCTATGACTAATTAATGGGCCACTCAGGCTGATAAATGGTTTGTGGAACTCGTTGGAACTGTCTATAATATATGTAAGCCTTTATAGGCCTACTTTAATCTACTTATTCAATAGGGGTGTCACGATTCTCCAAATCCTCGATTCGATGCAATTTTCGATTTTAAAGTCATGATTCGATTTGATTTTCGATCTTTTTTTCAACATTACTATTAATGCATTCCTTATATGTTATTTACTCTTTTGGCCTTTTCCTTTTCTGTTTTGGGGGGCTTTTATTTTGAAATCGCTTTTTATTTTGAAACCGTTCCAACCGCGAGGTTGTAATGTAAACAGAACTAACAGGCTAAAACAGAGACTTGAACATAGTGAAATGAAACAACACAGAATACATCATTTGATCGTTTCAGCACACTTTGAAGAGACCCAAGGTTAGTGTTCATGGATACTTATCAATGTGCATTTTAAGCCTTAAAGTAACTTTGGACTGTAACTAGATCATCTTTTCACTTGCTAAGTTGAGTAGGGTAAGTTAGTTTTAATTGACGTGAATGAACGAGTACTTCCACACCGGTGATTTCAAAGTAGCAAGAGGGGCTTTGATTTCGGTAGGTTGATGTGTATATTTTAACTGGCTGCAGCCTAAAATTAGAGGAGTGTTGATGCTGCAGTTCAGCACGTGCGTTTGTGCGTCTTGGCATACATGCTGGATGTGACATTGGGGGTGTGGCTGCATCGTCGATTCTACTTTTAAATTCGAAGTTTGAGATTGAGATGTAATTTCGAACGATTTCGATATAAAATCGAAATCGTGACACCCTTATTATTCAAGTGCCTGTTTTTTCAATTATTTAATTACCTGTGTTATTAGGTTGACATTGTCTGTAGGCTAGGCCTTTTTTAAATTTATACAGGCAACTATTGGAGTGCTATGATACAGATACATGTGTCCTTGCATGATGCTTGAAATTTCCATCCACCCACAAAGCTGTTTTTATGCTGCACTTAAATATCTAGTTCCTTACACATTTATTGAAAGTGCCTGGTTTGTGGTTGTTAGGCTTGTTGTATTGCATTAGCACTACAATTCCTTTCTCCAAATGTAGACTATACGTAGCCTATTAGTAATTTAAATCGACATATATTTTGCTTGTGCTATTGATGTGTGCGTGTTTGAAGGGAGGGGGGCCGGTGCCGTCAGAATTTTCCCGGTGGATTTTAGTGTCCCACTCCGCCCCTGATGGCTGATATCTTGAGATGGATAAAGTCACAAACAATGTAGAATTAAATGCATGATTGAATGACAGAAAGAAAATAGATTAATGTGTTGTTAATGTGTTCAAAGGAGCTACATGGAAATTGTTAGGATTCGAGCTATCTTTTTTTTTTTTTTTTTTTTTTTTTATTTGCAAACATCATTGACATTACAGAAAATGCAACACTACGACATGCACATGAATACTACATCACGACAAACAGACGTACATTACATAAACAC
This sequence comes from Alosa alosa, assembly GCF_017589495.1. NCBI lineage: Eukaryota > Metazoa > Chordata > Actinopteri > Clupeiformes > Clupeidae > Alosa > Alosa alosa. Next base: position 12,634,252 of record NC_063210.1, on the reverse strand, counting down.
ATACTGTAACTTAACAAGACATCACATTGACTTGGCTTCCCACAAACATAACACAACATAACATTAATAACAGAAAGGCTAAGGATGATTTAAGGCCCAGGATGATTACAGATATGATTATCAGGGATGAAATTGATGACCGGAATGAAAAGAAGGGGGATGGGGGGATGGATGGTAGCTCTAAGAGTGTGAATGAGGTGGTGTTGGGATGGGGGTGGGGATGGGGGTGAGGGGTAGTGAGTATGTGAGGATGTATGTGTGTGTGTGTGTGCATATGTATAAGGCTGGTTTGCTGTTGGGCCAGGAGGAGAGAAGCTGGAACATAGAGAGGGAGAGAGGGAGGGTTTCAGGAGAGGAGTTGTAATTATTCTATTAATGATAAGTATAATAATAGGAATAACTGATTGCCTGGTTGATTGCCTGACTGATTGCCAACCTGGGCACCCATTAATGGCCACAGTTCCACCCAGCCCCTGCAGTTATACTGCGGCGACGAAGCTGACAGAGGGGGAGGACCTGCGTGCCATCCATCGCCTCAGGCCCCCAGCATATGCACACATCCCCCACTACCACGACCAACCACACTCGCCCCCAGACCTTCACCCCAACACGCCACTCTTGACCTAAATATGTACAGTATGTGAATGGCTAGGTTGAGGGGTCTATCTAGAATGTAGCATTAAAAGAAGTGGGCATGCATGGTGAATATCTGTCAGGATTTCCCCATGCACACCACACTTACCCTGTGTAAGATGTATGCCTCAACAATGTGTGCATTAAAATAAGTGAGGCATGCAGATAGACACCTGATGAGGCATCTACCTGCACTCCACTCTTACCCTAGCCTGTTTTGTAGTTTTTGTTTATGTATGTCACCTAACATGTAGTGCGATTAAAAGAGAGTAAAGTGTGCTGTGTGCTTCCAGGACAAGGCGTGTGCATGAGCGTATGAGGAGGGTGCACACCGGGGGCCCAGGGCCAATAGATAACCCACAGGACCCAACCAATGCCAAAACCACACAGCGACCGCCAGGACCGAAGTCTCCCAAGCCATCCAATGGGGCCCCGCAGAATAACGATGGGAGAGGCAGAGAGAAAGAGTGAAATTAGTAAAGTTATCAGAGAATGTAAATAAAAGGGGAGGGAAAGAAGGGGATGCTATTTATATTACTACTACTACTACTACTACTACTACTGCTAATAATAATAATAATAATAATAACAATAATAGTTCCAGCTACCCTCCCCTGCCTAGTGTTCGATGATATGTGTATCTGTTGATGAAGTGTGTTATGATCGTGTGGAGATGGAACTCAGGCAAAGAGGGTCAGGACTGTAAGTAGGTGATAAAGGGGTACCAAGGAGAGATTGTATCCTGAGTATTGATTAAGTTTGTAGTTGATAGGTTTTCTAATGATATATAGTCTGTTAACAAGTTTTTCCAATGAGTGATGTGAGCTTTTTTCTTAGATTTCCAGTTCATGAGGATTGTTTTCTTGGCGATAGTCAGCGCTACCAGTAGTGTTTTATTGCCGGAGTTGCTTAAATTGACTGTGGATGTATCACCAAGTATGCATAAGGAAGGGATGCTGGGATGTGACAGCCAAAGATGGAAGAGAGAGATTTTGTGACACTCACCCAGAAGTGGTTGATTGGAGTGCAATGCCAAACCGCATGAATGTATGTATCTGGGTTATTTTGTGTGCAGTGAGTGCAAAGATCCGAGCCAAACCCCATTTTTGCCAATTTATGTGCAGTGAAGTGGAATCTGTGAAGAACCTTGTATTGTATTAGTTGTAGATTACTATTCTTTGTCATGAGGTAGATGTTTTTGCACATTTTGGTCCAGAAGTCGGCACCGGGAGTAATTGATAAGTCTGATTCCCATTTGTGATATGGCAGGCCAATTGTTTTTTCTGAACAAGATATAATTTTGTAAATTTGGGAGAGTATTTTTTGGGAGAGGGAATATTAAGCAGCTCTGAGATTGGTGGGGGAATGTCAAGGTTAGCTGTCTGGATGTTAATTTTTCCTAGGATAGATGATTTAATTTGCAGGTATTGTAAGAAGTGTTTACTCTCGATGCCGTGCTTCTGGACCAAACAGGAAAATGAGGCCAGATTATTGTCTTGAAGAATGTGTTGAAGGTGAGTGATGCCCTTTCCCATCCATGTGTGAAAGTTAAGTGTTTTTTTATTGACGGTGAAATCTGGGTTATTCCAAATCGGGGTGCGAATTGATGGTGCTATAGGTGAATCAGTGATGTGGTAGCTATCTTGAGCTATCTTGAACACAGCCACACAGCACTCTTAATCCACTGACTTGCACTGTACAACGCCACATGTACATGTACATCATGCTATTACAAAAGAGCTGGACTGATGCTAGCTGGTTTTGATGCTAACTTAAGTGGATATCTGAACAACATATAGAACATACCCAGATAGCAAACATACACTGGGACGGAACTGGGCCACACCTACCACAACGTCCGGCACGGATCTGCATAATGGACCTGATCCGGCGTCCAAATGCACATCGGTCCAAAATTGGTCTGGATCCGTTTGACGGATCTGGTACCAATAAGGGCTAAGACTGGCCCAGTTCCGTATGGTAGTCTGTGTTACTGACGTGTTCCAGATCTGTTTATCATATGCAATACGGGTCCGCTTATTGTGTGTGGTACGGACCCGTTTATCAGACATCAGCCGGCTTTATTTGACATGTGAAATGTGATTGGGAATTAGGGCTAATTATCCTGAAAAATCTGTTTGCTACACATTTGCTAACAGGTTCGTTATAGGTTCACCCAGGCTAAAGTTCGTAACGTTTTCCCAACAGCTCAACTGATAAACATAAGCTAGGCTACAAACACAAGGGGGAAAAAAAAACTTTACACATAAGTGTCTTATTAAGTGTGCTTGCAAAGCAGCACACTTATTGTTCTTCTTAAGTTTTATTATTATTATTTTTCCCCGCCTCCTAATTTTTGTCAGCCCTAGCTTAGGCCCTTTGAGACAGAGACACCGTTCCAACTTTAAAACGTCCGGTCAGTACCGTGTAAGTTGGTCGCGAAGATGACGCCAGGTGGGCGTGCCGTTCGTCCGCCATATTGATTGAACAGAAAGCGAAACAAAATTTTCACAGGTCACAATTTGGTCCGAACGCCAATTTAAACTTGACGTACATTATCCTTGGACCAAGCCTCACAAATGTTAGCGGAAGGATTTTTGATTTTCGAAAGCGTTTGCCCGTCACAGCCAAACTAAATCGGGCGGGCGGTCTCAAACAGGAAGTCGCCCATATCTCAGGAACACTGTCACATATCGATACCAAATTTTGTATATGAACTGGGGACTCCAGTGTGAGGGTGCATAGGCAAAAAAAAAAAAAAGAAATATTCCAAAAGTTTCCATCATTTGGCAAATCACCCACTGGTATTTGGTAACTCACACCATTCACCTTTTCACCATTCACCTTCTATCACAATGCCTTCCATGTATGCACAATGTCTCAGAGCAGACACAATGTCTCCAGGCAACCTTGCCCAATCATGAAATCCTTGCTCTGCCATGGGATAGTATGGACTTATTTAACTGAAATAGCAAGGAGAACAGTAGCTATATATAGCTTACATAATAGAGTTGTTTTCACATTGACAGTATTCAAATTAAATTTTTCATTATTGTTACATATCATGATGGGAGAGTATTATTAAAAATGTTACAAGTATGCAAATGCATATGTTTACGGGCATTTAGGTTTTACTGTGTTGTTTTGTTGTAAAGACATGCAAGGCATTCTGGGCCAGAATGAACAGTGGTCGGCAGCACTCCATAGGCTACGTGATTAATATGAATAGGTGTTTCTGTAAACCTAGGGACAATAAACAGCTATCTCTGTTACAAAAACGAGCTGGTAATCGCCATTGAAGAGGGAACTATGATAAAAAAGATTGTTTTCCTAAAAGCACGGAGTTGACGAAAGAATAAACAAGCAATGTCACGTTAATGTTAAATAGCCTACATCTGGACGCTAGGTGGCAACGTTGTATTACATTTCACTAGTGTAGCCTACTTGAAATACGGTGTGAGATTCCCAAGTAAGGAAGGTGCAAATATTATGTAATTTATCATGGGAAATTATTGGAAATGTTATTTCTTGTTTATTCTAATTGCAAACCACACACATCCATTCGGAATCACACGTACACATTTAATACTGAAAGACTATCATTTCGTTTATTTGATGTTGCCTTAGCAACACAGCCTTCAGAGCAAAGATTCTAGAACAGAGCTTCAGAGAGACACGTTTTGAGTTTGTGGCCTAAAATACCTAAAATATCGGTTTCCATGTGCTGGATGGTGTGCGTCCTTTATGAAAGTAAGTGTTTTATACAGTTAACGTTACAGACATAATGAGTCATGTTGTAGTGGTCAACATAAATGTGCCCCTTCTGTTATTAGAATGCTAAGCGGAGAAGCATGCTAAGCAGAGATTTAGTATCATTAATTTCTTGTGTGGCTAGCTATAGGGAGGAGGAGATGTAGTGCTATGTTGCTAATTGGGATTTATGTTGTTTAGCGTAATGCCATGGTCATTTGATATGAGATGCTTGCTATTTTTTTTTTTACTAACAGTAATTCACGAAGCACTTTAGCCCTAAAAGTAGCACCTACGTCTGTGACGGCTTAAAAGAAGCGGCAAGGACTCCTAACGCGATGTTTTGAAATGCGTCTACTATTGTCTACAGGAGCTTCCAATCGCGAGGGAACTTGCATTGTAGGCATAACTAAGGGATGCAATAACACCACCAACAACCAAAACTAGCCTACTCATTGTCAACATGTACATGAAATGTAACGTTTCATGTGGATCAAATTAAAATGTTTTCTTTGCAAACGTAAGCATAGGCATATGGTGACAGATTAATTTATTAATGCTGCTGTGTGAATCACGGTAGCCTGCTTGAATGAAGTGGCCACTTCTTAATGGGACCCACTGTATGGAAGTGGGATAAGTAAAATAGAGATGTTTTAAATAAGATAAGGTTAATCAGAATTCTACGATATGCCCGCTTGACAACGGCAGAGATAGAACTGGCCTTTGGCCATAGCAACCATCCATTTAGAACGACTGGCCTTCATAGCAACCAAAGATCTGAGCTGTGTTGCAATGTGAGGCAAAGTATAGAAAGGTGATGAAACATACAGAGACAGGTCAAGAAATATAGTGCAATGTAGACAGTAGTATACAGTTGATTTACAGAAGGTGGTTTAGAGTAATATGACTTAAATATAAATATGTGCAGTGTATTAGCAGTTATCTCATACAATAAGTAGAATAATGTATGTAGTAGTAACATTATAATAGTAGAAATAATAATATAGATATATGCAGTGTATTAACATAATATAATAAAACAGAATAAATATGGATATTCAATATGACAAATATATAACAGATATGTACATAACATACAGCTATGTGCAGTGTGGAAACAGTGTCATTGTAGTACAGAAACAACATTAAAGAGTAGTAAGAATAAGTTTATGTGCAGGATGAATAGTATAAAGATCAGTAGAATAACTATGTATAAATGTAATTACAGTAGGCCTATGTACATTTGTAAATAAATAGAAAACTATGGGTGAGAGGGATTTAATTAAAAATCTGTCCAGTAGGTTTTAATGTCACATAAAAAAGTACAACCAAAGCTGAGCTTGATCAACTAGAACGCCTAAAGAACCAGAACTTGAGTGTAGTTTTTGCTGGGTCCCAGGCCATGTTGGTCTGAGGGGAAATGAGAAAGCGGACAGTGCTGCTAAGCAAGCCCTCAATGAAGAAGTCACAGAATGTCAAATCCCTGCCCCAGACCTTAAACCTATACTGAACTCTTACATCTCAGATAAGTGGCAATCTGAATGGGATTAATGTACCAACAACAAGCAAGGAATGTGAATTTTGGCACATTTTCATGATCCACTGGGTCGTTATGGGCCACACAAAATACGGTGTTGCTAAAATTACTCCTATTGTGGCTATTAGAGACATGCGTTCATGAGTATCCAGCTACATTCAATGAGTTAAGGAAAATACATTTACACACAAAAAAAAAACCATCACTAATGTTGTGGACATTCCTTTATTCTGAGATACATCAATAGGCTCTCAAAACAATCCCAAACAGACATAAGGTCTTTATAGAGCAAATCCATATAGATTATTTGTCAAATAAACCAGTAAAACAGAATTAGGGGATGGAATATATAACATTCACACTCATAGCTCATATTTCTAAAATAAATCAGTGAAAAAATATCCTGACAAACAAGCAGCATTTTAATGCCTTGGTCATATTTCATAATTTCAAATTTTTCTCTAGGTTACCTGATGGCCCAGTTTGAGAGGTGCAAGACGCGTGACTTTATTTATTTTTGCAGCCAATCACTGCTGTTGTTTTATTTTATTGATTTGATTTTAGTCATAGAAGCTAAATTCGAAGGCAGGCCACAGGTAAAAGCCAACGAACCGCATTCACCCCACAAGGCAATAGTTGAATAGAGCTTTTGAGGTATTGCCACTGCTCCAACACTGAAAGGCACTGTTAGAATGCTTGGATCAAGCCAGGTTCAGCATAGCGTATGTCACTGTCTGCTCACGTTGGTGACCGGACCAGGGCAAGCACACTTTCGCAGTTCCCGCCGGAAATGCAGTCTAGTTATTTTTTTTATTCAACAACCTGGCTGTAGAAGTGCAATCCCAGACAAAGTTTAAGTCGTGTTAATTCCACTGTTCCCATCGATATTCAGGCTGTCTTCCTCAGTCATCTCCATGGTCAATCTGAAACAACAAAAAATAAACATGAGCCATTTATTCCTTTTTGAAAATAGGTTAAGTCACAATTACACTCGTTTTTTTTATCATCAGTGATCCTGTTGGCGTTAGCTGTTACCAAAATAGGCTAGTTATTGTGATGGCTGTTTTGCTCAAGCTAAGCTAGTAGCCTAGCCTATATTGCTGGAAAATAATAGTATAACCTTACAGTAAAGTTATCAATCGCTCGTTTGCTTATTGTTGTCTCTGAATAAACCAACAGAGATAAAAAGCAGAAAAGCAGAGCCTACCTTGAAAAGTTGGGCTGTCCTAGTCCAGGCTGGCAAATCATGTCAAAAGATTGATAGTGAGCAAATCAAAGATCCTTGATAAACGTTACTGCTTGGACTTCTGCATGCGTGGCAAGAATATGGGGTTGTCTCATAGCACTGTTTGATCTGACACAAACAACAATTGACTACTTTTACCACTGCTAGGTAATAATAAAAATAATGAAACGAGCATATGATCAATATTGAGCCAACTATATCTTCTTTTCCAGCCTTACTGTAGAAATGAAGTGGCCATGGGAACATAGTGCACCCCCATGGTTTCTAAATTTGTGCCATTCCAAAATACCTTTTTTTTTCTTTTCACCCCTTGCAGACACGTGACTTAAGTTGCTCCATGCTGGACGGCAAAAAGATGGGAGACGGACGGCAAATTACATTATGTCATAAAGATTATGATGAACTGAACACCATTACTATAACATCTTTGTAGTTCAATGTATTGCTGTTTGGGGTCTGATAGTCAAAGAAGATGCCAGTGGTGTTGTTAGATGAAATGGGTCATGATCGCAAAAGTTATTAAAACTGGTGGTAACAGCAAGGGGAGATAACGTTACGTTAGGCTACTGTAATTAACATTATGGTAAATGAACACCCATAAGTATTTCTGGACTAAAATATTGCAAAGCTTGATTTGGTTACTTTATTTGTCTTGCTTTTTATCAGTTGTAACATAGTCAAAACGTTTAAGAATGTCATATCAGAACATGAAATAATAACTAGCTGCCACACTTAGAAGCTAGCTATTCTAGCTAACGTTTATCGTAGCTCATAGTGCTAGGGCTAATGGAACTCGCCAGTTTGTAACGTTGCCCAGCTTAATAAACTTACTTCTTACATGTCTTAAGTTAAAGAATTGAAAGAAATCGGAAATTTAAAAAAAACTTGAACGGTATTATCTTTTTACATTCAGATCTTGCCAAAGACTTTGCCTAAGTGCTGCCGTCCTGTTCAGAGTCTATGGTTGCTATAGCAACCGCTGCTGTGCTTCATACCAAAGATTCTAATCTTTGCTTCATACACTGAGGAGATAAGCATGCAATTGTGGTTGAAATACTCCCGAAACACAAAGAAAACAAACCAAAATATATCTATGCAAGAACATGGGATGTTGCTGTATTCCAAACAATAAGCCAACAGTCGTGGAAGGGCATTACTACGGTTAAATCTCACTATAATCTCCTAGCTGTGCGATATGTCCCATTACAACCCATTGATTTGATTCGTGTTCTTGCCGTCCACTAGGCTATTTGGCTGTGGCGCGAACAAAACGTGACGTCACTTGCAAGGGGTGATTAGCAGCCAGTTGACAATGAAGTAGGGAAAGGTCAATTTAGCAGAATCAGCACCTTAATTAATATCATTACCACCTGGGTCTGCTGTGAAAAAATGGTCCTTCGGCTCATATTCGTATCACAGGTTTGGGCCAAATCGGTGTTTTGTATCCTGTGTTTTTTTTTTGTATCCGGTGTTTTGTCTCCTGACTTCCAGTTGAGTTGCGGAAATTGGACCTGGGACAAATCTGTAAACCGGTGATAAAACAGCATTGCTAGCAGAGCTGAAACCTGTATCAGGAGCAGACCTGGCCCACAGTCAGATACCGGATGTCCGCTACAGGCGGATCTAATGGCTTTTATGCGGATCCGGCCCAAAGGAAATTGCTATCTGGGTAGGAATTATTTACATTATGTTGAAACATTTTTTTTTTTTTTTTCACCTTTCTAGGTCATTTGGGGATGTTTCAAACAAACAAACAATATGTCCATAGTCACTTTAAAGTGTAACATTTCTGGCTGAATCACAGTCAGAGATATCCTTCTTACCCCACTCTTAACTTATAACACATTGCTTAAACACAGGTTTCATTTGCAAAAAACAGTGCTGTTTTAATGAATGTTCATGTATCTTTAGGCTAATTAAAACTAAGCAGCTCCAGTTTGAATGATATTACCTGGAATGGCCAATAAAAAGGAATGCATTTTTGAATATATAGGTTAATGTAAAAATGGACATTGAGGGTTGAACAAATTTAGAACAAACAGATGTCACTGACATAAGCAGGCATTGTGCCATTACATGTTCACACTCCACACTGCACATATGCTGTGCCACTTAACATACTCACACTCATACAAACACACACACATAGCCATACACTTTACCAAGACTGGTGATGTTTTCATTTGGGGCAGTGAGGGTGACTGTAAAGCCTAAACAGATAAAATGCAATTCAAAAAATGCAATGGCATAAGCTACAGTAGGCTATATTTGTGTGTAAAACAATTAACGTTAACACAAAAAGTCTTTAAGCTCCATGGTAAGATGTCTCTCTGTTTATGTGTGAGTAGCCTGTATCATTGTATCACTTAAACACCTGTAATAACACTAGGCCTATAATTATTTAAAATTAAAATTTAAAACAGAAAGTGAGATACTCACAGTTGAAAGTCACGATAACAAACACGAGGATCCATGTGCTTGATGCTTCCATGGCAGACCAATGATGGGAGTTGGAGTGATCAGTTTTTCTTTTCAATCTTACATTATGGCACTTTCCCTCATCTTTTTGGGCTACATATTGTAATGTTCATGCTATTCAGATACACCCGCGGGAACTTTAATACAATTATCTCTTTATTTCGGTTGTTGCCGGCCACAGCCACACCTCAAAACCTCTTCACTCAACTCCCCTGAGACACACACCCTCTCGGTTCACACAGGCTTGGAAAAAAGGACATGGCAACCCCAACAATGGCCCACACTGACTTTTTTTATTGTATTTAGTAACTCATAGGCAACACTGTTGACAGAGACTTACTGGAACTACCCTTCTACAGTAGCTTTGCTGTGTTTTCCAGTATGATACTCTTACCACAACTTTTGTGAGTATGCCCCTATACTGAGACTTCATTTTACAAGTGAGTGAGCCAGCCTTTACAGTAGCCTAACTGTAAGTTCCTTCAACAGTATTATGCCCTTACCGCAATGTTCAGTATACAATATTTTACCGTGTATATGTATAAATGTACAAATGCGTTATATAAATGTAACTATAAATGTTATTACATTCCACAGCTGCAGTTGGCAAGTCTGACAGATTGAGGGGACCAAAAATTTGAATGTTTTCAACTCTCATGCCCCTCCCCCTCTACCACCGAGCACCCTCTCATTAAGTTTGTGCTCGTCAGTGCGCCCCAGACTGCACCAGACTGTGATTGATAGTCAGATCTCACACAGCCCATGCTCTGATTGGACCAGAAGAACCGGGAGCTGTGGATTTTTGGAAAACAAATAACAGGCTCTAGGTGAAGGTAGATGTGCAGGGTTTTTTCTAAAACCATCTGATTTATGTTGTTCTAGTGTTGGTTTCAGTGAATATGATCAAAAAAATCTTGCCAACTGCAGCTTTAACAATTCTATTTCCTCATTAGCAGCATACTTTTGGTTGAAGATATTTAGCCCATTAACTCACGTCACGTACAGTACCTTCAAGATAAATAGCCTTATGATTCTCTTGTTCAGTTCTGCACCGGACTTGAATTAAGAACCTCAGACACAGATACTGTAAAAAAAACACATGATTTTGGCCTATCAATTGGTTCAGGTAACCCCCAGCTTCCTATGCCACAGCAGCACAGATTCCAAGTCGAAACCACCACCAACATACTTTGGTTTGGTGCCAAGGTGTACAGTACTTTCAGTTTGTATTTAGAGGTGCTTGACAGCTGCTTTGCTTGTTTGAATGACAGGTTCGAATCGGAGGCTTTCAAGTATGTTGAATTAAATTAACTGAGCATGTGGTGTTGGCAAAAATCAACAGTGAATTCCCTTCCTTTTAGCCCCTTCTACAGTAGCCTACATTCCACAGTGGGGAGAAGCTCAGAAGTTCACCCCTAACAATTATACTTCCTCATTTGCAGCATACTTTTGGTTGAAGATATTTAGCACATCAACTCTTGAATTAAGAACCTCAGACACAGATATTGTAAAAAATGGCACCAAATATGCCATTGCTGTTTATTATTACTTCAACCCTAATTTTCTCAGACTAATCTGGCCCCTGCACTTTTAACCTCATTCTGGCGCCTATGATACTGCATTTGTGCAACCTTTCCCAGCTGTTGGCACTTCATTTTCATCATTTACCCCTCTCTCTGAGAGTGAGACATCCAGACTTCTGACATGTTGCTATACCTATACCAACCGACTTACTTCAATCCATTAGCCCTACCATCACCTATCATGCATGTGATAAATGCTTTGCTTCGCAAATTGGTGACAAAAGCAGTGATTTCCTGAAGCATCTTGGGAAGTTTTTCTATTTATATACACTGCAGCTGCTGGTGGATGTTATGGCTCCGCATGGAAGTGATAAACTCAGCCTTCCAGTCACCAAATCTTTCACTCTCTGACGTTAAAAAGAAAGTCGATGTTCATATTGTGTAGTTTGATGTCAAAGCGAAGTGATGCATACTTTGTATTTTGAGGTGCATGACCGCTGCATTGTTTGTTTGAATGACAGGTTCACATCAGAGTCTTTCAAGTGTGTCAAATTAATTGAGCATTTATTGGCAAAAATCCCTTCTTTGTAGAATCCCCTTCTACATTCCACAGTAGGGAGAAGTTCAGAAGTTCCTCCCTAACAATTATATTTCCTCATTAGCAGCATACTTTGGGTTGAAGATATTTAGCACGTCAAGTTTGTCACAAACAGGAACCACAAGATACAAAGATGTGGCCTACTTAGTCTAATGTTTGTTTATTAGGCTACACACAAATTTAAGTAGCCTATTAGGCTCGTAGGCCTATTTATGATTAGGCCTAGGCTACTTGTTATGCCTTTGCAATATATATATATATATATATATATATACACACACAGTGGTGGAGGAAGTACTGAACCTCAGTACTTAAGTAAAAGTACAAATACACAGAGAAATATTTACTTTAGTAAAAGTAAAAGTACCACAATGACAACCCTACTTAAGTAAAAGTAAAAAGTACCTGCTTTTAAATGTACTTTAAGTATTAAAAGTAAAAGTATTTGCATAATGATTTATTCTCTTAATATCTATATTCTAAAAGGAAAAATCAGTATGGGCTGTGGCATTTTAATTAAGCTAGTTTTAGGTTATACTCGACTAGATAGTTTTAAGTTAATGCAATTGTGCTTACCATCTGTGGCCCAGTTTACATTCTGACCTACAATTCTAGAGACTAATTCTGGTTATCTACTAGGGTGATCTGCTGAGTAATATCATTCAGCAAAACACGAGAGCCTGAAGTTTAACGGGGTAGACAAGGGAAACGTCGGGTGGATCATAATGCCAATTATGCTGATTGAACAGAAAAGTTGCTGAGAAAGGTGTCTTTATGATTAAGTTCAGTTTCACTTGCATAGACATTGAATGAGCGCTCACGTTACTACCCCCCAATTGTAGGCTATGCATCTTTATTTAATCACACACAATTAAGGAATATTTCCTAATCTGGAAAATGTTACGTTTTTTCCGGCCACCGGTTCATTAATAGTCTACCATTCATTTGTGCCGCAAATGATCAGACGTGTGACAGAAGCATGCGCATAGCCTACTTCGCTGATCCGCGGATAGCAATCTCATCGGAGAGGAGGCCCTAACGCCGCAGATAACAGACAGAGAAAGGCACAGAACACAGTTGCATGTACAGTGTAGCCATGGGTCTGGTGAATATAGCCTACCGAATGCAGATGGCTACAAGCTCACGCTTTGCCTGGTCTAGACTAGAAGCTTATGTTTCTAAGAATGCACGTAGCGCTCCAGAATCTTTAGCAACCCCCCGGTAAAACAAACGTGTTTGTCAGAGAGAAAAAAAACTGATCATAAAATGTATCGTAAATAGGAACGATGTTGTAGAAATGTAGCGGAGTAAAAGTACAGATAATTGCTGTAAAATGTAACGAAGTAAAAGTCAAAAGTATGCACTATAAATTTTACTTAAGTAAAGTACAAATACGTGGAAAATTTACTTAAGTACAGTAACGAAGTATTTGTACTTCGTAACATTCCACCACTGTATATATATATACAGTATATATATTGTAACATGTAAAATAAAAACAACATGCCAACAACCTGTAAAGACGTAAATGAGTAGAAGGGAATTCGATTTTGAGTTGAGAATGTTGACCAGTCTTCTTTTAATGGTTTTTACTACCATACTTGTGAAATGTTTTGCTTGCATAAAGGGATAGAGTCATTAAGTTTAAACTGCTCACAATTGTGGCAACGTGGTTATCACAGAAAAAAAACTATTTTAATCTATTCTTTCTATTCTCTTTTATTTCTTAAAACAAATAAATTACTGTATGAAGAAGCTTTCATCAAGGAAACTAGATTGTTAGGCCTATATATGTAATGCCCCACCTTGATTAGACTTGATTAGTACATTGTTTTACATTGATTATATCGATTGTCGTTTTTTTTTCTCAAATTTTGAGATCGCTATGGGCCTTCAAAATCCCATACTGGTCAGGCTCTTTAAGAGATGGAGACAAATTGATATACAGTTAAGAACAAAATTATTCATATTATTCATTGCCCCTGGCAAATGCTGATTTAATGTTGATTGGTTGATTGGGATGGTGTTTTGGTATGGCGCTAAATTTGTCTCAATATTTGTATATGCGCAGAGGGGGATCCACAAATCTCTTCTCGCTCTTGATTTGCATGTGTGTTTTGATATCTACAAATAAAATTTTTTTTTACAAATATAGATGTGCATTTGAAAATAAAATGCCATTTGTAAAACCGAAAATTTCATTTGTGAAATGTGATTCTGCATTTGTGGATCACCAGCACATGTATTCTTCGCTTTTGGGGAGTATTATATCTTTGTTCTAGGGGTTCTTAAGAGTAAAAAAAAGGACCCAAAGGACCCAAATTGAAGGTCAAATTCAGAAAAAGTCAAATTTGGTGTTTTGTCCATAAACCTCACATTGCTGGAATTATAGCATAGGGTTTGGTGCCAAAACACAAAGATATTCTACAAGGTAGTGTGCAAAACTGGACCACATAAACAATACAACATCATAAAAAAATGTTTAGGCTGATGATTGATCTCTTTAACAAGAAATTGTGCCTAAAATGCTCAAAATTGTCCGCTTAAAAAAATAATACTTCAATATCAATACTATCAATTCATGCCTAGTGTGCTTGAGTGTAGGCCTAGCCTGCTCTGCCAGTTCCTGTCTACATCCATTCAGAGCACAAAGTGCAGAGATCTCTGTTAAATCAAGTTTAATAGACTTTTACATAGCTAGTACCTGCTGAAGTCTGTAAGGCCTTCTGTAGCCTAAGTGTGAAGAAAAGAAAGGTTAAAAGGATCAGATAGACAAACAGACATGTGAGTGTGTGTGGGTAAGAGAGAAAGAGAAAGAGAGACAGTAGCAGTGACAGTTGGCTGTTGATAGCTGGCAGTTATAGAATTTAGAATATTGAATAACCTGAAGCACATAGTGCTTCATGGTTGATGATATTAGTGACCTTCTAGCCTTCTACATTTGAGCAAGCACATTTTCATAGTTCATGGTTGCACAGTCTAGTTAGATTATATTCTAGGGTGTGTCTTTCTGTTAGTCAGGTGATGGCACACATATTCTCTACAGCAAAAGAAACAGATTTTGGGCTATGTATCCAGTGGCAGATATGTGTGGACTGGTGAATGACCCATCACTAGAGACATATGCCACATTTCTTGTTTTTGTTCATGAGAGAGTATGGAGATGGTGATCACAGATCAGCCAACGATTACAATGTTACAGTGCAGTTATTTTACAACAGAACAAAGCAGTTTCGCACAGGAACTGCTACAAATCCACCTGTAACAGTGAGCATCTGCAGCATGCTAAGATTCACAACTAGAAATCATGTGAAGCAGTGCAGGGCCGGTTCTCCCTATACGCACACTACGCAAGTTGCGTAGGGCCCCGCAAGTTAATGAAGGCCCCCTCCCCCGTCTCCCCTTGAGTCAAGCTATAGTGACAGACAAGTATACAGTTATAGCGACAGTGCCTCATACATTAAGAAGATGAACATGAAACCGAATTACCATTCAGGGCATGAAAAACGGAAGAAACGTCACAAGAATGAACAGCGGCAACAGCAGTCGGGTAAACTTGCTTCGTTCCATGGTTTGATGTCAACATGCATCTCTCCAGCGCGTGTTGCTTGCCTAGCCTAGGCCTAGCCATGTACAGTAGGCCTACCTGGGAGGGAAGTGAACAGGGAAGTGAATCTGTTTGCGGCTTGCTTGCCAGCCTTTCCTAGTCACAGTACTTCGCAAAGTTGTGAAATATAATCGCATATTCGGTTTTTTTTTTTAATGCGGGTGACTGGCTACATTTTTGAAAAAAATAACCGCATCTTTAAATGTGTTCACGTGCAGCTTGGGATGAAACTAGCAGTTTTTCCACCTAGTCAGGTAGAACCCCAGGATAGGTGTGACATAAGGTACTAATGCAATTTTTGCATAAATTGCAGTTTTTTGTGACCATGCCCCTTTTTTTGACCATAAAAAATAACTAGATGACCATTACTGTATAAACCCATCATATATGGTATCAAATGAAAGCTCTTCTCAAACAGAAATCAATTGTGTTAATAAAACAAGCTAAAAATTATGTCAAGTCCCTCCAGAGAACATAATAACTCTAAAGCCTGGTAAGGTCACACCGCTGAAATGGTAGGCTGAGCAACAAATTGTATCAACCCTCAACAATTAGTCAAATAGACAAAGTTATAAGGAACAAAGTAGAACTTTCTCAAAGATTCTGAAAGAAACTATATACAGAACATGTTGCCAGGCTGGCCTTGTACACATCACAAACATCAAATGTCTCCAAAAAACATTCATTCAATCAGACATTTCTCCCTCGCTGTCATCAGTATCCTCCACTGAAAGTGTAGCCATCTTCAAATTTTTATTTGCACACTGTTCACCACCTTTGCCATGGCAGTAGGTGGTGCATGGTAGTCCATCTGACTGTCAGCAGCAAGAGGCCCTGGAGCATGCTGGCACTGCCTTGCATCCACAAGCAACAAGCTGTAGAACTGTTTTGGGTGCAATGTCAGTGTTGCCATGAACAGGCACAGGAGGTGTTTTTTTTTTTTTGTCAGCTGCTCTCCACAGAAAGACTTTTGATGTGTTCCACTGCATATTCTCTTGTTGGAAGAAGACTCTTTATTTTAGGATGGTCTCTTTTCTTGGTGAATAGCATTTATCTCAAGTTACTGAGGCTTTCAAAAGTCTTTCCATAGTAGAGGCAAGAAAGGAAATCCATTCCTGCCTTCATGCTCATCAGCTTCTACTGTACATCTGTAAAATTCTTCCAATCAAGATTCCTCTTGCACATCAAATTGATTGCTGAGTTTTTTCCTTTGCCATATGGATATGACACACTGGGTTGTATTTTGGGCTACAGCGCATGGCGCAAAGCTTAATTCGGTATTTTGCACGTTTATTTTTTAAACATTGCGACCAGGGGTGTGGCAATTAACAACCTAGGGAGGGGCCTGGCGCGTTGTCTAAAAATCGCTATCATACACCACCTAAACCTGGTCAGAAGTCAATGGCGAGTTGTTCATATGCTATTTTAAGAGCGCATGTCAACAGTCATATTGGCAGGTGCACGCACCATCCTTCTATCATTCATGAACGCACACCAGCGTACGTCCATGCAAAGCATTACAAATTGCACGATTACAATGGGAAACATAATTTAGAATAAAGATATTATGAAATACTGTACATCTCATGATGAGTAGTTATTCACCATCATTTGCAAATTGGTAATGACGGTTAAAAGTGATTAGGGGAGAGGCGAGAGACACATATGGAGCACAGTTGAAGACGCACTGTCACGAGATATAAGCAACTCCTCTGCAGGATAAATGTTGTTTTATTCAGTTATTTGAGCAATATTAGGGTAAGTGTTCCAGCCTATGTTTTCGATGGTAACCCATTGTCAGTCAATGGTGAAAGTAACTGCATATAACTGTCTTCGTTGACTGACACCTTGATGAAGTTAGTTTCACTTTGCCAATGAGTTCAAATAATAGACGAGTGCAAATGCGCGAAGGCTATGCTAGGTTTTTAATAATGGTTTAAGAATGACTATTTCATACGGTATCGCAAGCAGCCTCCTTCAAATGCGCCGTTGAATGCCAAAATACCGATGCATTTATTTGACATATCGCGCTTTGCGCCGTTAAAGGGAATGCCAGATGTCATTGTCATTGGTTTAAAATGATGTTACGCCCCAAACACACCCATATGACTGATTAAAAAAACCTAGGAACACCTTGTTGCGCCATGCGCTCCACTTTTGATAACGAAACCCCTGTGAACTGGACATCCTACTAAATTTGAATAGACTTTTGACGAGTGACGATGCACTTTAGAATGTCATGATAGGGCCCACTGTCACAACCAAACAATACATGAACAGCCAACAAATCATAACATTTGTCTCCTAATTTGTCAGCCATAGCATTAATGTCAATTACTCTGGGCATCCATGGCCTACTGGTTAGGGAATCGGACTTGTGACTGAAGGGTGGCCAGTTCAATCCCCGACTGGTAGGAAAAATGAAGGTAGGGGGGAGTGACTTAACAGCGCTCTCCCACATCCATATCCATGGATGAGGTGCCCTTGAGCGCCAGATCAAGGGCTGCCCACTGCTCCGGGTGTGTATGTGTACTCCTAGTATGCTCACTGCTTTAGGGTGTGTGTGTTTGAATGGATGTTCACTGTTTGTGTGGGTATGTTGTACACTCCCCCCTTGTACACTACCCCCGAATGGGTAAAATGCAGAGCACAAATTCCTTGTATCCGTGTCCCACATTTATTGGATTAGGGTTAAGGTTAGGCCTGAGGTGTGTGTTAGGGTAAGGGGACATAGGGCTGTGGGAACATAGGCATGCTCCCGTACTGGTATATGTAAGTATACTTGGGTAGCCGTGGCCTACTGGTTAGGGCTTCCGGCTTAAAACCAAAGGGTTGTTAGTTCGATCCCTGACCAGTAGGATGTGGTTGAAGAGCACTGCTCTCTCATGCCCACAACCATGGTTGAAGTGCCCTTGAGCAAGGCACCTGACCCCTCACTGCTCCCCGAGCGCCACTGTAGCAAGTGAACACTAGTTTGTGCTTCACCTCATGTGTGCTCATTGTGTGCTTCACCTCACTGTGTGTTCACTAATTCATGTGTGAGATAAATGCAGAGACCAAATTCCTTGTATATGCAAGTATACTTGGGCTATAAAACTGATTTACATAAATTATATTTGTTGTTGTAATTCCAAATGATACGTCTGATTCCTTGCTGGAATATATGGAATACTGGAAGAAATCATTTTCTTGATTCTGTCCTCTGCTCCTGTAATCAACTTTGCAGTTTACTCTGTAATTAAGGGGGCAAATTCAAGGACTGTTATAGTTATGTAATGTGCTGATTAACTGGCAAGTACCTCATAACTCAGACTAGTTTGTATCAATCCTGGACTGTGGTGTCTGTTTTTAAAGCATTAAAAAATGGTAGGATGAAAAATATTGTTGTCTTTAATTCTGGGGGGAAATCCAAGGATAGTTATAATTATTGTGCTTACTACCTGGGAAGTACCTCACAACATTGATGTCTGAAATTCAGCGACTGACTCAAGGGAAATTAAAGCTAAGGTGCTAACTAACCCGCAAGTTGGTGAACTAGGGTACATCAGACTTGCTATAATATTCATATTAAAATGAATTACTATTGAATGATTGTATTCCTGTATGTATTAAGCTACATGGCAGTTCAATAATTTATTTAATTTAATACCAAACACATGACGATTTAGAGGTATAAGCTATTATGCCGCAAAAAGGAACCTAATTTGACCTTAAAGGTCACTTTGCAAAAGGTATTTTGTTCTCTGGAGGGACCTAAACTATTTTTTTTTCTACTTTGTTATGGTATTAGCTGATTTCTGTATGAAAAGAGCTTTAATTTGATACCATACATGATGGGTTTATATGTTAATGTCTATTTAGATGATTTTATATGATTAAAAAGGGGTGTGGCAGCTGATGCCATTTTAAAGAAAATGCTCAAGGGTGCCGGAGCGGCACCCGTCAGATTCTGAAAGGACACCCCCTTACCTATCAATTTATGCAAAAAAATTGCATTAATACCTTATGTCACACTTAAGCCCAAATTCCACAAAGTTCTACCTGACTAAGCAGAAACTTGCGAGGACCCGTCTAAACTAATAGGTGATTTCACTTCCCATACATTTTTAAAATAACTAAATTGGAAAGTAGCCTGTATTAACTTTGATTCGCTGTGCTGCATGGACAACATCGTAAATTAGGCCTATATGAAGTATTAAAATGTTTGTTTGAAATAGTCTACGTTTGAAAAAATATTTAAATAATAAATAAGAGAATCAGGGGAGCAGAGTTCATAGCCTAGGCTATGTCTTTCCCAAGTAGGCCTAGCCTACTATGACACACAGGTGCAGAACAGTCAGTCAGTAGGCTACTAGCACAACCAGATCTTTACAAAAAAAACCCCATTATTTCAAGTGTCAAACTGCAGATTTCTGAGTATGAAAACCGCTGTTTATAATTATAAAAAGAACATATTTGCAGCTCTTATGCAGGGAAAAACTGCATTGTACTGCATAGTACTGTACAGTAATGCAGTATTTTGGACATGAAAATACTATACTGCACTGTGGCCTACTGTAGTATAACTGAACTGTAGGCTATACTTTAAAAAAACTGCAGTTATTTTTTGCAAGGGTATATGTACAGCAAGCATCAAAAGCAAACAGCCCAGACCCTTTATAGGGAAAAACACTATATTTGGTAACTTCCATAGATATCCAAAATGGGGTGGGATGATTGTATTGGGAGCACTGAGATGTCAGATGATACTGCAAAAAAATGGTTACATTTTGGCGCTCAAAGTTCAGGTAAGAGGGCCCCTTAGCAGGATTTTGCTTAGGGCCCCATGGAGGTCTGAACCGGCACTGACTCAGTGTCTTCAGAAAAGACGTGGTAGACCATCTTCTGAACCTGCAGCAACACTTGCAACTGCATCAAGTCCATCTAGAGGGACTACTACACTTGTTCAGCAGCAGCTGCTGCCAGCATAGATCTTCTGTCAGAGGCAGACAAAAGGGCGTCTTCATGAGGTGTCCTCTTTCAGTGCAGGCAACCAACGAAGAGATATAAGTAATATTTTGAAGTCAATGACTTTTAACAGGTAGCCAGTGTAAAGATGCTAGGATGGGGGGAATATGTTCATATTTGTTGTGTGTGTGAGCAGCTGCATTTTGTATAAGCTGTAAGCTCTTTAGACAGGTATTATTGCAGCCAGCGTATAGAGCATTGCAATAATCTATCCTTGAGGTGACAAAAGCATGGATTAATTTCTCGGCATCTGGTAAGGATAAGGACTTCCTTATCTTTGAAATGTTCCTTAAATGGTAAAATGAAGTTTTGGTGATCTGTTTTATGTGATTATTTAGTGCTAGGTCCTGGTCAATTATAACTCCTAGGTTTTTAACACTTGTGGATGAGGTCAGTGGAAGATCACTATATGTAGCCAATGATGTGGATAGGATATCCCTCATCTTTTTAGAACCTAAAACTATGACTTCTGTTTTATCTGGGTTCAAAAGCAGGAAATTATTCATCATCCATGTCTCTTTATCTCTTACACATGTGTCAAGTTTGGCTAACGGGGTTAATCAGGTTTTATGGAGAGGTATAGTTGTGTATCATCTGCATACGAATAATAAAAACAACAGGGGTCCCAGTACTGAGCCTTGAACTCCATATTTTACCATAGTCTGGGTAGATGGTTTATTATGGACCTGTACAAATTGTTAAGTATTTAAGTATAAGTATTTAAGTATATATACTCATTTGATCCTGAGAGGGAAATTTGGTCCCTGCATTTATCCCAATCCATTGAATTAGTGAAACACACTCAGCACACAGTGAACACACAGTGAGGTGAAGCACACACTAATCCCGGCGCAGTCTGTTTCAACAGCGGCGGGGTGGTGCCTTGCTCAAGGGCACTTCAGCCGGTCATACTGGTCGGGGTTCGAACCGGCAACCCTCCAGTTACAAGTCCGAAGCACTAACCAGTAGGCCACGGCTGCCCCAATTGTTACCCCAAATTGTTGACGGTTAGGAAGGTATGATGTAAACCAAGCGAGTGCTGAGTCTTTGATGCCTATCAAATTATCAAGCCTAAGTAGTATGTCATGGTCTATGGTGTCAAAGGCAGCGCTGAGGTCCAGGAGGACCAGTTTTGATACAAGGCTAGGTTTTTTGAGGGAGGGCTTAATAACAGATGTCTTAAACGACTGCGGTACATGCTCTGACAGCATTGAATAGTTTATAATCTAGAGCAAAACATTATCCAGGAAGGGGAGAGCAGTCTTAAGAAGGTGAGTAGAAATAGGGTCTAGTAGACTAGTTGTAGATTTTGATGAGGAAATTGTGGAGGTGAGATCTAATATGTTGTGTATATGTAAATTAATTAAATGTTGTTCGAGGTCTCATCTGTGATTCTGTTGTGATTTCGCTATCTTTCAGCAATGGAGTATGTGTATTTGGTGAAACTGATTGGTCATACTGTTGAAAATAACTGTTTTGTGAACTTTATTCAACATAGCCAGTGATTTAGGATGACATTTATGGTGTTAATTACTGTGAAATATACAATTTCAGAAAAATAGGGTTGAAACAGATAAAAAAATGGAGACATAATTTTTCTCCATGTTCAGTGAAGACAGTCCAACCACTCTCCAAGATTTAACATTTCAAACCCATAGAAACCACATAGGCCTCCTGACTATATTGTGACCCCCGAGTGTTGACCTGAATTGTTACCAGTGGATATCTCGATGAACCACCATGAACACTTAAATGGTAAGGTGTTCGGTGAGTTTGAATTCCTTTCCTTGTAGCATCCCCTTCTACATTACACAGTGGGGAGTTCACCTCGTCTAATAAACAATTCTATTTCCTCATTAGCAGCATACTTGAGGTTGAAGATATTTAGGCACATCAAGTTTGTCATATGCAGGAACTTCTAGATGCATAGCCTTATGACCATCTTGTTCAGTTCTGCCCTGGACTTGTATTAGAAACCTCAGGCACAGATATTGTACAAAACACAAACATAATTTACTTCCTAACTGTATATAAAGACTGTGAAATTGAAGAGCCAATATGAATTTAGAGCAGTGATCCTCAGTATTTTTCCATGAAAATCCACACTGACAAAGCATTATGTGTGACTTCAGTTTTAGTACTTATTTTCCTTGAAATGGCATATCCAATATGACGATAAAGTGAAAGCCCATATGAGCATGTGTCTTTGTTATCAGTTCTATTTAATGCTTAATTTAGCTGCATATGTTTTTGTTACCTCTCCCATTCTTTTATACTATGCATATTCTCCACTTAAAATAAAATAATGTTCGAGTCTTTGCCCAGATTGATATATACTTCAGAACTCAAATTTTTGTCACTTTGGTGTTTATTGAAAAACATTTGGATTTATTTAGACAGAAAAACGAATGTCACAGCTAGTTATTTAAAATGGTTTAACCTTTTAAACATTATAAACAAGGATTTCTATTCAGTCAGAAGAAAGAAAGGATGAGAAAAGACAGGAGGATGTAGAGGACATGAGCATGTGACTTTGGTCCCGCTGGATGTGGTGGAAACAGGAAGCAGTGGGGTAGGGGTGATGACCTGCACGAAGCCTGGTGGGTCACTGCTGATGTGGGATTTGATCCAGTCCTCATAACGGGAGACCCTGGCGTAGACTCCAGGTAGGTCAGGTCGAGCACAACCCGTCCCAAAGCTAACCACCCCGGACTGGACCCACACAGAGTCGTCGTTCATCACTATTGGACCACCTGAGTCACCCTATTCAAAAGGAAATGGAGTAAAACAATTTTAAACATAGCTTTTTGTATGTCTAATGTGCTGGGGAAAACACCAAATAAATAGACCTGAAGTGAGCAACCTCTTCTAACCAATTCTTGACTAGTTGCCTAACCAAATTCAACCAAACCATTCACAATATTAAAATATCTGAGTGGCGTGAGGTTAGAAGGTTAATAATGGATATACAATATTTAAAGTCAATTCATATGTACCTGACAAGAGTCTTTCCCTCCTTCGGAAAGGCCCGCACAGATCATATTTTCTGTGATTTGAAAGCTTAAGAGCTCAGCACACACTTTGTTGTCAACTACAGGAACTTCCACTTCCTGAAGAACCCCTGGGTTTGGAAGAGGCTCTGAAAGAGCAGGGAGGAGGACATCAGTCATAGGGTTAATATTAAGTTTAAATAATTAACCTATAGTACTGATGTTACACAGTGCTAAACTTATAACGATTGGAAAATAGTGCTCAGTTTTGTGAGACCGATAATAGCAAATGTATTGTTCCCCTATTATAAAAGTGGAAAGTGTAAATAATTGATGATTACTTGACTGATTATACTGATGATGGTAGACTTGTCCAATCATGGTAAGAAAACTAGATGTGTTATTCTTCAGCCTGTTTGACCAATATATTTCCATTGTAACATTTTATCTAACAAAATGTATTTCTATTCAGAGTTCTTTTAACTTAATTGTTTTTCTATTTAAAAAAATGCAAACCCATTAGTTGGCTATTACAGATGGTGTTATCAGAAAGGATAACCAACAGTATTGATTTCAAGTACTTGATCAAGAACTGTCACCTCCTTCTCCGATAGCTCCCCAGCCAGTGACCCAGCTGTCTGTTCCCTGGTGGAAAATGCTGTCGCTGGCCGCCAGACAAACAGGTCTGATGTAGCCGCTGAAGGAGACAGCACTGCTCAACCGGAGCAGAGCCATGTCATTCTCATTTGTGGAGGCATCATAATTAGGATGTAGAATGATCTCAGCTACAGTTCTAGACACTTAATTTGGGTTAGAACTGTATAAAGACTCTCGACCCAGATGGATAGTCCACCCACTTGTGCTGGCACTGAAGGGGGAAAAGATGAACAGGGAGAACCATTAGATGACAGCAGAAGAACACAAAAGTAAACTACTTAAAGTGCAAGTCATACTGTGCACACTTCTCTGTAACCAAATGCAAACTAAGCCTACATGTTTGATACCAGAAATCATAAGCTAGACAAGTTAATGGACCAGTGTCCAGAAACAGTGCCAGAGATCTGTTGGTGAATAAACACGATCAATATAAACATCAGCAAAGGTCAACTAGAAGAAATATGCTGTGGCCTCTCACCTGCTGAAGCAGTACGCAGCAGACAGCACCCACTCCTTGTTGATGAGGGAGCCTCCACACACGTGACTATCGGCCTCCTCGAGGCTGACCTGCCAGGGCCAGCTCCCTGCAGTGGCATCCTGTCCTCCAACTATCCTGCTGCTGAGAGGAGCTGTGCCACACACTACACAAAATTCAAAAAACAAGGCAGATGATTGTGAAAATTAAAATGATGCATGAATTTTGAGGCTAGACCTAACTCTACTTGAGATATGAGCATTTTTTTTATTGATTATTATACCACCAACCATAGGTGCAGTAACTCATGGTTTGGGGCCAGTGTAGAGATGGAGGTCTGACACAATATTATAAAGTTTCTCAGTCCTAGGCCTTATGGTTTTTGCTGCACAACCACTTTTAGCCGGAAACAATAATAATGCTTCCTTGCTTGGGCCCCTAAATCCTTTTGGATCCTGTATCTTTCGTTGGCGGGTAGCACGTTGTGAGTAAAAGTGAGCCAACAAAAAAAAAAAATCCTAATTACTTGTGGCCTCCATATTCACAACGAGTACAAATGGCAATGCAGATTAAGACAAGGCGATTTCCTAGGCAGGTATTGACTTTGGACTATATTGGGGCGAAGCACTGCACCGGTGAACAAAGTGTCATGACATAAAGGCCGTTCACACCACAATAATATATATATAAGCATTCACACTGAGAAGAACTATAACAATATAAGCATTCACACTGACCAACAATAATGGAAGTCTCTCCTGTTGATGAATGTGATGTCTAACATTTGATGGATTCTGTATGTTAGTCCTTCATACTCACTGTACTTACTTCCTATAAAAGTGCATTCTTCATTTGTTTTAAGCATTAAGGGTTATAGCAAGGGGAATCAGGGGAAACTTACTGTCTGCAGAAGTTCTTTTTCCTGCAGTGGCTGTTGTCGTGGATTTCATCTCAGGAACGGTACTTCCTTTCCCAGGACTCGTGGTTTCTGGTGTGATATCTGAAGAAGTGTAGAGTGACATATAAAGTATGAGTAAATAAGATGGACAAAAATAATACAATTGTGCTCAAACAGTGTAACAGTCCTGGCCGAATCATAGCCATGAGGAAATCCTTTACCGACCTCATCTCGTTTGTGCCATTTTATAGAAGTATGAGCACTGTGCCTTTTCATTTATTTCAACATGTTTTCAAAAAATGTTCAGAGATAGAACTAAATATGTCACTCATCTCAACATTTACATTTACACTCACATAAATACATCAACAATTATACTCACATTCTAACAAATATATGTTACATATTCACATTACCCACATACACTTACAAACACACACATATGCTTTACCTACCAGGAAAAGGAGTAGTAATGTTTTCATTTGGAGCAATGGTGGCATTTTCAGTGCAAGAAAAGCCTATACATACAATGCAATAAACACAATGACAAATCTGTGTAGACATCTGTATGAATCTACAGCACTTAATGACTTTGTAAACTTGCTTTCAGAAACAGGCTGGGTGCATTATTTAAAAAATGAAACATGCAAAATAAGAAAATAAACTTAGTGCCGGGTGGAAAACGAGTTTTACGCCATGCGGCAGGGTGAAAAATAGGGCCCCTTAATCCTCTCTATAGTCTTAAACTTTCGCTTACCGTAAGTGAAAGTTGTAGAATACAATGAAACCATGAAATACCCATTGAAATAAAGGGGATACAGATTGATGATTCCGAAATTACGCGCTTCCTTCTCTCTCTGCCCTTTGTCTCTTATAGCATTTGATCAGTGCTCTTTTATCTATCTTTCTCTTTGTCACGGTGATGCCAGTTGGGCAGGGGTAGAAGGTGGCATGGGTTGAGGAAAGGAATAAAAACTGACTTAGTTAAAAAATGCCATAGCTTAGTAGGGGATACTTAACTTCTACAGACACCCAGTATAGATGTTTACCAACATATACTCTATGGCAAGACACCTCTCTCTCTCTGATCAGTGTGAGTAGATCAGTCATTCACTCACACCTGCGATAACATCTATTCCCAAAATCAAAAGTTTAAGACATGAAAATGAGACACTTACATTTTAAATTCATGATAACAAATGCAAGGATCCATGTCCGTGATGCCTCCATGGCAGACCAATGATAGAGTTGAAGTAATGTGCCCTCATTCAATCAATCTATATAATAGCACTCCTTTTGGCCACACCTTTTTTAACATGTGACCTCACAAGTGACACAAGTAACCACAATTAATTATTTAAACCACAATTATTTGGTTTTGAGCACAGGCGATTGATCAGTTTTGCAGAAATTGTTAGGTTTTGTGAATGTAGTTTGAGATTTGGGGTTTGTGTTTACAGTTTTGAGAAAAGTGTGGAAGGTTTAAAAAAATGTGTTAAAAACTACAGTGCAGCAGGGCCGTAGTCACCATAGACATTGCAATATTCAAATATGACCAAAATGTCCCCCAATATAGAGACAAAGAAAAATAAAGAAAGAAAAAAACGCTATAAAAGAAATCAACAAGCACCACCATCTCAAATGTAGTCCAGGTTCCCTCGCAATACTTTTTGCATTCCCTCGCAATACCTTTTTGTGTTCCTCAGGATCCCAAGTACACCTCGAGGCCCAGGTTAAAGAAAAACTTAATAAAGTCCTGGGGCCGGTTCCCCAAAACGTTCTTATCGCTAAGTAGTTCTTGACCTATTCCTTTACCTCTCTCTTAACGTTATGGCACGATTCCCGACACGTTCGTACGCTAAGTATATCTTCTGTAAGTCACACGTTCGTGAGGTTGGTCTGGACCATTCGTAAGCTCTCTCTTAGCGTTGTTTGAGTTCTCAAGACGCTAGTCGCCGCCACTGTGCAGCAGTCTTTAGAAATCAGCGCAGCAGAGTACAAGTCAAACTATGGTAGGCCGACAGGATGTTGACAATGTTGTGGATCAACGATGATTTTATGTTATGGACATTTTAAGACTAATAATAAAATATGTTCGCAATGGATGCAGGCCTATTTATGCAGTTTACTGTATTTGGTATCAGAACTAATATGGTGGTAATTAGCCTAGGCTATTTAGTAATGTCATTAAAGCTTTCAAATGGGCAATCACTTTTGATAATTAAAAGCTGGCAAAGAATTTGCCTCTAAATGGCTAAGATCTATAAATGGGTAAGCATGGTGGTGTCCAGTAAGCGACCAACTAGGCCTATGGCAGCGATCCAACGTGTCCTTGCATTAAATCAAAAACGGCGTGTAGTCCATGTCGCTCCATAGCTCTTTTTTGTTGCTGTTGCACAAGTTATTCCGAAAGCTGGAAACCGGTGTCACCTTGTGCAGCTCACCTCGTCCAGCAAAACTTCAAGCTCCTCTGACGAGAAGCTTGGTGCCCTTTTTTTAACGTTGCTTCCCCACCCTACTGTATCTAAATGTCGCTCTGTTCATTGTAGATAGGTTGCTTTTTATTGAAAACATTAACCAATGGCAATCATTTTTTTAATTTGAACCTTGAATTTCCCTGGGGATCAATAAAGTATCTATCCATGCAGCTGCTTGCCAATCAATTATAATTGTAAGGTACCTTACCATTAATATAAAAGTGTATTAGCCTACATCATTTTAAGAAGTTGTTAAATCCATCTCAAGAAGCGGCACAACGGGATAAGGAGGGTGGATGATTGTCGTGGCCCGACAACCACTTTTCTTTCAGGGGGATTCACCACCCAGCATTTATCAATTTGTTTTAGCTAGGCCGTTTCCCTCACAGGAACGTTTAGGACCCCCAGACCATAGACACCACCGACTCAGAAGTGCAAACCATGATCTTTAGTAAGGGCCTACACACAACCTTCAGACAGTCAATCTGCAGCAGGGGCAAATCACAGCAAGACACACGTGACCAAAAGGAGTTCTTAGTATAGATTAGAATAAATCACGTCACACAGCAACATTTCACTACAGAACACTCAGGGCTAAATTCCACCACACGGCTAACTAGAACAGCACAGCAAACCCACAGTGCATTATGACCCACTGCTGCAGCCCTCTAGCGATCCTCTTATGGGCAGGCGACATACAGGAAGCAAAACAAAATACCATAAATCTGAGGGGAATCAGCTGGCTCTGCCACAGCCCACTGCTGAATCCCCCAAAGAAAAGCAGCAAAACACAAACCAAACAAAGTCAGTCCTCCCAGCAGGTACCCCCAAACCAGTCGGTCTGCGGCAGCCCGCACTTAACGGTCCAAAACGGCTTTATGACGATGGAAGCGCGCAGCGCAGCTCCTCGCGAACGCTCCCTCTTGCTCCGATCAACCGGTGGTGACGCGCAACCCGGAAGCAGCACACAGCAGCAAGCCGTCTGGAGAAGGCAGAGGGAATTCTCAGGACAAAACACAGGCAACACACGGCTGAATCCAAGCACACACACAACAACGATGGACACGGTTACTTTCCTTTAGATGCAGCAAGAACGCCAAATCTCTCGTCAGCCTCCTCCGAATCCACCGCTCGTCATCTCGAGGAACTGCCGCCTGAGAAGGAAGTAAACAAACACTAAGCGACCACCCGAGCCCGTAGCTAGCCCCAGTCACTCAGAATTCTACCGTTCCTTTCAAGGTGTGCGTCAGTCGTTCCTCAGCATGGCACGTTGGTTTCAGTCAGGCAGCTCCAGGGTCCTCCGATAGGCGATCACCAGGACACAAACACAGGAATCTGGATGGATGGATGGACAGACCACCGCATTCCCCTGGCACAGTGCGTCCCGTAGCTCTCACGCCTTCCCGCCGTGTCCACTCCAGCCTGTTTTTATTGGGAAGCCAGCCAATCCATGTGTCCAAGCTGAGTGCCCACCAGCCCAATCCCAATTGCACACAGCTGGCTGTCAATCTTGTTCATCAAGTCGTACGCATCATTCCTCCCCCAAACCCACATATAATAACCATAACACCCACAGTCCATTGTAAGTCCATGAATATACATACAGTTTTCCAGTTAATAATAAAGTACACGTTACCACTACAGTACATAAGTCCATCTATACAAACAACAATTACATCTCTTTTTTCCCCAGACACGACATGATTAGCGAGGGATTAGTACCCGGTTAGTCTACCCGTCACAACATATCGTGTGAACATATTACTGACAATTTGATAATTTAGGTAATAGTTTATATTTTACTGATAACTTAAACTATGTTAAAATAAATGTTACTGGAATAATTTGAGGAATGTTTCATTTGCATAGAACCTGTTGTGTTTCTTAACGCCGTCATGCACCTTCACGTGAAGTAGCCTAAAAAATCGATTCCTGAGCAATCGATGCCAACTAATTCAGCACCTTCACTTGGGACAGCGCCTTTGTAACGTCGAACGTAAGAGGCAGCGTGTTAAGAAGCTTCCTAAGGGACACTTCGGGGAACACACTTAGAAACATAAACAACTTTGGTAAGATATATCTTTTGAGTCTTCTTAGCGCGCTAAGAGTGAGCGTTATCGGGGAACCGGCCCCAGGTTATCTATGATGGTGACTACAATCCAAATCGGGGAATTTCCTTGAATTTCCCTGGGGATCAATAAAGTATCTATCTATCTATCTATCTATCTATCTATCTATCTAAATCAACCGAAGGCTAATGTGAGAGGCTGAAAATACAGAGCCCTGTATTGTGAGGGAACGCAAAAGTAATTAGTGGGAAAACAAAACTACAGTATTGTGAGGGAATGCAATAGTGCGGTCTAAAAATATTTACCAACGTGACCCTTCCCGGGCTCCGTACAAATGTAAAAAGAGAAATGTGTTAAGAGTCTTGTAAATCAATGTGTGTAATAGGCTAATGTGTTTGGCAATGTTAAATTAGTCCAATTGGTTGCATCTAACCAGCTGAAAATGTGTAATAGGCTAATGTGTTTGACAAAATGCCTCCGTGGGGAGCTGACCCTGGCATGTCAGCCATTATAATATTGTACGTATAGTTGCACAAATCTGTGCTGATGTTTTGCTCCTTGAGTGTAATATTTCACTAACTGTGGGATACTTGTTATCTTAGTCAAGTCAAGTCAAGTAATTTTTATTTATATACTGTAGCTCTTTTATACAGAGTGCAACCCAAAGTGATCATAAAACACACGACATTATCAATGATAACAATATGATTAAACAATATGATGGTCACGTTATGAAACACAGACACATAATAAACATATAAACAGTTAAAATAATTAAATTAAAACAAATAAAAACAACATAATGAACACAGAGTGCATCAAAAGCACTCCCCTAGCCTACTCAATCCAGACTCCAGACAGCATATATTAAATCAACTGACCATATATTAATGACATATTCATTACCTATTCTGATGAAAGATCGTACATTTTTGTAGTACGCCTTGTCTACGTATGATCTAGACATTAATATGAATATGAATGTGAATAGGCTTTATTCTGCACATTTCCAGTCATGTTGTTCTTTGTTGTCGTTTTAAGTGTAGGTTTCCTTGTCAAGGTCAGGATGTATTCAGAGACCTTATTGTAGTTGGGAGAAATGTATCGGAAGCCGGATATTTTACACGGCAAGGACCAGTAGTGCCCCCTGGAGGGCATCAGCTGGAAGAGATAGTGATTATGGCACACGGAACCAGAGATGAATCTTGAATAATTTATTGACTATGCAGCCAGTTTTCTCTGTGTTTGACAGTCTGCACTACCCTACCAAACTGTTATGGATGAGGAGAGAAGCCAGTGCTTTCAATGATGGCTGAGAAAGAGGCTTTGTTTGAGTTTTTAATTTGTATAAGCTGTCTTTGGTAATACATTGGAGGCTGATTTTTTAATAATGTGATCCATGTTGATCAATTTAAGTATGTTACTGATAGGATATTAATAAATATGAAACAGTAAGTTGTTGTATTAGCAAAATTGTATTTACTTCAGGATACATTTTACAGGAGAATGATATTTAGTAATAAACACATCATAAATCATTACTACATGCATCATAGAAATAAAAGAAATAAACAAATGCCATATTTACCCAATACATTACTTATTCAGAATGTTAAAGTCCTGTGATAAACAAGGATTTCCCATCAGTGGAGAGGGAGGAGGAGAAAAGACAGAAGGATGTAGAGGCAGAATGAGCATGTGACTTTGGTCCCGCTGGATGTGGTGGAAACAGGAAGCAGTGGGGTAGGGGTGATGACCTGCACGAAGCCTGGTGGGTCACTGCTGATGTGGGATTTGATCCAGTCCTCATAACGGGAGACCCTGGCGTAGACTCCAGGTAGGTCAGGTCGAGCACAACCTATCCCAAAGCTAACCACCCCGGACTGGACCCACACAGAGTCCTCTTTCATCACCATTGGACCACCTGAGTCACCCTGTTGAAAAAACAAAAGTATAAGTGGTGTGAAGTTTAATATCTTTAAACAGATTTATAATCTCGAAAGAAATCCAAATACCTGACAGGAGTCTTTCCCTCCTTCACGAAGGCCAGCGCATATCATGTTTTCTGTGATTTTTGTAAATATCAAAAGCTCATCACACACTTTGTTGTCAACTACAGGAACTTCCACTTCCTGAAGAACACCTGGGTTTGGAAGAGGCTCTGAAAGAGCAGGGAGTGGAGGAGGGAGGAGGACATCAGTCAAAGGGTTAATATTAAGGGGCAAGTTTAAATAATTAACCTATAATACTGATGATGTTAGAGAGTGCTAAGCTTATAACGATTGGAAAATAGTGCTCAGTTTTGTGAGACCGATAATAGCAAATGTATTGTTCCCCTATTATAAAAGTGTGAAGTGTAAATAATTGCTGATACTGATGGTAGACTTGTCCAATCATGGTAAGAAAACTAGGCATGTTATTCTTCAGTCTGGGACCAATTTCCATTGTAACATTTTGTCTAACAGAACTTATTTCTATTCAGAGTTCTATTAACGTAATCGTTTTTTTTTTTTTAATTGTACAAACCCATAGTTGGCTATTACAGATGTTGTTAGTTAGCAGAAAGGATAAGCAACAGTATACTGATTTCAAGTACTTGATCAAGAACTGTCACCTCCTTCTTTGATAGCTCCCCAGCCAGTGACCCAGCTGTCTGTTCCCTGGTGGAAAATGCTGCCGCTGGCCGCCAGACAAACAGGTCTGATGTAGCCGCTGAAGGAGACAGCACTGCTCAACCGGAGCAGAGCCATGTCATTCTCATTTGTGGAGGCATCATAATTAGGATGTAGAATGATCTCAGCCACGGTTCTAGACACTTCATTTGGGTTAAAATTTAACAAAGACTGTCGACCCAGACTGATAATCCACCCACTTGTGCTGTTACTGAAGGGGGAATAGATGAACAGGGAGAACCATTAACTAAATGACAGCAGAAGAACACAAAAGTGCAAATCATATTGGGAACTCTTCTCTGTAACCAAATGCATACTAAGCCTATATGTTTGTTACCAGAAATGATAAGCTGGACAAGTTAATGGACCAGTGTCCAGAAACAGTGGCAGAGATAACTATCTGTTGGTGAATGAACACGATCACTATAGACATCAGCAAAGGTCAACTAGAAGAAATATGCTGTGGCCCCTCACCTGCTGAAGCAGTGTGCAGCAGACAGCACCCACTCCTTGTTGATGAGGGAGCCTCCACACACGTGACCGTAGGGTCCCTGAAGGCTGACCTGCCAGGGCCAGCTCCCCACGGAGGCATCCTGTCCTCCAACTATCCTGTTACTGATAGGAGCTGTGCCACAAACTACACAGGAGAGGAGAAAATTAACTTTAATGAAGACTAAAGACTTCTGTGATTCACCTCACTCCCACTCCTCTAGACTTAGATTTGTCTGCCTACCGCACCATCTTCCCCCAGATGTTGGTCAACAAACTGTCATGACTTGTCAAACTGTCAAGAGCCTCTAACGCCAGTTAATCTTCTTGATGTTATCATTGTGATTTATGTGTGGACATTGTCATTCATATGAGCTAGTGTACAGAGGTCGTAATTCGTCTGCCGCTCACGGCCCTCGAACCTGCCACCTTGACACCCACCAACATGGGAGTCGAACGGCATGGGAGTCTAACCACTAAGCTAAAAGCCCAGGCTTCCAACTCAGTGGTTACACTAGAGTAATACTTTTTTTGCAATTATTGTTATAGTTATCGTTGGTGTGAATGGCCCTGTAAACGGACTGTGACTCTGCAACTGGATTATGGACAAGAACAGGCCCATTCTGTCAGAATCCACAGCATCACCTCCTCCACCATCATTCCCCCAGGGATGCGTCCTCGGTCCCCTACTGTGTACTTTGCTGACAGATGACTGCACATCTCACTATCCAAACAACGTAACAGAATTGGCAGACGACATGGTAATGGTAGGACTTATTACTCATACTGATGAGTTAGTATACAGGGTAGAAGTAGCTGTTTAATCGCTGGGACCAGAGTACTGAATTTCACTCCTGCATATGAATGACAATAAAAAACATCCTTAAAAATTATGAATTATGAAGATCTTTTCATCATGTTACTTCTCATCATTATCCAACTCCTGATCCATCTGGCATGATCTGTTATAATTTAAGACACAAAGTGATAGTTCCTTGATTTAAAAATAATATATTATAGTGGGTTTAGGTTCCAGGTTGAATAACTGTAGTGAGGAAAAGTATTTTTGGCAGTTAAAAGTGTTACTGAGATGAACTGTGATAGTCAAGCAATCCTGGAGAGGTTGTGGCACAGAAGTTGTTTGGCACAAGTAGATGAAACGTCTATTTGAAAATTTCCACTTACTGTCTTTACTCTGCTGCGTGCAGTTGAAATCATTGTCTGAGTCTGTGCCATTGGAGGTGAATTTCACAAAGCCAAGACCTGGTCCATCTTCCACATTCTCCATGATCCAAGACTGGTACGCAGACACACGGGCAAACACATCTGGGGCTCTACCAGTACCACACGGGACTGCAAAGTTGGTAATTCCAGCTTGCACCCACACAGAGCCTTGTTTGCACACTAGAGGGCCTCCTGAGTCTCCCTAGTGATGTCAAGGGGTCAGAGGAGAGATGTTCAGATGTCTGTTCGACAAACTGGTTAAGTTCCCTGGTCAGAGGCTTTAATTCCCACAGACTCGCAACGACAGGTTCAGGAATTGAACACAGCCCGGTTGATTGTCAGACATTACTGTTGCTTTACCAAGCCCAGCCAAACACACTGATATGCCTCTTTTTACATACAACAATTGCCTCACCTGGCAGACAGCTTTCCCTTCCTTCCCTCCAGCACAGAGCATAGTGGGCCGAATGAGGTAACCCAGAATTGGGTTGCAGGCACACTCTCTGTTGCCCACCACCTGCAACTTTACTTCCTGCAGTGTCTGAGGAGATGGAAGCTCCTCTGGCAGAGCACAACATGCAGTAGATCATGTTAAATTAGGCAACTATTACATTTATCTTATTCTTTTCTAATAACTATATACAGTGTACATTCATTTAATACAAAAAATGTACAGTCATTTCTTTTGCATAATATTGTTAGCTATTTCTTTTTATAAACCAAGTAGGAGTAGCATATGTATTGGAGATGGGGCAGTGGGAGTAGAGAATAGATCAGACAGTAAAAGCTTATTCAAGGCCATGAACAACATATAATATACCTCCAGGTCCCACATTGCCCCAACCAGTAGCCCAGCAGGTGGTGGCATTGTGGAAAGAGCTTGTGCTAGACGACAGGCAGATGGGCCTGATATACTCAGTAAAGCTGACCGGCTCAGTCAGCTTCATCAGAGCAATGTCATAATTAAATGTCTTCTCGTTGTAGTAAGGATGAGTGATGATTAATTTGACAGAACTGATGTCTTCATTGGGGTTGTTGGAAATATTTTGTGTCTGTCTGCCCAGGTAAACAGTCCACATAGAGGCAATCGGACTGAAACATGGAAAGGCATGCATGGGCTGAGTACATCTCATTCTATCCTTAACGCATATGAACGGCAGTGTGTGTAAATAAGGTTAAAAATGCCATGCTATAGTCATTAATTGGAGTTTTTTTGCTTACTTTACAATGCAGTGGGCTGCAGTTAGAACCCATTGGTTGTTGATGAGAGTTCCGCCACAGATGTGTTCTCCTACAAGGTCATAATGGAGGCTAACCTGCCAAGGCCAGTGGCCAGGAGGGGCGGCCTCTCCACCCACAATCCGGCTGTTTATGGGGGCTTGCCCACAGTCTGATGGAGAAGAGGAATGTGTTAATGTTCGACTGCAAAATAAAAGTCATGAAGGTCCTTCTCACTGTACTTACTGTACTCACTGTACTTACCTCCTATGAAAATTGTAATGTGTCAGAAATCATTTCATAGAGCAACATGACGATCGGTTACAGTTATAGGTTACAGATAGTTATAACATAATTAAGTTAATTAGTTCTGCATTCTTCATTTGTTTTGAGCTTTAAGAATTATAACAAGTACATTGCTGTAAAAGCTGCTGCTCTGAATGATCAGGGGAAACTTACTGTCTGCAGTAGTTATTGTTCCTGTCGTGCCAGAGGTGGTGGCTGTTGTCGTGGATTTTATCTCAGGAACAGTACTTCCTTTCCCAGGACTCGTGGTTTCTGGTGTGATATCTGAAGAAGTGTAGACTGTAGAGTGACATATAAAGCATGAGTAAATAAGATAGAAAAAAATAATACAATTCTACTTAAACAGTTTAACAGTCCTGGCCGAATCATAGCCATGAGGATATCATTTAAAAACCTCACTCTCTGTGTCTTTTCATTAATTTCCACATGTTTTCAAAAGATGTTCAGAAGTAGAACAAAAGATGTCACTCGTCTACAGTATAGTACTACATACATCTACACAATATACTGTATTTACATACTCACATACATACACACAAACACACACACATATACTTTACCTACCAGGAAAAGGAGTAGTGATGTTTTCATGTGGAGCAATGGTGACATTTTCAGTGCAAGAAAAGCCTATACATACAATGCAATAATGACATATCTGTGTTGTGTGTAGACATGTGTATTTAACATATAATGAATACAGCACTTAATGACTTTGCAAACTTGCTTTCAGAAACCTAACAGGCTGGGACCAGATGTGTAGATCACTATTGTGGGATTTACTATTTACCTAGCCATATTTACCTAGCCATATAATATAATTTGATCCAATATTCAATAATGGTCAACAATGTTCAAAATGCCCCCCCACCCAATAGTTTTTTTTTATGATGAAATGGCAAAAAAATTCTACTTCCAAGAGAAATATAAGGATTTTCATAGCAATCATTTACTGAGCAAGTGAAGGTTCTGTCTAATGTCCAATGTTTTTTTGAAATTTCTTTAGAAATCTGAGATACTAAGCCTACTGTAATTTCCTCTAAATTAACTTCTGATTATTTACATTGAATTAACATCTTCATCTATCTCCATACAGATTTTTGCCTGATTGTATCACCATTCTATTGTATAAACATACAAGGTTGTGAAGTCCTACAGACTTTTGTGCCTGCCATGTATTTACCTGCCCACAAGATGTCGCCATTCTGCCTTTGTGTGTTTTGTTTACTCGCTCCCCTTTCTTTGGTTAATTGGGGTTGATGTACCAGCCTATTTAAGATCCTGGGTTTTCTTAGTCTTTGCTGAGTTTTCCTGAGAGACACAGTGTGAGTACCCGTTCTTTGTCTGTGCTACTAATTCTTGAGCTCTTGTTTTGATTTTGACTTCTGCCTGCATTTTTGAGAATTTGAAAAGCCTATTTTCTGTGCTGAAATACCTTTTATTGGAACTTTGATTTTTGACTGAAGACTTTTTGTTGTCATTGGACTGCTGGCTGTGAACTTTTGTTTTCGGGACTCTGGGAGCTTCCACTGAACTGAACTGAACGGAAGAACTGCATTTGTTGTATCCTGTGTTTTTGAAAGTAAAGACTTATCATAACTCATTGCTTCTCTGCATGTCTGTCCAAGATCCACCACCCAACAAAGTTCGTGACAGAAAAACTCAGCCAAGAATGGACGGAGCGGAGAAAGTACCACTCCCTGAACCGGATTCTATGGACATATCGGAGCCAGTGATCGCCTCTGCCCCAGCACAGAACTTCGAAATCACCTTCCAGCACCTGGTGACAGCTGTCAACAGCCAAGAAGACACCATGCGCCGCCATGAAGAAGCCCTATCCCAGTGGGGGGCACAAATGCAAAGACATGCCGGTATGCTGAATGAAATCCACCAGGCCCTTCAACTGGCTCGGCCAACACCACCAGCCGCATCCTCCACCAAGCAACAGGCTTCCCACCCCACGCCCAGCCGTGAACCCCGCCTGCCAACTCCAGAGAGGTTCAATGGAGATCCCAAGGGATGCAAAGGTTTCCTGACCCAGTGCCGCTTGTCCTTTGACCTCCAGCCTGCCGCCTATCCAACTGATCATTCCCGAGTGGCCTACATCATAACTCTTTTGACCGGAAGAGCCCTGTCCTGGGCCACCGCACTCTATGAGAACAACAGTCCTGTTTGCAGCTCTTTCACGGCTTTCTCCAAGGAGATGATGAAAGTCTTCGCACCTGACGTCAGCGGTCGCACAGCAGCCAACAAGCTCCTGCAACTTCGCCAGGGTCGCCAGTCAGCAACTGACTATGCCATCCAGTTCCGCACCCTAGCAGCTGAAAGTGGTTGGGGAGAGCAGGCCTTGCTCACAACATTTTACCATGGACTATCAGACCGTATTAAGGACGAGCTAGCCTCATGGGAAGAGGCTGAGAACCTTGAAGTGTTGATTGCCTGGGTTATTCGTCTGGACCACCGACTCCAGGAGCGTACCAAGGCCTCAAGAAGATTCCCCTCCTATGCGGTCCCAGTCAATGACACCCCTGTTCCACAGTCCTCTGATGGTGGGCCAGAGCCCATGTAGCTGGGTGGCTTTTCGGCTGTCCCAAACTGAGCGTGACCGGGCGTGATGAGGGAACGCTGTTGCATTTACTGTGGAAACCCGGGACACTTTCGGAATGCCTGCCCTGAATTAATGGGAAAAGCCAAGCCCCGTCCAGCACCAGGGGATCTGTGACGGGGGTGAACTCCTCTCCTGAGCTTTCAACCTCTGGGTTTTTAACTCCTCTCACCATATCCTGGGGTCACAAGACACATTCTCTACAGGCACTCATTGACTCTGGCTCAGCTGGCAACTTTATGGATCTCTCTCTCGCACAACACCTGGAGATTCCGACATCTGCGCTCGATCCTCCTTTCTGTTACCGCTCTGGATGGACGGCCTTTAGGAGCAGGCCTTGTTGAATTGACCACCTCTACCATTCATCTGCAGATCGGTGACCACGAGGAGAATCTTTCATTCCACTTGATCCAGTCTCCTGAGTTTCCGGTAGTCCTGGGATTCCCCTGGCTTACTCGCCACGACCCACATCTCGATTGGAGTTCCTGCACTATCTGCGGATGGGGATCTACGTGCCACACCACCTGCCTTGTGTCAAGCTCCTGTGCATCATCTGTTTGTTCTCCCGAGTCAACCCGAGCTCCTCCCGAGTCAACCCAGACGGCTCCTGAGTCAACCCGAGCACCGCCCGAACTGTCCAGAGTACCCCCAGAGTACCATCATCTGAAGGAGGTATTCAGCAAAAAGAAAGCAGCGACTCTACCGCCTCACAGGTCTTATGACCGCACCATTGATCTGCTGCCAGGCACCTGTCCTCCAAAGGGGC
Organism: Alosa alosa; assembly: GCF_017589495.1. Taxonomy (NCBI): domain Eukaryota; kingdom Metazoa; phylum Chordata; class Actinopteri; order Clupeiformes; family Clupeidae; genus Alosa; species Alosa alosa. Next base: position 12,595,030 of record NC_063210.1, on the reverse strand, counting down.
GCATCTTTTCCCTCTCTGCGCCAGAACGCATTGCCATGGAGGAGTACATCAAAGAGGCGCTGTCCACAGGCTTTATCCGACCCTCTTCACCCGCTGGGGCAGGTTTCTTCTTAGGTGGGCAAGAAGGATGGAGGTCTGAGGCCATGTATTGACTACAGGGGCCTCAACAAGATCACTGTCTTGAAATCGTTACCCTCTCCCCCTCATGTCTTCAGCCTACGAACTTTTGCAGGATGCAACAATATTCACCAAACTGGATCTCCGTAATGCATACCATCTTGTCCGTGTCTGTGAAGGAGACGAATGGAAAACTGCTTTCAACACCCCTAATGGCCACTAAAGTATCAGGTCATGCCGTTTTGGTCTCACAAACGCCCCAGCTGTATTCCAAGCTCTCATCAATGATGTCCTTCGTGACATGCTGGACAAATTCGTCTTCGTTTATTTAGACGACATTTTGATCTTTTCCAAGAGCCTTCCGGAGCACATCCAACATGTCCAATCAGTTCTCAATCAACTCCTCAACAATCACCTTTTCGCTAAAGCCGAGAAGTGTGAGTTCCATGTCCCTAAGGTCTCCTTCCTTGGCTACATCATTTCCGAGGGCAGAATCATGATGGATCCTAAGAAGGTGGAAGCTGTCAGGGATTGGTCAGTACCCAGTTCCATCAAAGAGACACAGAGATTCCTGGGGTTTGCCAATTTCTATAGGAGATTCATACGCAATTTCAGTTCAATCGCTGCCCCCATCTCTGCAGCCACTCAAAGACAATTCCCCCTTCTCATGGTGCCCTGAAGCCAACAAGGCTTTTGAAGACCTCAAGCAGCGCTTCACTTCAGCCCCTATCCTCTGTCAGCCATATCCCACTCGAGCCTTCATTGTTGAAGTCGATGCCTCTAATGTTGGAGTTGGAGCGGTCCTGTCCCAGAGGTCCCCTGATGGCAAAGTGCACCCTTGTGCATTCTTCTCGAGGATGTTGTCTTCATCTGAAGAGAATTATGACATCGGCAACCGGGAACTCCTTGCTGTTAAACTGGCTTTGGAGGAGTGGCGGCACTGGCTCGAGGGGGCTCATCACCCTTTTGTTGTCTGGACCGACCATAAGAACTTGGAATATATCCAACAGGCTAAACGGTTAAACCCCCGGCAGGCACGATGGGCCTTCTTTTTTCAACCGCTTCAGTTTCACAATCTCCTACCAGCCAGGTTCCAAGAACATCAAACCTGATGCACTGTCTCGCCTATTCCAGCCAGCCAACCAAGACAGCCCCCCGGAGACAATCATTCCAAGATCCCAACTTGTTGCACCTGTCCGCTGGGAAATTACCTCTGTTGACCAGCAAGCCTTAAACAACGATCCTGGCCCTCACACTCCCCCTGCAGGCCTCCTGTTTGTTCCTCTCGCTGCACGTGGACAAGTCCTTCAATGGGGCCATGCCTCCCGCCTCACCGCCCATCCTGGATCCCTCTAGGACACTTGAGTTCATTCAAGCGCCGCTTCTGGTGGCGAATATGAAAAAAGACGTACAGACCTATGTGGCCAGCTGTCCAAACTGTGTCCAGGGAAAGGATCCACGTCAGAGACCCCAGGGTCTTCTTCACCCACTGCATTCCTCGTAGACCTTGGTCACACATCTCTCTAGACTTCATCACTGGCCTACCAGCCTCAGAAGGTAACACCACTATTTTGGTCATAATTGATAGATTTTCTAAAGCATGTCGTTTCTTGCCCTTGCCAAAATTGCCTTCGGCCAGTGAAACTGCTAGACTTGTGTGTGACCATGTTTTTCAGTTTTTGGTCTCCCCCCCAGGATGTTGTCTCTGATCAAGGACCCCAGTTTACCTCCTGCTTCTGGCGAGCCTTCTGCAAACTCCTGGGTGCTACTGTGAGCCTGTCCTCTGGCTTCCACCCCCAATCTAATGGGCAGACCGAAAGGCTGAACCAGGACCTGGAAGCAACCCTGAGATGTGTAGTATCTGCCAATCCATCCTCCTGGTGTTCCCAGCTTCCTTGGGCGGAATATGCTCACAACACCTTGAAATGCTCTGCCATTGGTATGTCACCTTTTGAATGCCAATTCGGTCTTTGTTTCCCGAGCAGGAGGTGGATGCAGGGGTGCCGTCAGCCCAGCAGTTTGTGCGACGATGCCGGGCGCACCTGGAGAATGGCCAGACGGGCTCTACTGAAAGCTTCCCAGCAATACCAGCAGCAGTCCAATCGGCACCGGAGGTTGGTCACCTTCAGGCCTGGCCAAAGGGTCTGGCTCTCCGCTCGAGACCTTCCGCTGAGGGTGGAGAATCGCAAGCTTGCACCCCGCTTCATCGGCCCTTTCAAGGTGGTTCGCCAGGTCAATCCTGTGGCCTACACCCTCCTCCTTCCCCGCTCCATGAAGGTCCACCCGACCTTCCACGTCTCCCGTCTCCGTCCGGTGGTCACTTCGCCGCTGCTTCCTGCCCCCAGGCCGCCGCCTCCTCCCCGGCTCGTCGACGGCCAGACCACCTACACTGTCAACCGGCTCCTTGATTCCCGCCGTGTCAGGGGGGGTCTTCAATACCTCATAGACTGGGAGGGGTACGGTCCGGAGGAGCGGTCCTGGGTGCCGTCCAGGGACGTACTTGACCGCGCTTTGGTGAAGGACTTTCATTGTCTGCACCCCGACCGCCCTGGAATCGTCAGGAGACTATCTTAGGCGGGGGGGGTACTGTGAAGTCCTACAGACTTTTGTGCCTGCCATGTATTTACCTGCCCACAAGATGTCGCCATTCTGCCTTTGTGTGTTTTGTTTACTCGCTCCCCTTTCTTTGGTTAATGGAAACCCTTCTGTGATTGGAGGATTGGATAATTGGGGTTGATGTACCAGCCTATTTAAGATCCTGGGTTTTCTTAGTCTTTGCTGAGTTTTCCTGAGACACAGTGTGAGTACCCGTTCTTTGTCTGTGCTACTAATTCTTGAGCTCTTGTTTTGATTTTGACTTCTGCCTGCATTTTTGAGCATTTGAAAAGCCTATTTTCTGTGCTGAAATACCTTTTATTGGAACTTTGATTTTTGACTGAAGACTTTTTGTTGTCATTGGACTGCTGGCTGTGAACTTTTGTTTTCGGGACTCTGGGAGCTTCCACTGAACTGAACGGAAGAACTGCATTTGTTGTATCCTGTGTTTTTGAAAGTAAAGACTTATCATAACTCATTGCTTCTCTGCATGTCTGTCCAAGATCCACCACCCAACAAAGTTCGTGACAAAGGTAGGAAAATGTGGTGCATCACAAAAATGCATTAAAAAAATGTAATGTCACAAAGTTTATTTTCCCCTGTAATTTATTTCACATAATCTAGATTCATTACACCAAAAGTGACATTTTGAAAGCCTTTTTTTTGTTTGTTTTTATATATATGTATATCAAAATATTAGAATGAAGACTTACAGAAATATTGACTTGAGAAGAGCTCTAATCAGCTGATTATGTCAAAATATCAATAGTTTCCTGAGCCTTTAATCTCTCAGTCTGGGCAGGGCAATGGACTTTTCCACGATATTAAATATTTTTTTGATGCACCTGTATTGTCATTGTCTTTGCTAGAGTGACACCAAGAGCTGGAACCAAATTCCTTAAATGTGCACAAACTCTGCCATTAATATGACATTAACAGATTCTGATATTAGTGTGACATCTGACAGATGACATATTACCTGCAAGGTATCACAGAGAGTTGTAGAAACCTGCCAAATGTGATACAAACTACTACAAGTCAACCCCAAAGTGTAGTTTTTATGTTTTTTTTTCAGTAAGTATATTTCCAGTGAGGCTATTCGTATGAAATTTTAATCAGACATTAGTATTAACTTAGGTAATCCACACATATTAAAAAATCAAAACATTAATGTCCATAACTCGAGTTATGAGTAAAAAAGTGGAATGGCACAGGAAAAAAGTATTGAACACGCTAAGAAAAAGCAGTACACAAAGGCAAGGAATGGCAAGGAACAAACTGGAATCTATATTGTTAGAGTAATAATCCCTCCTATCTGTGCAAATTAATATAAGATGGGTTAGCACTGATGGTTATAAAAAGGTTTTTCGTTACCAAGGTGTCACACAAGAAACATTTCATGATGGGTTAAAGCAAAGAGCTCTCCCAAGACCTTTGCAGCCTTATTTTTGAATTGTTGTTGATCAATGGATTTCAAAACTTGGATTTCAGATGCATTTCAAAACTTCAGAATTATCCAGGAGCCATTATCTGCAAGTGAAAGGAACATCACTGCATCATCAACCGGCCATGCACAGGATCTCCTAGCAAGATTTCTAACCAGGAAGTCAGAAGGATAGTCAGAACGAGTAGCCCAAGAGCTAAGGACCACTTGGAGAAAACTCCAGAAAGACTTGGATGCAGCAGGTACAATTATTACAGAGAAAATCATAGGAAATGCACTCCACCGCCATGGCCTCTATGCACGCTCACCCTGCATGACTATTACTGAAGAAAAACATGCAGAAGCTTGTTGAAAGTTTGCTAAACAACATTTGGACAAGCCTATGAAATACTGAGAAAGTGTATTCTGTTCAGGCGAGAGCAAAATTGAACTTTTTGGATGTCATACTACACACCATTGGAGGAGAAATGGCACTGTTACCATACCAACAGTGAGGTTTGGAGGTGGTGGCATCATGGTGTGGGGTGGCATCATGGTGTGCCATTTCTCCTCATGGTACTGGCAGACTTCATACAGTTGAAGGAATAACAAAGTAATTTTGTTTTAGGAGAATCTTGCCATCCATGATGAGGATGAGACATTAGTTAGACCTTCCAGCAAGACAGTGATCCAAAGCATTCAGCAAAGGAAACTCAATTGGTTTCAGAGAAAGGAAATCAAGGCTCTGACTTCAATCCAATTGAACAGTTTTGGAAGGTAACTGAAGATCAGGATTCACAAGAGGGACCCCTGGAATCTTCAATATTAAAAGACTATCTGTTTCAAAACAAATTGGGCCAAAATCATACCGGAATACTGCAACTGATTAGTTTTGTCATACAGGAAATGCTTTGAAGCTGTCATTACGAATAAAGGCTTTTTCCCAAAGTATTTAAATAATTTCAGCAGGCGTGTTCAATACTTTTTTCCATTTGCCATTCCACTTTATTACACACAACTCTACTTATGGACTTTAATGTTTGGATTTTTTAAATGGGTGGATTATCTGAGTTAACACTAATGTCAAAATTTCATGCAAAAAGCCTCATTACAAGTATACTTACTGAAAAAAATGTTGACGTGTTCAATACTTATTTTCCCCGCTGTATTCCCAAAATCAAAAGTTTAAGACATGAAAATGAGATATGAGGCTACTCACAGTTGAAATTCACAGTAACAAACACAGCAAGGATCCATGTTCTTGATGCTTCCATGGCAGACCAATGAGAGAGTTGAAGTAATCTGCTCTCATTTTGAATCTATATACTCCAGGCACTCCTTTCAGCCCACACCTTTTCTTGTCAACATGATTGTGGCCTCACCTTAGGCCTCTTTTTCAACGTGACTGGTAGTTTTTTAAGTAATCATCAATCCCTTAATGCAGCCTTTGAACACAGTGTACAATGTATTAATAACCTGGGAATGATTAACCAAGGCTGTTTTCTATCTTTATTTGTTTTGGTGTGGAATCATTTTACAGCAATAGTAATTTCCAATGGCAGTGAGATTACAGGCTAATAAAATATGGCATCTTGAGAAATATTACCATATTTCCAAATCCACACCACCACAAACAGGATTATTATGTTGTTGAACTTTTTCCACATTATCAGTGGTGTACAGAGCTCAGGCCTAATCTAATGAATTAATAATCTAATTGAAATGCATATAATAATGACCATATATTAACATATGACTGCATGTTTATTCATGACATTCATCACAACATCCTAATGAGTACATACTTATTCACCATATACTGTACCCTCCAGAATTATTGGCACCTTTGGTAAAGTTCACTAAAAACAGGTATAAAATTCTTTCTTTTGCTGATTTATTGTAATCTCACAATGAAAACAATGAGGAAAAATTCAACTTATTTATTTTGAGAAAAAGGAAAATCTCATAAAGAAATAAATATTTTTTAGCACAAATATGTTGGCCACAATTATTCTTTAAGTTAATCAGAGTGTCTGTGAACTTTCAGAAGTTGTTCATGACTTTCTTTTTCACTAAGGTATGAAAATAAAGTGACACAGAGGCTAAATCCCGAATAATTTTTCGACATCCGAAAGACGAGAATACACTACATTTAAATAAAAAGAAAGTGTTGACATTTGTAAGTCAGAAACTGGTTATTAAAAACTAGGTACTTTGTTGAAAATGCCTATACAGTTACAACAATAATTAAAAGGTTCTAATCAATTAGAAATGCGACAAACATGCTTGGACAAAGATCCTGGGTTATCTTGCCCCCACGCACAGTATGGAGGATGGTAAGATAGGTAAAAAATTCCACTGAGCCACTGTTGGACGGTTACAGAAAAAGGTATCATCTTGTCACCAAGTCCCCCCAAAAATCTTCAAAAGTGACCTCACTGCTAATAGATAATTTAGAGGGCATGCCTTTCCAGTCATTTAATTACAAATGTAAACAGGAATTACTGAATGGTACAGTGACTTTTCTGGAAGTGTGGACTATTGTCAGATTTAATGAAAATTGCTCTCTTTGGCAATAAACACTTTTGGTGGGTTTTGCATACACAGAAAAAATGACTACTGAAAAAAACCCCATGCCTAATGAGAATTATGGTGGAGGGGCTGTAATATTGTGGGGCTGTTTTTATTCCCAAAGGCTTTGGGATCAAAACAAAAATGGTTTACTGAACACAAAATCAAGCTTCAGACATTGCCATCTCAGTCCACTGATCTAAACTCCACAGAAAAACATGTGGGGTGAGTCAAAGAGGAGAATGCACAAGTGTGGACCTGGAATCTGGACGATCTGGAGAGATTTTGTAACGAATGGTCTTAAATCCCTTGCTTTGTATTCTCCAACTTTATGGGGTGTCATAGGAGAATATTACAAGCTGTTTTATTGGCAAAGGGCGGCTTAAGAAGGTTTTACAAGCAGGGGTGCCAATAATTATGTGTGACGTGTTTTTGCTACAAATATTTATTTCTTTATTAGATTTTCCTTTTTCCTTCAAGATTGTATTTTTTCCTCATTGTTTTCATTGTAAGATTACAATAAATTACCAACAGATTATTGTTTATACCTGTTCTTAGTCAACTTTAGCAGACATTGTTTGATCCGTAACTTTAGGAGGTAAATATAACTAGTAGTTGATGGGAACATAGTGGAACATCCCTTCCCAGAATCTCCATTAATAGTATAGTATAGTATATATACTTTTTTGATCCCGTGAGGGAAATTTGGTCTCTGCATTTATCCCAATCGGTGAATTAGTGAAACACAAACAGCACACAGTGTACACACAGTGAGGTGAAGCACACACTAATCCCAAGCGCAGTGAGCTGCCTGCTACAACGGGCGGGCTTCGGGGAGCAGTGAGGGGTTAGGTGCCTTGCTCAAGGGCACTTCAGCCGCAGCCCACTGGTCGGGGGTCGAACCGGCAACTCTCCGGTTACAAGTCCAGAGTGCTAACCAGTGGGCCACGGCTGCCCACTAAATCATCAATCAATAATAATAATAATTTAATAATAATAATAATTAACAATCAATAAATCATAATCAACAGTACACAGAAACAGAAAAATCCGTCAGTAAGTTGTTGTATTACCAGAACTGTATTTACTTCAGGAGAAATTTTACAGGAGAATGAGTCTATTGCAGTGTAGTTACTGTGTCGTATGTTTTGTAATGAACATAATGGTAACACTTTATAACTACACAATTAAGCATGCAAGCATCTGTAAACTATTACTAAATGCTTTGTTCCTCATTTGTGAAGCATTGTTCTTACATCAACTTTCATCAGTAAAGCATTTGTAAACACAGTTCTAAATGGTTTGTTCATATATATCTAAAATATGTTTATAGATTATGTTTAATATAATAAATGATGCAATAATAATATTTTGTCGATGAAGTAATATTACCATTATATAACAGTTGTTACATAGGTGAATTTGGGTAATCTAGGACATTGGGTTTAATTCCTGTTCTAACAAAATAGTCATCAAGACTTTCTATAAGTTGACCATATATGTCACGTGACTGAAATTGCATGACTTCATGGTGGTGAGGTCACAGAAACGTGCAGGGCAAATGTCTTTCACAGACCCCCCCCCCCGCCCGGAATTGTATGACAAGGTGACTTATGATTTTGACTAGATTAATTAAGTGTTATTAATGTAAATTTGTCAGAAATAAAAGAAGGTTCCTTATTGTTATTGATATATGTTAGCGATATGTTCAAGAGACAATATATGCACCAATGTGTTAAAACATTTATTCGTCTGTCCCACTTAATCAAATGTGTTTGATAATGTGGCCATGTTTTGGGTAATCTAGGACAGTCATTTAAAGTGTTTAAACTAGGGAAATATGCATTAAGGACTTGTAGTACATCCTAATTGTGTAGGATGAAATTGTAGTAGTATAAACTAAAACATGTAATTCATTTTCTTTTATTTACAGCCTGTTACTGTCTGTTTATGCTAAAAGTCTGGTTAGTGTTAGCTAGGTATAGCTTTTCCCATTATAAATTAACATCAAAATTTAGCATCATGAAGTAAATATATTCCATTTGATTTGAATGTCTCTGAATGTCCAAGATTAGCAAGCAACCTGTCCCAAATTATCAAATTCTTACCATTTTTGTTTTTTGGTGCAAGGAACAGTAAAAGGTGTGTAATGTCTCCTCTGGGTATGATATCTATTTTATTTCATCTTATTTGTGTAGAAAACATATTGGGGATTACAGAAAGGTATAGGATGTTGATCTCTTTCTTTAGATATCGTAATTAGGCGCAGAAGTCTAAATTGCACAAATTTTCCCAGATTACCCGAATTCACCCACATGTAATGATTAGTTAGGGTGTGGATAAATGTTTTATAAACACTTCTAATACTATAATTCATGATTAACTCAGGAGTTGCAAGTGGTTAGTTTAGGATATTTTGTGGGCTCATCCAAAGAGAAGACTTTCTATGCCTTTCAACACATTTACAAATGATTTGTAAAGGTTACATTTTCATTCATTCATTCATTCATTCATTCATTCATTCATTCATTCATTCATTTAGCAGACAATTTTATCCGGGACTTACACATGTCAATTAAATTAAAGGTCAATGGCACAACAACCCACAACTTTTCAGGCTGCTGCATACTAGCCCAGCTCCTTATCCACTTTACAATTAATTATAGTATAATTATATATTATTACTATGAATTATAGTATTAGTGGTTTATAAAACATGTATAAACATCCTAACTAATAATTAGTTAATGTGTTTAATCATCATTTTTATAAAGGCATGGTACATGTAAATAGTTTTTTTTTTTTAAAGGAACCGTATGTAAGAAATGTATTTCAATTAATCATAAAATGGCCCTAATATGTCACTAGACATTAAGAAATCATGTTCATTTCAAATACTTATATCACTGACAACAGTAGTCCGGCCAGGATATTGTAATTTAAAAAGTGAAGTTGCAGCCCTCAACTGATGTTGATGTTGTGTTTTGTCATGTCATTCTGTGTTTTGGCCTGATGCGCCACCCTCCACCTATCTACTAATCACGAAGTCAGTAGTGTTTTGGCATCCGGGTTGGCAACCTCGAGTCAGGGGGGAGGGGGAGGGGATACACCTCTCTACAGTAATTTGAAAGTGATTGCAGTACCAGTTTTGGCCACAATCTTACATATGGTTCCTTTAAATATGAACACCCATTCATTCTTATAAACCATAGACAATTCCTTAACAACTGTTGAATAATGGAAATATTACTTCATTAACACATAATCTAGACAACATAATAATCTAGATAGATAGATAATAAATGCATCATAGAAATGAAAGATTTATACAAATGCCACATTTAGCCAATACATTACTCATAATTCAGAATGTTAAAGCCCTGTGTTCCTGTGATAAACAAGGATTTCCAATCAGTGGAGAGGGAGGAGTAGAAAAGACAGAAGGATGTAGAGGCAGAATGAGCATGTGACTTTGGTCCTGCTGGATGTGGTGGAAACAGGAAGCAGTGGGGTAGGGGTGATGACCTGCACAAAGCCTGGTGGGTCACTGCTGATGTGGGATTTGATCCAGTCCTCATAACGGGAGACCCTGGCGTAGACTCCAGGTAGGTCAGGTCGAGCACAACCTATCCCAAAGCTAACCACCCCGGACTGGACCCACACAGAGTCCTCTTTCATCACCATTGGACCACCTGAGTCACCCTGTTGAAAAAACAAAAGTATAAGTGGTGTGAAGTTTAATATCTTTAAACAGATTTATAATCTCGAAAGAAATCCAAATACCTGACAGGAGTCTTTCCCTCCTTCACGAAGGCCAGCGCATATCATGTTTTCTGTGATTTTTGTAAATATCAAAAGCTCATCACACACTTTGTTGTCAACTACAGGAACTTCCACTTCCTGAAGAACACCTGGGTTTGGAAGAGGCTCTGAAAGAGCAGGGAGTGGAGGAGGGAGGAGGACATCAGTCAAAGGGTTAATATTAAGGGGCAAGTTTAAATAATTAACCTATAATACTGATGATGTTAGAGAGTGCTAAGCTTATAACGATTGGAAAATAGTGCTCAGTTTTGTGAGACCGATAATAGCAAATGTATTGTTCCCCTATTATAAAAGTGTGAAGTGTAAATAATTGCTGATACTGATGGTCGACTTGTCCAATCATGGTAAGAAAACTAGGCATGTTATTCTTCAGTCTGGGACCAATTTCCATTGTAACATTTTGTCTAACAGAACTTATTTCTATTCAGAGTTCTATTAACGTAATCGTTTTTTTTTAAAATGTACAAACCCATAGTTGGCTATTACAGATGTTGTTAGTTAGCAGAAAGGATAACCAACAGTATACTGATTTCAAGTACTTGATCAAGAACTGTCACCTCCTTCTTCGATAGCTCCCCAGCCAGTGACCCAGCTGTCTGTTCCCTGGTGGAAAATGCTGCCGCTGGCTGCCAGACAAACAGGTCTGATGTAGCCGCTGAAGGAGACAGCACTGCTCAACCGGAGCAGAGCGATGTCATTCTCATATGTGGAGGCATCACAATTAGGATGTAGAATGATCTCAGCCACAGTTCTAGACACTTCATTTGGGTTAGAACCGTACAAAGACTGATAGTCCACCAACTTGTGCTGGCACTGAAGGGGGAATAGATGAACAGGGAGAACCATTAACTGCCTGTAATTGTCATCGTGTCATGTGGTCCAGGTACAGTCATCACAAGTCTTGTCCTCCTTTCACAAAGTCATGAAAACATTGACTGTCTGTTGGTGAATATGATCAATAAGGAGCAACAAACGTGTACTACTGTAGAAGAAAGATGCAGTGGCCCCTCACCTGCTGAAGCAGTACGCAGCAGACAGCACCCACTCCTTGTTGATGAGGGAGCCTCCACACATGTGACCGTAGGGTCTCTCAAGGCTGACCTGCCAGGGCCAGCTCCCCACGGAGGCATCCTGTCCTCCAACTATCCTGCTGCTGAGAGGAGCTGTGCCACAAACTGCACAGGAGAGGAGAAATGTTGATTGTTGAGCTCAAAGATCTGTTCATCATCCTCATATCTTTATGTCATTGATGAAACATGATTCAAAATGTAGTGAATGCTGACACCTAATATATGTTTTTTTTTTTTTTTTGTTATGCTTTAATGATCATTTATGCTGGTCTCTCTCGCTGGTTTCACTGCAAACTGCGCGCAGCCAATGAGCGTATAAAACGTCATCACGTAGCATTACGCCACAGTGGTCATGGGAAATGTAGGAAGTACTGCCAGGGGGATATATGACCAAGACCAGAGCCTCATGTATCATGCATGTAATGCCTCATGCATCACCGGCCAAACTGGCTTGTAAGTTTTTATTAACACCCGCCAAAATTAATTTTTACCCGCATTTGGCAGGTTGGCGGGTGTTAATTTAGAACCCTGGAGATGACACCTTTGTCAAATGGGTGTGTTTCAAAGTATTGTGTTTTTTGGGGAATTTGTCTGGGTTCCAGTGGGTTCCACTCAACTACATGGACCCTTTCAACAATAAAAACAAAAACAATGCTTGAACGTTCTATTTGGGCCCCAATCTACTTCCTCTGCATTAAGATAACATATGGAATGTTAAAAAGGAAGTCTTCAAGCATTGTTTTTGTTTTTATTGTTGAAAGGGTCCATACAACAATTAATGTTTGAACAGTAAAAGTGTGGATTCATAAATGAATATGGAACATGAGTGATTTGTGATGTAGTCAACACTATATGGATAATGAAAATATCTACATCCTGATTTGTTGATATTGAGGCAATGATTCCATGCAAAGGCTTGGGCTTCAGGGCCCACTGACCCCTTGGGCCCCTGGGCCTGGGCCCGGTAGGCCCGTGCAGTAATCCATCCCTGGTCCATTAAGATTGGATTTCTCCCTGTTCAGATCAGGAACCTGAGATAACCGAGGCACAAAGACAAGAGCGTTTTTTTCCTGGCGTGCCATTTATATAATCTGTTACCCTGGAGGTCACCTCTGATGGTTTTTTTTTTACTTGGTGACCCCAAGATGTTACTTTTATCTGAACCACTCCAACAGCGATCCTTAGGGATTTCCCCCCTTTCTACCATCCTCCTCATCCTCACTGTTCGCAGTGTTACAGTACAGTAGTTTTCATTTGATGAGCACTTGGGAATATTTCAAGTTTATTGTGAATTCAAAAGCTTTGTGTTGAAGTTGCTGCTTGGAATAATCAGTGGAAATGAATAGGACCATAACTTACTGCAGCAGTTACACCTGTAGTGCCTGAGGTGGCAGCTGTTGTCGTGGGTTTTACATCAGGAGTGGTACTTCTCAGACTAGTTGTGGTTTCATGAGTGGTATCTTGAGATGGGTAAAGAGACAAATAATGCAGAATTAAATGCATGATTGAATGATAGAGAGGAATCAGATTAATCTGTGTTCAAAGGAGCTATGAATTCGGTAGCGCAGCCACACAGCCCTCTTTACTCTACAACGGCACCTACATCATGATATTACAAAAGAGCTGGGCTGATGCTAGCTGGGTTTTATGCTAACTTACAACAAATTTAGACAAAAACATATGCCACTCAGCAGCACTCACAAAGAAAGAAACACACAAACACGCTGTGGCACTACTCACACTCATTCAAACACACACACATACACTTTACCAGGACTAGTGATGTTTTCATTTGGGGCAATGGTGGCATTTTCAATGCTGGAGAAGCCTACAGATAAAATGCAATTAAAGCATGCAATGACACAGGCTACAGTAAGTTTGTATGTGTAAAGCAATTAACACAAATCTGGAGCAGTCTTTCTTAGAGTTTCTAACTTGAACTCTGAGTGGTCATACTGACATCATACAATGACATCTTACACACAGGCATTAAATAAACAGATGAGATGAGAGACAAACGGAGCTTTGGACTGAGATCAGTTGTTTGGATCACTATTGTGCTTTACCCTCCTTTCAAAAATATTAACCAAACCTTACAGTCATTGTGATGAGCTATGGATGCAAACAAACTGTGACCCTTGGTAATGAGTGATTTTTTGTCTCTGTCATACTGACACATACATGTTAATGTCGTCTATCGTTAGAGTCTGAAGAGACGTGCTTTAATGTGTAGAAAATCAGGTCACTATTCAACATGCAGAGCATAAAATTTAAAAAGTCTCACCACGGTTTACTAAAGGACAGGCAAAACAAATTACCTAAAATAAATACATAGGCTCCCTATGCCCACACCACTATTTCCTAAACCCATTACCTGTCATGTCATTATTACTTTTATTACTATTATTTTTTTGTTCAACCATGATGTGCATGTTAAATCTCAGAGAAGCTAGCCAAGGAATCATGAAAAAACCTAGTCGTGTGTGTACAGAATAATTTTTTTTCAAGCGTGATCAGACATGTGGGAGCATTAGTTTTGGTACAGCCAAAAAAAAAAAAAAAAAAAAAACTAAACAGTGAAATAATTTCCTGGGGAAATTACCCTTTTGTAATTAATTTGGACAGCTGACATGTTCTCCTTTTTATACATCTCTGAACATATATTTGCATTTTTGTACTGCTTGTAGGACAATTTTATGGGTCTAATGACTTGGAATTATGTTAGACTGTCAGCCCTGATTTATAACTTCCATAGACATTTCCATTAACCATTTACCATTACGCTCCATGGTATGTCTCTCTCTTTCTGTTGATCTGCGTGAAGATCACTAGTTAACACCTGCAATAACACCTATTATATTTTTAAATTATTAAAGTTTAAGAAATGATAGTCACAGTTGAAAGTCACGATAACAAACACGAGGATCCATGTTCTTGATGCTTCCATGGTAGACCAACAATGGGAATTGGAGTGATCAGTTCTTCTTTTCGATCTTTATATTATGGCACCTCTCCCCCATTTGACATCTCTCTTTATCTATATGACAAATAGCTTTAAATAACCATTGATCCAGTGCAAAGATAGCCTATAACCTGTTTAATTAAAGGTTAACTACATACAAAAGCTGTTCTGCGCCCCTCTATTTGTTTTGGTGTGAAAGAGCCATTTACTGCGAGAGTTCAGTTTCAGTTCAGCATGTATGTTTAGTCAACCCATCCTATAATATATTCATTACATAATATTCCGATGACGTTCACACACATTTCTTCATCTACTTCTGCATATAGTAAGCAACTTTTTTTTTTTTTATCTTCAATGAAAGACATACATCAACTTGCTATACATGACATTTTTTCTGTAAAAGAAGTATTGTTGCCCTCAGATGACAGTTTTTTAGTCCGGGTGCGTTAGAACCAATCCATGTGAGGAAGAGGCTATGAGTGGTTCGCACTCTGTAAAAGATGACTATACAGAGTCTGCAAGAGCAGACGTTTCAGCCATCTGGCTATTCTCAATGCTTGTTTAAAACAAAACAACAAAAAAAAACATGTAAACATAAAGCTAAACAAATCGTAAAATGTGTTTGTTTGCTGTTTGTTTAGCATGTTGTAAAATAAGTAGTAAAAAATATATTATATTTCAAATTTACTGTTAGGCCTATTTGTTCAATTGTTTGTTCATGTCTGTCTGTGCTTGGTTTGGTGCACTGGCAAGTCACGCCGCTCTTTCTAGCACATTGTTTTTGTTTGATTCTCTTTGTTTGTAAAGTTATAGGGCATTTCTGTAAAAGAGCTTAATGCTCAGTCAATTTCCCCCTGAATAAACAATGGTTGATGATATAGAAGATTTTCTACATATATACACACACTAATATTTATATTGTGAATAACTTCCCATAAGTGCACCTGAAACTCACATTTCCAAAAAATAAGGATATCATTTTAAGATCGAATCTGAGATTTTATGAGGGAGCCGATAATTGAACATATTTTGGCCATCTCCACAGAAGTATAACAGACTACATTCTGAATTAGGCTACCGTGCTAGGATCAGGATTTAAGACAACAAGGATCAGTTGTCAGTTAAGGTCATTCAATTGAATCATTATTAATCAATCGTGAATGTACAAAGACAGAGAAAAGGTTATACAAAATGTAAATAAGAAACATGTTTATTAAAGCAGACTCTATTACTGTATGATAAAACACACTTATGTACACTGTTGTATGGTATAGGCACAGCCAATAAAGACTCTATCCACTGACCACAGGTGATCCTGCATCCACCCAATGGTGCGTTAAAAAACAACCACAAAGTCCACAGACTGTGTGAATGGATCATGCTTGTGGCAGTGGGTAAGCAAAAAAAATTGTTAAAAAAAATAAAACAATCAAACAACACATTTCTATCAGTAGGCAATGAGCCAGAACCAACAAGCCATCTATTATTTCCTTTAAAACTAGAGCTGAAGGCGGAAGAAAACTGAAAAATACGGAACCACTGTGCTTCTTCCTGACAGATCAGTGTGGGCCACGGACAGTTTCTCACGTTTATGTTTATGTCATTTGGCAGACATAAACATAAACAGGAACATAAACAGGAATATGAAAACAGATCAGTGTGGGCCGTGGTCCCTTTTGAATTGTTCCCCCACATAAGATGACTACATCAAATGTGGTCAACCAGATAACATCATCTGGGTCATGTTTGCAAACTGGGCAGCATGTTGGTGAAGACTGCAGGCTGCCCAATCATAGAAGGTCAGTGATGAGGCCTGTGTCACCACGAAGACGCTGGCGTTCCTGTAAAGCGTTAGCGGTCACCGGTGCTTTGGGTTTGTCTAAAATACACAAGGGGAGAGGGAGAGTGGAAGAGGACACACGATGGTGCATGAGTTTAACAGATCACAGAATGGTTTATAGCTTATCTGGTAACTTATGCAACACAAATATTATGGGATGTTTGAGTGACGTGTGTGTGTGTGTGTTTACTGTTACCTGTGCTCCCATCATAGGAAATGTTGTGTTGTGACAACAGAGAGCGTAGTCTTTCGATTTCAGCATTCTTCTTCTCAATGTCCTGTCAACAAAACAGACACGGACACACACACACCACACACACACGCTTGAAGCTTACAAACATTAACGAAATCCCACATGCATCAGAGTTTGTCAGTTAACTCACATACTCTTGTACACACACCTGTCTGCATTGCTCCTGTGTTTGCTGGGTCTTCTGGGGGCGTTTTGGCTCATCTGGTTTTGGCTGTGTGCGCTTCAAGAATCCTGCCTCCTCAAAAAGGTCCCTTAGGAGCTTACTGTAACCCTACTCAGGCAGACAGAGATAGAGTCCTAGATCAA
The DNA here is from genome assembly GCF_017589495.1 of Alosa alosa. Classification (NCBI taxonomy): domain Eukaryota; kingdom Metazoa; phylum Chordata; class Actinopteri; order Clupeiformes; family Clupeidae; genus Alosa; species Alosa alosa. The sequence continues at coordinate 12,578,071 of NC_063210.1, read as the reverse complement.
GTATTGAATTCAGTTCAATTGAATGATGGGCAAAGTGCAACGTTTTAAGTCTAACTAAGGCTATTTTAACAAGGCACACCAACAACAGGTGTTAAATTTAACACCATGGGTAAGACCTTACATGAGTCTGCTCAATGCCCCCACATGCAAAATGATAGCTATAGGCCATGCATGAGAACTTTACTCGTTGACAGACTCTTGCTCTTTCTATAAAACATCCAAAAATAAATAGCAAAATAATGTGGAGAAACAACCGCTTTGACATAATGTCAAAAACGCCTGTATTGACCAGTTACTGTATCCACTGAAGTTGGCATGCAAACAAGCTAGAGCCAGGCCAGCTCTCTTGTAACACACCACACTGTGCCATGTGTGATGCTGTATTATATACAATGCAAGTCAGTGGAAGAATGCGTGGCTGCGTTCAAGACAACTTCAAGCCTACAGAATTCCACATAATTCCTTTAAACTAAACAATAAAGCTCTCATGTAGCAGTTGCTGTGTGATGGTGTCACTGTATTTAGTTTTATATGCACTAACGTCAGAGACTTTCTAATGAGGAGACACAGCACTCACAAAATCCTCAATGGGGTTAGTTTGTAACGCCAATATGGCAGTTGTCTACACATATCCTGCCCTTTCCGCAGCAAAATAGTCGACATTTGAATATATTGTGCCAATCATGTGTTGTGATATCGCCGCTGGAGCAAGGTTGGTGTCGTGAAGCCATTTCTGCTCGAATAGATGCCCGATAAGTGCCCAAAAAGCGGTGCAATATGGCCGCCGAGTGGAGGGAGTTGCCTAAAAGAACTTTGCTAATGTTACCTGGTCCGTGACAAGACCGTCGTATCGAGCCTGTTCAGCCTCGTCCCATTCCTTCTGCAGTTGCTCGCTGAGAGTAGGGTAAACTAGGTTGGGGGAAGGAATTAATGTTATATGTTATGTTAACATGGTTATCGTTATGTTAATGTGGTTATCGTATATTTGCAGCAGAACACATACACACACAGACTAATCTGTGAACATGATAGCGCTTTGGGACAATAGTATCTATCCAGCTAGGACATATTTGTACAATGTATACTAGTATTTGTACAATAGTATCTATCCAGCCAGGACATATTTGTACAGTGATATATGGATATAATACATACAACACACACACACACACACACACACACACACACACACACACACACACACACACACACACACACACACACAGGATATTTTCTGTTTGGACCTTACTTTGATCAATCGTTCTGATTTCTGAACTTACCCAACAGGGAATGCTGGTGGCAAACTAATGGTGTCTCAAACGTAAGAGAATAGACACAGGTTTGCGGCTCCGACACCCGTGCCAGTTTACTGCTGTTTCCACAAGCCAGGAGCACCTGGGAACACACACACACACACACACACACACACACACACACACACACACACACACACACACACACACACACACACACACACACACACACACAATAACCTATGTATGATATACACTATATAAATAAAGTTGACTTGACTTGACTTGACTATGTAAAATGAGAGGCATGATATGCACAGAAACACACACTTCACCTTGGTTTGTCTGTTCTTGCTCCCACACGAGTCTCCCTCCCTCATCCACATGCCAGTGAAGGAGTTATTCTGAATCTCCCACTCCTGCCAGATCCTACACACACATGGAAGGCATACGCCATGAAATAAATAAGACATCCGATTATTGGCTTAAATCATACAAAATCATATAAAAACCCACACAGCTCCATATTCAGCATTAATATAAAACATTTCTTAGGGCTGTCACTCCTGGTTACTTCCAATGAGGATCTAGCTGATGCGACAGACAGGTATCGTGGCATACAATGACATGTAGCTCTCTAAAGCCTTACCCCCCAACAGAGAACAACACTGTTCTGGTTCATGCTTCAGATGCTGAACTATTCTAGCCTGGGTTTTCCCATGCTGCCTTATGCGCGCAATTTTATTCACGCTGCTGCTAAGCAGCCTGGATTCTATGGACTTCGTTTTCCCCTCAACGAAGGAACCAATCACAAAACGGAGGGAGGGCAGCAAGACGATGACGACACACCGAAGCCGTTATGAGCTATGTACAGACGCATTTGATAGACATTCGTAGCACCCAATAAACGGCTCTGGGCATTCGTAAACCAGGTTTCAAATACGAGAAAATGAATGTCTAGTTCCCAGACCCCATCTCAATTAGATGAGGTCTGACGTTAGCCAGGCTAGAACTATTCAGAGCATTCAGGCTAAAAATGAACCTTTGCTTAATACATACATTGTACATGTTAATATTTTGCATTAATCCTGTCAGTTGTTTAGTTGTTGAATCTATAGGCAACGATTTGTGTGGTGGTGAATGATTTGTGTAGTGGATAGGTCAGGTTTAATGCTTAGTATGTTTCAGAGGTGTTTGGCTCACAGTTTGAACAATGTGTTCCTGTTGTGTGATGTTTGCATATAATTTCAATGCTCCATTGCTGTATGTTTACTCACCCTAGGATTCCACTGTAGGCGTTCCACCGGAATGTCTGTTCATGCTGGGTTATGTTATGGAATGGACAAAATTCATATTTGTACCTGTGAGCAAACAACACATGTTAACACTGCCACACCCATAGAGGTCAGGTCACACATACACAGGTACATGAACCAGTCATGGTCACTAGCACTCACGTGGATTCGATGTAACTAAAGCACTTTCCTGCCAGATGATGTAGGTGTGGGGGTCCTGATACAGGAGAAGGGTTGGTCCTAGCCTGTAGCCTTGTACCTTGAGCAAGGAAGTGATTGTTTAGCCTGAAAGAAAAGATATGACAATTACAGAGCCGGACAGTAACGGAGTACATTTACTTGAGTACAGTACTTGAGTACAATTTTCAGGAATCTGTACTTTACTCGAGTATCATTTTTTGGGAGTACTCATGACTTTACTCAAGTACATTTGAGAGGCAAATATTGTACTCTTTACTCCACTACATTTCTATCCATAACCGTGAGTACCCGTTACTTCTTCTTCTTCTAAAAAAAAATCTCGTAAACCCTCAATTTGTTGTTTCCCTCTCAAACGTGATTGGATTGTGCAGGCCTCACTGATTGGGACAGCCTATCAGCAATCACCTTCAGCTTTCCACCAAAGTCAACTCCATGGTCAGATTTAGATAAAGACGAAACTATGGACGAAAAACAATAGAAGAAAGACGCAGCAGGTCCATCCTGGGAATGTGCCAACCTGTGGCCCCACCTCACCAGACTATTTCAATTTTCTGGACAAGTTAATGATAGTTTTCGCTTCAAGTGTTTCAATTACAAAATAGTATTTTGTATTTGAAATACGTTTTTTTTATATACATGTATTAGAAATATGCCCATCCCTGGCGACATGGTAAAAAGATGAAAATTACTTGATTTTACTTTAAATTCCTTTTACATTCTCCAAGGTATTAACATTAACATTTTTCATAACTCCATGTAGGACGTTTCTGTACATATATGTGTGTACATATTCTGTGCACTGTGGCAGTAGTAATGCAATATTTAGAAAATGTAGGCTACTCTTGTACTCTTGATACTCAAGTACTTTTAAAAACAAGTACTTCAGTACTTTTACTAAAGTAGACATCTGACTGTTGTACTTTTACTTGTACTTGAGTAAAATTTAGCAAAGGGTATCTGTACTTTTACTCAAGTAATGAAGCTGTGTACTCTGTCCGCCTCTGGACAATTATCTAGAGTGTATATGACCTGTTATTAACTATATTACATTCCTACCATAGCCTACATTCTTTGTGGAACAGCCCATGTCGTTTAATTAAAAGTTTATGTATGAAATGTTGTGGCTCACCCAAACGTATTGGGCTCCTCCACTATCTTCATCTTCCCAGAAAATGCGACATCCACTAAAAGTCAAACAGGGATCGAGAAACTATTACTTTACACTTTATGGAGGCTTACAAGCTGAGAACGTTGCCAGTATGACGCAAGACAATAATAAGGTGGAAAATGAAATTATTTATTAAGCTACTTTGACACCTAGTCCCCCAACCTTGCCTAGCCGTTAGTTACATGAAATAAACAAATGGACACTCACCCAATGCAATCAACCATAGTCGGTGGAAATATCGCCAATATATATTACACATAATCAAACTGTATTCTTACACAACTGAGTGGTACATCCGTATCAGAATGTTGTTGAAGCCATGTTTGTGCTACCTGAGCACGTGACTCACACAACCAGTCAGCTGACTACCCGAACATTTTGTTTAATTTAATTTTGATAGAATCGGGGTAGATTTCACGAAGTAACAGTGAATGCATCTTGGGTATATGGCCCACTGGTCATCTGTTTTTTTGTCAAGAGAATAAAGGACTCCTTTCGGTTACAAACATTACAAATAATTGACATCTTTGCGCATGCTCAGTGACAGCTGGCAGTGACATCCTCAACGTGACTCTCCACAAGTTAGCAAGAAAGAGGATATGTGGAGATGAGTTGTTGCCTGTCTTCGCTACTGTACAACAGAGACACATGATAAAACAAGATCAGTGTCGATAGTGAATCGTATGTTTGCTGAACATGGAATTGACTCTTAATAGTTCCCTTGTGTTTCAAAATGGCAACCTAGCTGTGCTTAGGTAGCTAACTTGTTTAGCTACTTGTTCGAACTTCTTCAAGCTCTGCATACTGCATACATACCACTGGCCAGTGTAAGAGGACGGGTTTTGATTTGCCAACGTAGAGGACTTATTTTGGCTGGCAAGCTCGGGGGCTACACTTTCGGTTGCAGTGGTCGAGATAGCTTTAACGTTGTTGATTGAGTGGGGATATTGAAAGAGCTTAAGAATGGGAAAGAAAAAAGCAGGGAAGATGGAACGGTCTGGGAATCGGGGGAAAGATACGCGACACAAGATGAAGGGGAAAACATTGGAGACCTTCACTGAGGAGATGCATCACGCCTTGCAAGGTCTGTCTCGGTCTTCTCTCCATTGTCCTCACACCAATATTCACGGTTCATCTCTGTATTCAAATGGCACCAGTCAATAGCAACTGAAGTTGCCATTGACTGGTGCCATTTGTGTCTGCCTTGTGGTCTGGATCTGACCATAGATTGGTATTGCTTACTGAACTGTGTGTGTGTGTGTGTTTTGTGCTGCAGCCAGTGAGGAGGCACACGCGGAGGGGGCAGAGGTGGTGAAGCTGCCATGCCCGTTGGCAATGTGGGACCTGGGCCACTGTGATCCAAAGCGCTGTACAGGCAGAAAGCTGGTGCGCAAAGGCCTGGTGCGTGGATTGCGTCTCAACCAGCGCTTCAATGGCCTAATCCTCAGTCCCATGGGCACCAGATACGTCACCCCTGCTGACAGGTGAGCCTAGTTAGTGTCACTGGCTAACACACATGATGTAGCCATATAGACACATAGATGGTTAGATCCTTTTGAATCATGAATTTACTTATGAATTAAATGTAGACCAATATAATCAATGGTGGTCCAGTCAACTCCAAACAGTGTAAAGCTTGAGTTTGAATATGCAATTTACGTTGGTTCATTTGTTTAGAAACACTTTGTTTTGTAGTCTACTGCTTATTGCTTTGTTTGCTCAAATGTGTTCACACTGTACCTTGTGTTATCTTCTGTGTACATTTTAGAAATGTCAACCCTGTCAGTTCATATTAATGTTACAAATTGTCAAGTGCATTTGTATAAAACTTGATATATCCCATCTGTTCACCAGGGAGATTGTTGCTCAGAGAGGCCTTGCGGTCATCGACTGTTCGTGGGCTCGATTGGAGGATACTCCCTTTAATAAGATGATCGGTGCTCACCCACGACTGTTGCCCTATCTTGTCGCTGCCAATCCAGTCAACTATGGTAAACCCTGCAAGCTGTCTTGTGTAGAGGCTTTCGCTGCCACTTTTTGTATCGTGGGTAAGCATCTTTCATCTTTCATCCTATTAATGAAGACACCACACTCTCCTCACCACACTCTTTTTTTTTTTTGTTCAGTGGGTGTGTTTTCCAAAAGTTTAATCAGTCCAGAATAGTATAGATGGTCGCACTCCAAAATCACTCTTCAATCTGTGTCTGCTAGGTTGTGTTAGACCCCAGTTCTGCCATGCTGGCTGTCCCTTTTACATTATGTCATTACGTCTCTGAAACTGACTATAACCCTGACTCTTCATAAATAATAAAAGTGGCCCACATCAAAGTACTGCATATTTGGTTGGACATTCAGTGATCTTTGTTACATTACAAACATTTTTATTTATTGCTATGCTTTATGTGTTTGTTTGATTGTTTATGTGTGTATGTGTATGTCTGTGTGTGTGTGAGTATAGGTTTTCGGGACCTAGCAGTGTTAATTCTCAAGAAGTTTAAATGGGGAAATGTATTCCTGGACCTTAACCAAACCATACTGGAACGCTATGCAGCTTGCCAGTCAGAAGAGGAGCTGCTGGCTGTGGAAAAAGAATACCAAACCTCAGCCCCCCAGGAGGAAGATGAACTAGGTAAAGCTGATATGTAACATGATGGACATCTTTGCTTTACTGCTCAAACAGTATCTGTGCTGTCACAACCTTGCAACCCAGTGCCACTGCTCCCGCCACATGCAACACACGTTATGTGTAGGGCACAAAGTGTCAGGAGATTGGGCACCAAAATTCCCAGTAAAGAGTAGCTTTAATGCAAAATGCTTCTCACTCTTACTTTTACAACGTTTACAATTTCAAAATGCACCTACACCTTGTTACATTGATCATGTGTTGCTGCTTTTATACTAAATTATTTTTATTCACACGCGCAGTGCACCAAACCTTAAGCGGAGTCTATTTTTGCTACCTCAACATACTAAAGACACATACTAAAGACGCAATATCAACAGCGCAATACTCAAAAACTCAATTACAAAACAGTCCATGACGGGGTGAAAGACTGCATTAGGGTGTGCAAATATTTGTGAGTGATTAATGTAACAAATACCTTCTCTTGACAGCCTAGTATACACATTACAGTAGTCTCTCCTGCTTCAGATGTAACCTTAGCATCATCTGATCTGACCTGTCATTTCTGAAAGTATAGCGTGAATAATAGGACTCCTAAACTTAAGAAACAAGCACATGTCGTTTTCTACAATATTCAAAGGACATTCTTTTGTAGTAGCCTGATACTAGATTCACAACACTTCCACTATGTCCACTGCCAAATGTATTATACGACAAAGCAGTTCCACTTAGGGCACTCAAATGGCTAGATTGCAACCACAATGATGACTATCTGTTTTTGATTTTGAATATTTCCTGACTGTGTTTTTTTGTCGTGTGTGTGTGTGTGTGTGTGTGTGTGTGTGTGTGTGTGTGTGGACAGATCCCTTTGATGTAGAATCAGGCAGAGAATGTATGAATCTTAATCGGCCCATGAGGTGAGTAACTCAGTGTTTCCTCTACGTTTATTTCAGCATGGCGGCCCCCCACGGTTTAATTAATACCGCCAAGGTAGCCTATCAGAATCAGGGCAGATGCACATTTGATTTTTAAATAATCCTGCGACGTATCCTCCCCTGCTGGCTGGCTCACATTGCAATTTAACAGCCTAAACTAGTCAGAGGTTATTATGGCCCGTCCAGTTTCAGTTCACATATTATATATTGTATTGCTGTAGCATATTTAAAGCATTAACTTTCTTCTCAGTGTTTCCTCTTCATTTAGCGGTGCCACTGCTTCAGAATTGGGGGAGACGCAAAATATTGTCTGGAAGCATAGTAGGCTAAATGCCCTCCACTGGCGGCTGAAAATTGCAGTTTAAGAATAAACAGCAATGCTAATCCGAGGTAGGCCTACCTGTCTAGTTGTATTCCATAAATAAATTGTTTTTATAGACGTTAGTGGCATGCGCTATCAAGAGCTTCCATGTGCTACACATGTTTGTCAACATGGTGGAAAGGTGTAGCACAGGCCAAGGAAACCCCATTCATTTCTGAAGCTGATCGTATAAAGTATTTACCATATCGTAGTCTATAGGCCTAAGCTCGCTCGCAACAACAGCAAAAATGAAACTGGAGGATGTCTCCGCGAAGACACTGCTGTTAGATGCGCTCTCAATCGCGAATCGACGCAGTAAAAAAAGCAACGACTGCTAGTAGTAACGAAGGTAAATTGCAAAATATTTTGTATGCACTCGCGGTGATGGCCTAGTAGCCCTAATGTGAATCTCGAACTATAAAGTAAAGGAGATTTGCACCAAATAAAGGCAGTGTTGTGGGTTGTGTTTTTTACAACTTGTTGGCACAAAACTTAATTTCTGTCATAAACGAAGTAAGCTAAGCGTTTCAACGTGAACTACCGGTATGTTAAAGCGTTCAAGTGACAATGTGGTTTAATGCATGGGTTAACGTGACTCGAGTCAGACAGAAGATGGGCCTGTTTTAGTTCCTGAATCCTGTCCCTCTGAAGTCACGTTAGGCTAAATGGTGTGATTAGCAACTAGAATAAAAAAAAAAAACATCCCGGGAGTGACACCCTACCAGTTTTTTCATACTAACTTTTTTATTTCTTGGGGGGGGGTTAACAGTTTAAAAACTTTTTAAAAAAATCTAGAGGAAACACTGAGTAACTCCTTGGCATAGACACCAAATCAGTTCAAACCTACTTTAATTGTCCCAATAGGACATCTTTACTTTCAGCCAAATCTTGCCACATTTGACATTGGATTTGTACTTGGGGGTGGGGGTCCTCTTTGAAGAACGACTAATCAAATTAACTTGCAAACAAGATGTATCAATAAGTTTGCTGCCACCAATATAACATAAATATGTTCAGAGAGGTGGAATGGGTACTCTACCGAGGGTGCACTGCAGCCATATAGTCCTGTCCTATACTCCTATTCTTATTCATTTGGCTAATGCTTTTATCCACAGCGACTTACATAAGTCTATTATTACAAGAGCCAGTCTCCCCAGAGCAACTCCGGTTTAAAGGAGAATTCCGGTGTGATATTGACCTAAAGTGTATTGAAACATGATACTGAGTGTGAACGTATGTCTCATAGCCCATCTCGGCTTGTCCCCTGCACTCCAAAATCTGGCGCTAGTTAGCCGATGCTACCAACAGCTTTTTCAATAGTGGTGCTTCGGCATCGGGCTAGCCAAGCAAATAAATCACTGTTTTACACCCATTTACGAGGCTCAATGTATCTCCACACTTCATTGGTAGACTTCCTAGGGCCCTGACATTTAAAACGAGACATTGAGAACTTTGAAAAAGCACTGGTAGTTTACTTAGAAGATGATTTATACAGACAGTATCTTCACGAAGTTTAGCGTGCAGCCATCTTGAATTTAGTCACGATAAGTCGAGCAACGAGTAAGAATGAACAGGTATGATAAGGGATCAGATTCCAAAAATAATTCAGTGGAAATGCATGGATTCCAGTTTCTTCCAGCAGGAAAAGTCACCATTTTCACCGGAACAGGTCATTTAACCATCCAAATGATTTCTAAACGGGTTTATTACGTTGAAATAGTTGCCAAGTTCCCCTTTAACAATAGTGCTGTGGAGTGGATGACACTCATTGTCCAAGATGTTGATCAGTTTGTTCAGGGTCCTTTTGTCAGATATTGAAGTGATGCACTCCAGTTCAGCTCCCACTACAGAGCCAGCTTTCCTTACCAGCCTGTCAAGTCGCCCGCATCCTTCTTCTTTTGTGCTTCCTCCCCAACATACCACTGCATAGAAGAGGACGCTGGCAACAACAGACTGGTAGAACATCCTGAGGAGCTTGCTGCACACATTGAAGGAGCGCAGCCTCCTCAGGAAGTACAGCCTGCTCTGCCCTTTCTTGTAGAGTGCGTCAGTGTTGGCTGACCAGTCCAGTTTATTGTCCAAGTGGAGACCCAGGTACTTGTAGGTGCTTACCACCTCGACATTGACCCCATCAATGGTGAGAGCCTGGACTTGAACCCACAACTTGTCTGACTACTTAGTCCTTACACTAACACCACCCGAGTCACTATAGGGACACCTCTATCCCAAACCCATCATCAAGTGTATCTGACTGTTTAGAAAAGCGCTATATAAGTTAAATGTATTATTTTCTAATAGGTATTATTTACAATTTCTTAACTGTCAACTGTACCACAGTAGTTCTTCTTTCACGTCCAGATTGGGTGGCCTTAACATTTAGGAGATGTTTCAAACCTTTAACAATGTCAGCTAGCCATATTAGCCCTCTCTGTTCTTTACATTTGCCCATGTAATATACATATAGACAAACAATATTTATACTATGCAGATGGCAGAAAACATTTAATACAAGAATGAAATATCAAGTATGAGCATTTACATTATATATATATATATATGTGGGATATCAGGGGATGAATTAAATTTTTATACCAAACACTTTGCCATAAGGATGACTCCTTACATCACTAATTATTGACCTACAGGTGTATGGATTGAGCTTTTAATTTGAGCGTTAAGTCTGAATGTGTTTACACTTTAATAGGAGAGATAATGATGAGGATGAGTGTGATGAAGCCGAGACATCTGAAGAAGAAGACCAAGAGGAGGAGGAGGGTGATGTGAAGACTGCTGGGAGTGCAGAGGACCGTGATGAAGAGGCTTCCTGATCTTTACGCTGTCAATGTCTTTCTTAAATAACATGGAGGTCGTCACAGAAGGTTGAGTTCAGCGTCTGTCCCTCTGAAAGGAGTAAAGGACCTGTGGACTGATCGTGAGAATTGAGAATAAAGCTTATAGTGTCAGTTTATTATGCCAAGTGCTCTCTGTGATGTCAAATCAACCTGGGCTATATAGTAAAGAATGCACAAAAATGTTGTCATTTTGAGTGATGCACAGACAGTAGGTCCCATGTAGATGAGTGCTTCTGTTACTTTTCACCAATCTTGTGCCTCCGATCTTTCATATTAGTTTAAGTGTGTGTTGTTGAAAGAAATGAGAATTGTGACTCTTTGCTAATAGAATTTAAAATGTTTTTATGATTTGTGTATAAGCTCTGTTTTCATTGAATTGAGCTTCACTTTGAATGCCCCTTCTGGTCTGCTAGTTGTATGACAAGCAAAATTGTGTTATTTTCAGCTACGCAATTATGAATGAAAATACTGCAATTTTCTAATAAAAAATATATGCTATGCAGTGTTAAGACTGTTTAACACCATTAGATTTGTTGCTGTACCAATCGGTGGTCTATGTGGAGAAGCTCAGTTGACATTAACATGCTGCATATAAGGGGAAGAAAAGCAGACCTGGGTTGGTAAGGTAAAAAAGGGCATCTCTGCATGACAGGGAAATTTTAGATGCTGTTTGAGAAGCCAGTACTGTGTCCTTTTTTCCCCTAAAATGCTGTTTGTTTTAAACCCACCCTGAAATAAATAAAACAAATTATGTATTTCGTCTTTTATCTAATTATTTCCATATTTGAATTTTGATTATAATTAGCTTTTCTAGTACTCTGTTCTTCAGATGAAGTTTAGTCTTGCATGACCAAAACTCGTCCGCTCCAGACTTAATCACAAGAGGGCGCACACAAGCAGTGGTGCTAGAGCTTCTCGACTGCGGTAACATTGTTGTGGAATGACGTCACAGCTGGAAAATGAAGGCGCAGAGGCAGCCATGACTACAAGCTCTGTAATTATTTAATCCAAATAAATACTCGCGGAAAACTTCCATGGCAAGAGCCACAAGTCAAATTGTAAGTATTGTGACTTTTAGATAAATGCTGATTCGAAGCCGTTGGCCATGATAAATAGTATGGCAGCTGTAAAATATAATTTTCTGTAGGCCCTTCTTCGAGACTCGATGGTTAGCATTAGCTAGCTAGCTAGCTAACCTTACATAGCAAGCCAAAACCTAGGACCTTCGGCGAAATTGTTGTGCTAGTTGCTAATGTTTAAGATCTTACTTTGCTTTAGCATATGACAAGTTTCTAAAGCAGTTCTTGAAATGTTCCTGTTATCTGTCTGTTTATTACGTTATATTATAGTCTTGGCTGATCTTGTAACCTTAAGCACGGGGTCTGCCAGTGTTGTGTTTACAGTAGGTCGTGTGTGTGGCCTTACCTCTTTTTTATCCTGTAAGCAAACACTATTTAAGCTAACTCTAGCTAGCTAGCATGATCCAATGCACTTGTGCGAACTTACGAGTCAACTTTAGCATACACGAAGGGGCTAACGTTATGTGAAGTTCATAAACAGTCAAGCTATGCAAATAAATCAGCAATTGATGGGTTTCGAAACACAAATTGGTGTAGTTTGTGATATCTTAGGATCAGAATATGTCTGTACGTATACAACATTATCTGCTGACATAGATTGCAACTTCAAATATCCAAGATCGCTTTTCTAACTAGCTAATTTAATCGTCAAGGTAGTGTTCATGTCAGATGTGCGAGCGAATGATACTGTGCTCGCTAGTGTAGCTAACTTTAGCCATCATTGAGTTAAAAAAAAAAAAAACATACTCTTAGCATTCATTACCTTTCTTCGGAAATGAAAGTTCCGGTATGGTTACCTTTCCACTGTTTACTTATATTTGATGGGTATGTGGTTGACGTGATTTTAATGGTCAGTTAAAAACTTAGCTTGTATGTACTTCAAGTGAATTGCTATTTTCACGAAATCGGTGGCTAGCGGTTAGCTAACGTTACCTTGGGCAGCTAGCGTTTGCTAGTGTAGTAGCAGTAGCGCAGAACTTATAACGGCAGCAATCCGTCCTGTGTTAGGTTAGCTCACCTCTGGCCCATTAGGCATTCTCTCTAATAAGGAAGTTTTGCACATAAGTTATGCCGATTTTCAGTGTGATGTTCTATGTTTTATTCATTTTTAGAAAAGTTAGCGAGGACTTTGAACATGACCTACCAGCTGGCTAATATGGCCAGCTAGCCAAGTTGTTTTTACCAATAACAGTGCTGTATCGTGGACGGCCTCATGTTAAACTCGTCACTTTGCTAGCTAGCCACCTACGACATTGTAATTCGCAGTGGAGGGCTGCCAACGGCAACATGGATGAGATCAGGTAGCCCAGGCAAGCTAAGCTGTACAATCACATAGCTAACGTGACGTGTCTCTTGTCCATAAGAAGCTAGTTGTAGATAGGCTAAAATGTATGCTTAACCAGCTAGATCTCCTTGAATGGCATTGCCACGGCTCCCGCCTGCATTTGTGCTCATCTTGTTAATTGTTACCGTCAAATGCCGCTGCTGACTGTTGGGCCAAAGTTCTTAACGGTCGAAACCTGTAGCTGGCATGATGGCATAGGATGGCTAATGCACTAATGGGCAGATAAGGTTTTGCATGTCCATGTGAAATGGTGATGCACCTGTTTGCCTGTGGGTGTATGAAACTTAGTCTGTGTCCTGGAAGTGTGTTATGTAACTAAGCATGTTTGTGTGCGCTACTACATGGCATGTCAATTTCTGTCTTACGCGTTCTTCCTCTCTCCCTTCCTCTTTTTTAGTATGATGTTGCACCCCTCCACTCCTCTGTTGTTCACTGCCCCTGTCCATTCATGGTAAGAGGTCAGCAGGACACGCCACGTCTCCCAGGCAACAGCATGGAGGGTCCAGTTGCACCTCCCCAGCCCGCCCAACCGAAGAAGAAGAAGTCTGAGGATTTTAAATTTGGCAAAATCTTGGGAGAGGGCTCCTTCTCTACTGTACGTACGCCCATATACCCAAACACACGTACACACACACACACACACACACACACACACACACACACACACACACACACCAGTCTGTGAAACCACAGTGTTGTTATCTTGTATACACCATGTAGTTCCCTTCTCTGAAACTTTGATCACTTCCTTTTGTATTTTGTCATGAGTTGTTCAAGGGTAGAAATGTTCAGCCTTTTACTCTTTTTTTTATTTTATTTAATTTTTTACACATGGTGTGTATTTTCATGATACAATTGCAATTATTGTCCTTTTTCCTGTTAGGTTGTCCTTGCGAAGGAACATACAACAGCGAAGGAATATGCCAGTAAGAAACATGGCAATTTATGTTTTGACCATTTTTAAATATGAGTTGTTGTTTCTGTGTGGTTAATGTCTATGATGTCAGTGGCAGTTTGCGACTGTAAACCTCTGATGTTCTGTTGTAGTTAAAATCCTGGAAAAGCGTCACATCATGAAAGAGAAGAAGGCCCAGTATGTGAAGAGGGAGAGAGACGTAATGTCAAGCCTCGATCATCCCTTCTTCGTCAAACTCTATTTCACTTTTCAGGACGAAGAGAAACTCTGTATCCTTCACACACACACACCAAAAGACACACACACCTGCTGAAGCTCTTGGTCACCCTCACACCCATTTACTGATGCTATTTTTAAGCTTTAAGAAATGCCTAAGTTCCAGTTATTTTGTTGTTGTTTTTTATCATTGTAAGGACATACAGCCTTGGTATTGATATAATCCTTTGATGAGATTATCTATTGATCATTTGATAATGTTGTATCGTTAAAACGTGTTCATTGGAACTTTGTCCCTTTCTTTCCTAATGTAATTTTTCATTTCATCATATTTTACATATTGGCAACACACAAATGACCGATTTGCTTGAAAACTATGTTGTATTGTACCACAGCACTGTGCCAGTTCTGAAGTCTATATTCCTTAACTACTATTCAGACTTTGGCCTGAGTTATGCTAAAAATGGGGAGTTACTGAAATACATCCGTAAGATCGGCTCATTTGATGAGACGTGCACAAGATTCTATTCAGCTGAGATTGTGTCTGCGCTGGAGTACCTACATGAGAAAGGAATAATACACAGGTGTGTGTGACATGGAAATATATTTGTATATATGTGTTTGTTTTGTGAATAGTGTTGTGATGTGTTATGATGTCTTTGCGTGGCAGAGACCTCAAGCCTGAGAATATTCTGCTCAGTGAGGAGATGCACATTCAGATCACCGACTTTGGCACAGCAAAGCAGCTCTCCTCAGACTGCAAGCAGGGTGAGTGCACGCAGGCAGGCATACCTACACACGCGCACACACACACACACACTGTTGTGGTCTGTCAGTTCCTGGGTCTGCTTTGTTGTCTGTCGTGGAATTGACTTTTGATTTTGGTTGTGTGCCTTTCTCGCTCCTGTGATGCACTGACTGTGTGTTCTTGCACTGCAGCAAGGGCAAACTCTTTTGTTGGAACAGCTCAATATGTGTCCCCAGAGCTTCTGACTGAGAAATCTGCCTGTAAAAGGTAAGACTTGAACACAGATACAGGAATATATATTGTACTAATTGACGCCTTGCAAGGCAGCCTATGTCATCAGTGTATGAATGAGTTAGTGAATGGGTGAATGTGAGGCATTACTCTGTTAAGCAATTTGAGTACTCTGAGGAGTAGAAAAACGCTATATATATTATAATTATGTTACAACATTATAAATAAATGCAGTCCATTTGCTATTGTCATTTTTTTTAGAATTAAGTCTCTTTTGCGGGGAAAAAATCTGGGTGCAAGCATGAGAGAACCGTTCATTTGATTATAACCTCAGGGTTTGCCAAATCTGCCTCTCAGCATTCAGTCTTTCTTATGCATGTTTGAGTGTGAGAAAATCATTAATCGAAATCACTTCCTGTTTTTTTTTTTTTCATCTTCAATATTTACAACAAGGTTGAGTTTTAACTGGCTTCCATTTTATTTCAGCATGATGAATGAACAACTACATCTGATTTACTTAATATTTTGTGTCCATAACAAAGAAGTAATAGTTTAAGTGATAGATGTTTTGATAGGAAAACTTATTAATGAAGAATTTCATGAATAACTACCTCAAGGTTGTCTGTAAGCAGTCCTAGTGGCACTGGCTATTGCCTGAGCGTAATTACGATGGCCCTTGTTGTTTTACAGTGTAACCTGATTTTCTATTTCACTTCTTCTAGGTGCAGCTTATTAACACATTTCATGCCAAGTTATTTAGATATATTGGCTATATATCAATAGGTCTAATTTGTTTGTATCACATATTGTAGTTCTGTTGTTTTCTTGGAGAACATGGTTGATGTTTTGATAGTGACTCATATCTACTTGGTTGTTTTTCTCTTCCACAGCTCTGATCTTTGGGCACTGGGCTGCATCATTTACCAGCTCGTTGCTGGGTTACCACCATTCAGAGCTGGGTAAGTCCACTTGATTTTCTCATCCAGTACTACGAGAGTGGGGTGGATTCTACTGCTGAAACTATTGATATGGGGCTTTTTCTATTCTCATCTTTTCACAGAAATGAGTACCTAATATTCCAGAAGATTATTAAATTGGAGTATGAATTCCCTGAGAAATTCTTCCCCAAAGCCAAGGATTTGGTAGAACGACTCCTGGTGAGCATAGTAACACCAGTGTTACACACTCCAGTGGATGCATATGTGTTGCTTTTTTCACACTGGTTTTTAATCTTTTTCACTTATAGTCCTTGGATCCTGCAAAGAGAATTGGTTGTGAGGAAATGGGTGGGTACGAACCTATTAGGTCTCACCCCTTCTTCGAGTCAGTTTCTTGGCGAGACTTACACCTTCAGACCCCACCCAAACTCAACGCTTACTTGCCTGCTATGTCCGAAGATGACGAGGACTGCTACGGCAACGTGAGTACACTTAGACAAATATACCAATTCATGTCCGTGCACAAGATTCACTTTACTTTGATTAAAAAGCGCACATAGACTCTTGATTAGTATGCTTGCTAAAGCAGGCACACTGTCGTTCTTAAGTTCCCCATCTTATTATTATTCTCATCAGCCCGTTTTTTGGCCAGCCCCTGCTCCTAGAGCTTTTGAAATATTGTCACCGGTCCAACTCTGGAACGTCAAGCCAGAACCGGTGTAGTGTGGAAATTGAAGACTACGTTACTGGCCCTTGTCGTTTTCCCGCCACATTGGATTTTATCGAAAGCGAAACTGAATTTGCACAGGTAGCAAATTGTCAGATCTTCACGAAACTTGGCGTACATGATTCTCAGACCAAGCCTCACAAACTTTTTGATTTTCGAAAGCATTTCCCCAAAACAGCCAAACAAAATGTATGGCGTAGCCACCAAACAGGAAGTAGGTCAAATCTCAGGAACACTTTCATGTATCAAAACCAAACTTAGTACATGGACTCCAATGTGAGGATGCACAGAAAATTTGGTGCCCTTTGATCCCAAGGGGGCGCTGCAATTAGCCAAGGCATTTTGGACGTTGCGTTAATGTTAACTTTTGACCCGTATGCCCGATTTTCAAAAATGAGGTACTGCTGGAATCCTTATCCATATTCCTGTCTGCACCTGTTGGTGAAACGTACCAGAGCAAGCACACTTTGTAGTTCCTCGGAAATACTTTCTAGTTTTAGTTGCAACTTAACAAATGTTGCTATTCCTTCTATTTGATGCTCAAGCCGCCTTTGATAGCTAAGGGCCTATATATCTTTTTCATCATCAACTACAATCATTTAGCCTAGAAATCTAGATGCGCCCCTAGCGGCAGCAAATGTAATTTGCTGCCAGGGCTAGTCTAGCAACTCTCCGTTGGCTTGTGAGCTCCAGAAATCGAAACTGAATCAGGCCAATGAAATCGTGTATAGAGTCGTTAGGTGGGCTTAACATAATGATTGATGGCAGAGTTGCAACGGTTTGGCTTGAATTCCCTGCTACTTGAAAACAAATAAGATGGATGTTGCTGTTGGCTTAACAATGTGACACGAAGTTAAGCTTTTATTAAGTTGGCAAACGTTTGAACTAGCCAACTAGCTGGTGGGAAACGCATGGGACTCATAGCACTGCCGCTGTCCTATTGCGTGCAGAGGGAATTTGAAAGACAACTGATTATCCCGCCCCTCGGACTGAGCACTGCGAACGGTGAGTGTCCAGACCCTACATTTTAATGTGGGTCTGGCTCGTCAGGCTAACAATCATTGTTTATTTGGGGAAAATTTACTGTGCAAGAATCAAGTAACTAATAACAATAATTACAACAACAAAACAAAATGTGATTTGTGTATCAT
Source organism: Alosa alosa (assembly GCF_017589495.1). Classification (NCBI taxonomy): domain Eukaryota; kingdom Metazoa; phylum Chordata; class Actinopteri; order Clupeiformes; family Clupeidae; genus Alosa; species Alosa alosa. Next base: position 12,560,032 of record NC_063210.1, on the reverse strand, counting down.
TATTATTCCCCTTTTCTTTCTATTTTTATTATTATTATTATTATTATTATTTGCCTTTTGTATCATTTATTGTTCTTGTTTTGTTATTTTGATTATTGTTGTTATTGTTATTATATGTTTTGTAACTCAGAGCATTGCTGTAAAAGAGCTTGATGCTCAGTCAATTTTTTCCCTGAATAAAAAACGGTTGATGATGATGAAAGTCTAAATTTCAGTCAAAGCAAGAACACTGCACAACAGCTTTACTTTGTATTATACCCTCAACTTGGTCTACTGACATAAATCAATTTAATTTTAATACCCCTTATGTAATATGTACGGGGTGCAAACATTTGACAGCAGCTGATTTACCAAAATCAGATTTGATCTGAGGCGTTTCAAGGGATATAAATCCCTGTGAGTATGTACACTGTTTCCGCTAGATTTTTTTTTAACAGTGGTCCTAAAACCACCCCAGTAATAAAATGTATAGAACTGTGATAAACTACATCTACTGAGATAAGTGTGGAAGGGGCTACATGCATATAGGCTACACTATCACCATAGTGAGGAACTGATAGCCTAGTTGATTGGATAATGGTCATTCTGTTTTCTAGAGAGGAGCAAGACCTGATCCTGTAAAGTTTAAAGGACTATGTACATCGGCGCCGACTTGACTGCGGCGTAATTAGATTATTTTCAAAAAACGCTCAGCCCTAATCTGCATAAAGATGAACTTTGCAAGGTTCTATTAAGCACAGATGTCATTAATGTACAATGTGAACTGTAATGGGCCCAAAATCAAGCCTTGCGGAACACCATTTTTAGTTTTAACGCCTCAGGTTAATTCTGTCACATCTACACACTGTGCTGTCAGAGAGGTAATCTTGAAACCATTGAAAGGAAACTTGAAAATCCAAAGAGATTTTATAAGATTAATCTAAGATTTGACAAATCAGTAAAAAAAGCTGCACAATGTGTCTTTCTATCAACTGCAGTAGCATTATCACTTACCACAACAGTTGCTGCTGTAATGATGCTATTGCCAGCACTGAATCCAGATTGATAAGTACTTTTAAAATAGCATTTGAAGACCAAAAGGAACAAAGCAGGTTATTTACAAAGGATTTTAACATTGTTGCTTAACATGGGAGCTTGGATATGGGTCTGTTATTCAAATCACTTGAGCTTGATGTACAGGAGTCACTAGTTTTTCTTGTATTGAATCTTTAAGATGTCAAAAATAACCCAATCTGGGGCCATCATCCCTGTACCAGTCCAAAGTGCATGTGCATGCCCACCTGTCTATAATAAGCCCATCTAGAAACACAGAATACTATTATTATACACTAATTATGCCCTTAATTAAATGACCTCTTTTTCTGCCTTTCCCTCTCGTCTCCATTCAACCTCTGCAGTACGATGACCTCCTCAGCCAATTCAGCAATATGCAGGTGACTCCGGCAGTAGAGGGCTCTTCCCCGGCCCCCCCTGCTCCCGGCCCTAGTCCCGCTCCCATCTACAACCCGACCCTATCTGTGGATCAGTTCATTCACGACCTGGACAGCAACAGCATGGAGCTGGACCTGCAGTTTTCTGACGAGGAAAAGCGCTTGCTGCTTGACAAACAGTGTGCCGCCAACCCATGGTATTCAGATAACCAGCTGATCTCTCACTTTTTTTAAAATATACTTGCATGTACTTATATACTTATATACTCACAACTCTTTAAATCCCCCTTTTTAATGTGTTTCAGGCACCAGTTTGTAGAGAACAATCTTATTTTGAAGATGGGCCCCGTAGACAAACGCAAGGTAAGGCAAGAAATTCACGCTCACTAAATGAGTTATTTGTTGCCAAACTAGCTCCTGGTCACCCAATGCCATAAGCTTAAAGTACCGAATAGCTGTCAACTCGCTAACTAAATTATTAGTCTTTCCACCCTGAGGAGATGGGGTAGTTTACTCCCCTACCTCACCCCTTTCACACATCAAGGTGACTACAGCTTCAACAATTAATTGATTATTTGACAACTATTGTTAATCATCTTACCACATTTTGGTAATGGGTTTTTAAATTTGAATTTAAAATACCTCAAATCTCTGATTGCAGCTTCTTAAACTTAACTGTGCTTTACCTACTCCTCTATAATGACAAACTAAATATCTTTGATGTATGGAGAAAACAAGGCATTTGAGGACAACCTAGAGCTTAAGGAAATGTTGAACAGCAATTCCTCACCATTTTCAGACATTTAACTATCAAGCAACCTGTCCCCGTAACCTATGTGTTTATCCAAATGTCATTCTGTTTTTAGGGCCTTTTTGCACGGCGAAGGCAACTACTCCTAACTGAGGGTCCTCATCTGTACTATGTGGATCCGGTCAACAAGGTTCTAAAGGGGGAGATTCCCTGGTCTCCAGAGCTTCGGCCAGAAGCCAAGAACTTCAAAACGTTCTTTGTTCATACGGTAAATAGATAATAAAATGTTCACATGTCAAAAAAGTCCAGGGTGCTCAGGAAGAGTCGGGAATTCAAATTCAGTGGAAAAAGGAAATCTTTTTCAAAAATATTTTAAAAGCTTTTATTTCAATGGTTATTTCATGATTGAAAACATGTAGTGTGCATATTAAAAAATAAGCTGAGGCCCCAGTCGTGGCGCAACTGGCTGGGGCACCTGCACTGTACGCCGGCGACCCGGGTTCGATTCCCGCCCCGTGGTCCTTTCCGGATCCCACCCCGACTCTCTCTCCCACTCACTTCCTGTCATTCTTCACTATCCTGTCAATTAAAGGCATAAAAGCCCAAAAAAATATACTTAAATAAAAAATAAGTTGAAGCAACCCACATGTAGCGGCAACAGCTATGCGCTAATATTTGGAAATGGGTGTCAATGGGATCCTTTCCAGAGCGAATTTGCTAACAGGTTCGGTAAGGTTAACCCAGGCATTAATTTAATTTTGCATTAATTTAATAATGCTTCTGTTTTTTTCGCAGCCTAACCGGACATACTATCTGATGGACCCCAGCGGAAATGCTGACAGATGGTGCAAGAAGATCCAGGAAGTCTGGAGGAAGATCTACCATAAGCACCAGAACCCTGGCCTATAGGAGTGCAGATCCTCCTTGGCCACACCTCCCTGCATCCCTCTCGGCCAATTACAGAACAGAGACGGTCCCAAAACTGCACCTTCAACTAGTGCAGTTTCTAGAGTAGACTCCATCTCCTCATTTTCATTGTTGCTCTCTTCCTTCTATCCTCTACCCTTAGTCCCCTCTCTCACAGTGCATCAGAATACTCTGGAATACTTTTTTTTCCTTTTTTCTTTCTTTGTGATCCCATTCTTGCTTTCCTGTATGCCGAGTAATTTTTTTTAGTGCACAGGTCCGATCTAAGGTAGTGTGGCATTTGGAAGTTAGGGTAGTGTGGCATTGAGTCGGTAGTCTTGATGTTTCTCCATTTTCCTAGAGTTTCACACTTACCGACCCAGCCAGATGAGATGACTTATAAAGTAGAAGTAATTATGAAATATGAACTCTCATCCTTATGTCATCACATTTTCTGGATTGTTCCTCTGCCCTCTCATTTTCCCATACCTGTGTGTAACTTCTGTCATTAACTTCAGCCTCCTCCAAGAACACAAAAGCCCCACCCTCAGCTCTGATCTGATTGGTCACCATTAGAATAAGGCGGGTCCTTTCCCTTCATTGGCCACCATTGATGGTCTTACTGATATGATTGGATGAGTGTTTAGAATGTTTTCTGGTCTTCATTTTGTCCCTTCCTCCAAACAGCCTCATCCTGAACAAAACCCACCCCAGGAGCAAAACCTAACTGTAACACCCATGCGTCCCAATCATCCAATCACCTCCCCATAACAATCACTGCAGAACTCTGGGAAATGTAGTTCTATAGGGGTGTATCCACAAGAGTTACACATCAGCCCTGAGCCAATGGCACGACTGATTTCATTGTTTTTTTGTTTTTTTTCCCCCCTCTAGTCTAAGGCTCTACGATGGGGGAGGGGGTGTGTAATGGTTGTGAGTGTGAGCGTGTGAGTTGATTGGTGTGCCTGTGAGCAGCGAGTGCACTGTGTATAAGGTTGGTGGTATGCGCTTGACTGAGTGTGTGTCCTGTCTCCCTGGGGCGTTTTAAAGGAAAGGCGGCAGATGGTTGCGTTTGTGTATCTCCCCCTCTCCTCTCTTGGCTAGAGGAGCAGGGGGAACTGTGATGTACAGATGATGTAATATTGAAATCTGACGTGAGAAATGCAACGATGCTAGGATCCAGGTTTTGTATTTTTATTCTTGTATAAGGTTATTGGATGGCTAATTCTAGCCTCTAGTCATTCTGTGTTATTTAAATTCTAATATATGAAAAATCATATTTGGATTGAAGTCATATTCGGGGGCCATGCTGTGTGTATGTTTTGAGATGTAAAGCCTTTGAATGTGAAGAATTATTGTAAACTATGATATTTTACAGCTTTTTTTTCTTACTATATCATATACATTTTCTATTTGCTCAGTGATTTAATCATATTTCTGATCATTTGAAGCCTGTCTCGTTGCCACGGTGAAGTCTGCTGTTCTGCAGCGCCACCTAGAGCTGAAATAAAGCATGTAGGGGTTTAGGCCGACAGACCATGCGTCTTTGTGTGTTTTTTACGCTGTCTTTGATATCGAAGATAGGGAGGTTGATTTCACGTTTAGGTATATAGGCTGGTTATGAAACAACAGTTGTTTGCATTTAAGTGATGTGTGTGTGTGTGTGTGTGTGTATATATGTGTATATATATATGTATATGTATATGTGTGTGTGTGTGTGTGTATGTATGTGTGTGTATATATATATATATATATATATATATATATATATATATATATATATATTTTTTTTTTTTTTTTTGTAGGACTATATATTCCTTTAACTTCATAATTATGTGCCATGGTACACTGATGGGGACAAATGGATTTAACAGGTGCTCAGGAGTTTACATATTTATAGTGTTCCTGTTTAAATTACTTAACTCAAGGGACATATTACTGAATAGCTTCATTGATTTCACAAACGAGGCAGTTAATTACTTGCTTTGTTAAACAAATGGTAGTTTGGAAAAATAACTTTTAATGTTGACTTGGACAGAAAAGGTGTATATGGCTATTCAGAACATTCTTCTTTGCTCTAAAAGAAACCAATCTCAACTGGTCTTTTCATTAGGTATTCACCCTTGCAGGTTTCATTGACTGATAGAAGGAACACTTTGAAACCTGTATTTCTCCCTTTTTTCAATTCCCTGAATGTCTCATGTTCTAAAGGTTAGCCTTCGTAACCTGAAATCGTTAGGATCTGTCATGATGACCGCACAGATGGACTGTGTTCTGTTCTTAGGTTGCTGTAAGCATTTCCCTTTCAGTGTTTGCTGCCACATTTAGGAAGCAAAACACACAAAAGCCCTGTCTAGGTAAAAACTGTCTACGTATGTTTTCAACCACTGGTTTTTAGTTTGCCTGTACTTGAGCCTTCAGAAAACAATTGCCAGGCTTCAGCAGGGGTGGCCTTACCTCCACCCTATCTTTAAGAATGTCCTGAAGACTCTCCTCTTCTGAGAACACCTCTCCTAACATGTCCGACTAAGTAGCAGCACTGTGCACACTTCTCAACCTGTTCCTTTTCACAGTTAGCGTTCTGCTGTATTGCAGCTTGAGCGTTGTTCCTCACTTGAAAGTTGCTTACAAGCAATTGCTTAATGTAAATTACTGGAAGTCAATTAGTAGGATATTATTTAGTTATCACTGTTATACATTTATGCATCTTTCAGTACATTGCTTCGTTTCTACAAACCTGAGAACAACATAACTAGACTTGAAATTATGTTTTCATGCTGCTACTTAAGTATAATCTCAAATTCTAGCCTCATGATGCTAAAGCCATCCTTACACCTGAAGACTTTGACAATATTTGGGGAATATTCTTCAAAGATTGTAGTCTTTTGAGTAAAACTTGAATTGGGGCATTAGAAGACTCAAATTTTCTAGTCTTCTTAATGGGTAGCAGCTAGCAGCAACAGAAAAGGCAGCCTGTGTGGGCGGGGTTTCCTCAGAATGCAGCCCTCTGGCGGTCAGTTCAGGAATCTCCAAGTAGCCCAACCCCCTGCGGGAAAGATAATGACCGTATGCACGGGAGCTGTCATGAGGAATTTGCTGTGTTTACCCCTAGACCACAGCTACCCCGTATCATACCGGACAGTTGGAAGTTGTTCGAGGATTCCAAAGTGAAGAAGATCCGATGCTTCCTTCAGAGTACGTTCGTATACAGAAATACATTACAGCTAAATACCGAATGTGAAGTTTTGAGTGGGCTCCATGGTGTCTGTTTTTTCTCATGTAAAATAAATACAAAAGACACTCCCCGTCCTTTCACATCGCTGCTTGTCTGCCGAGCGGAACGCTCGCATTGGCCGTTTCCTGCCGGCGCCCCACTCATCGAAGAGAAGGCAAGGAAGCGGAATGGCCGAGAATAGCTGCGATATCAGCGGACAAGACTGCAGAAGGTGTCCGGTTCTATCTTCACCAGGAGGTAAACCCCCAACGTCTTTCAACGGAACGTCGAAATGGGTCCGTCTGAATGTCGGTGGCACGCATTTCCTAACGACACGACAGACCCTCTGTCGGGATCCGAAGTCGTTTCTATACCGACTCTGCCAGGCGGATCCCGATCTGGACTCCGATAAGGTAAGCAAAGTCTTCATTCTCAAATCGACAAAGTAGGGACGGTAAAGATCTTTCAAACAAAGTATCCGAACTGTTAGAACATCTGCAACACTGAACAAAAGTCCCTCTCACCTTCGAAGTGAATTACCGCATATTCCACGCTTAAGTCTCCCATAAATAAGTTAAAGGAAAATGAGTTCCTTGTGAACTGTAAGCACATCACCCAGCTACGAGAGAATAGACAAACTCCGTGTGTAATCTGAATTGACGCCATGAACGTAACCTACTTTTATTCAACTGCACGTCGTGCTGCTATTAACTCGGTGAAAGTTTTAAGAAATCAATTTGATCTGGTATAGGTAGTTTGGACTGTGAAGGGCCAGTATTCCACTAACAATTGGCCTGTTTAACTCGAGGGAAACCGCTTTAAATTATTTAGCCCACATTTCATCCGAGGTAGAAATGGAGGCTGCACTTGTGTGAAAATGTAGCAGAGCACATGTGGGATCCAGAGTGCTTTAAGTGCCCTCTTTCTCTTTGTGTATAGCCTACGACATTGTGTGAGCATGTACAACGTCAATTAGACTGTTAATCGCAGTGCACATGAACTATCTGAACATTCAAAACAAGCCTATTGCCCTGTGCTATTTTCTAAAGATATTTTGGGCATATGATTACATTTTTTGTCAAAATATGACGTTCGACCTTTGAGTCCTGATAATCCGCTTTCACTCAGTTTGGGGTTGACACAGGGCTTGTGTTTACGCGCGTGCGTAGTGCACGCCGTAGCACACAGACCCTCTGTTGTTGTCTGGGGTGCTGAAGTAACCCAAGCTTTGCACACACACACACAAGCTGCCAGGAGTATGGTGGAGCTGGATGCGGTGTACACTTAAGTGGTCCTCGCATTGATATTACCATGCATTAACGAATGCATGATTCATGAGATCATTTCTTCATTAACGTGCACATTTCACCAACAGTGGTGAGTGGAAGTTTTGATAATTTCAGTAGGTGCTTTTCATGGATATACCTGTGATGTCACAACGCCAACCATAATGTGTGTTGGGACATTCTCTTTTGCTCATTCACAACTGGTCAGGCATGCTGTGCGTTCTCTCTTCACTGGCTGAATAGCCTGTGTGGGGATGGGGGTCTTGATGAGGTCATCATGATGCTTCTGCTGAGCCATCTGTCTCTCTTTTACTCTCTAATCGTCATGTTCTCCTGCATCTAAGGGAAACACTCAACTGCATGCACTCAGTTTCCTACACCAAAATAGAATTGCATTTGTTGTACATAAAAGGAACTAGACCAGTGTAAAGTAAATGAGCAATAAGGGGTGGGGTGGCAGTTTGGAGTGTGTGTGGCTGACTGTGTGTGTGTGTGTGTGTGTGTGTGTTGGGGGGCACATGGGTATTCCCCAGCATTTTAGTAGGCATCCTGCATACTCTTGCTCCCCTGGTCTCTCACCTATTCTCATAATTTAATCTCAGACGGTAATCTCAAAATAATCTCCTAATCCTAAATAATCACATGGTTTAACCCAAAGAGAGCGGCGGTGGGATTAGCTGGTAAAGAGCTGCCTCTCTCAGTCTTAGATTTCCATAATCCCCCCTTTTATTTGGCTAATGTAAATATAATGTATGTATTGCTGTTCTATTTTTTTAAGAACAGTGGGGCGTTCTCTGTGAATGTCTTTCTACATTGTATCCATTGGCCTACCTCTGATAAAATATGTATCAAAAAGTTTTCGACTTCAAATTTGCCAAGATATATTGGTATAATTGTGCTAATGAGTTGCGTAATATTGAAAAAGCTGAATTTTGAATGAACGTGTGGCATAGTTTCTCTCATTACTGGCACAATATTAATAACTTCTACCACCACTGCTGTTAAAACTACTATATTGTTATTCAGTGTAGGAATTTGTGTGGCACAGATGGAGGACAACAATATTTTTATTTTTATTTTTTATCTTGTTTCATTCATGACTGTCCACTGGAATGAACCCCTCACTTTCCATTTTACTACATCTAATTTGTGCAAACTTGGGGTGGGAATTACAGATTAACTGACAAATTGATACTATCATGATATTTTGCCCATGAAAACGATAATATCATGATTAATGGATTTTGCAATACTCACTACATTGCAAAAGATTGATCTATGATACATCACAATATCTGTAAATGAAGAAGAAGAAAAAAGCTAAAAAGATGGAATCAATATTTGGTGGCAGCGCATGAATAATGTACGGCAAAAATAAGTCAGACGATGTATTGGCATATTGATATTTTGTCCCATCCCTAGTGCTAACCTAATAGGTAGCTTAGTCAGGAGGATGGTTTCTTCATAAACACTTATTCAGGCTCATTGGGGCTCAGAATCACAAGGTCTTACAAATCTCCAACCAGTAGCTCCCCACCTGGATTTTAGTAGCTCTCCAAAAGGGTCAAAGAAAATGTAAATAAATCTAATTCTTTCACTTGGTAAACCTGTTAATGGAATGTTCCAAACTAATTCAGACATCCTGCCCCTTTCTGATACAACATGATTACTAATTAAACAAATTACACTGCTCCCCAGTGGTTTGGTTTGATAGTAATGTAGACTTGAGGTAGTAGCCTAAACCTACAGACTACCAAGCACGCTCTAGACTTGGCTATGAGGAGTATGGTAAATAACCAGGTCAATAAAAGTAAAAAAATATACTATATTTGTAAGGAATGGGAAACATAGGGTCCCCCCCACAAATCTAAATAACAAGTTTGTGTGTCTCATCTGTGGTACGAGCACATCTGTTCTATTCACCTAAGTCCACAGCAACTTTTCGAGGGGACTTTTCAGGTAGCAGTTAACAAGCAGAGAACGTAATGGAGTTGAAAGGAGCCATGAAATGAAGTGTATTGAACTTCATAATCCGTACTGCTACTGATATGAAACATGATGAGCTTTCAGCCACATTCATTCTGTCAAAGTAGCTCTCAGAGAACAAAAGGTTGGAGACCACTGACGTAAGCCATGATATGACTCTGTTTTGAGTTCAAAGCACCCGTGATATGTTGAACATTGTGAGGGGACGTATTGAAGTTAGGGATGCACTGATTCTGAAATTCTTAGCCGATATCGATACTGATAATACAATTATATAACATAGCAATATAAAATAACAATTTGGCCGATAACTGATACCAATACCAGTATTTGTGTTTGTTTGTTTACCCTTTAGTAGAGTGGAAACAAAAATATTCAAAGAAAAATAACCATTTGCAAGTCTTTCAGGCTTTCATGGCACAATATTTACCTAGTGCAGAATTTAAGCAATATAACAGATAGATATCAGTCACTGCCATCAGTAAATGTCATATAAATTTGCTGATATTGGCTAATACCGATGCTGGCTGATATATTGGTGCATCCCTAATTGTAGTATAATGTCAGTAAGATCAAAACGTATTCTTTTATCAGGATTCTAAAAACACTGTTAGCATGTTCTGAACTATATCCTTAAAAAATTTCCTATTATTGTACTATAAAATATTGTTAATGAAGCAATAATATAAAAACTATTAATAATCTTCAGGAATGATGTAAAAAAAAGTTAAGGAGCTATATCTAGCAAAGTATAATGGTGCTAAACAGCATTCTATGTTTTTCCCTAACAGGCTACAGCAGGCACTTAACTTAAGGCTTCCGTTTGCAGAGTGTATGCAGCAACAATTATCTTCCACTATAGGATAGGATATAGGATAATGGAATTACCTACACCAGACATGACCGTAGCACGTACATTCGAAAAAATTAGACCAGTTTTCTAAAACAATTTTAGCGCAAACAGAAAGCTTCAATTGCGCACCCCGTGTAGCCCAGCTGTAAGAGTTCAACTTTACTAATTGGATGTTTGCTTCTCTGCTCTCTTGTGTGCTTTCTTGTTTTTGAAATGGCAAATGGGACCGCTGTTACTACTCTGTCTTTCCTAAGCATACACAAGCAAGAAAGAGAATTGAATGGGAAAGCAGTACTCTTATTCAGGGTCAGAAGATTCAAGACGAGTGTGTTACTTGAATCGAGTGTGTTACTTGACCAGAGCTGAGAAATACTTGATCTCTTGAAATACACCCTTACCACCATGTCTTTTAAATGTAATTGGTCGTAATGGACCTTTGGTAAACATAAAAAGCATGGCAGGGCAGTAGGGATGTTTCTTCCCGTCACGCCGACCACATCGCACAGGCCTACAGTATGTTTCCACTGACTTTTTTTCTTAGCGGTAATATTTGTTTGAAGGTCAATTTTACTGATGTAACCTTTAAAAAGATTACATACAAGGAATACTGAGGCTGAAAGTGTGTTTGAGCCCAGTGTGTGTGTGTGTGTTCAAGCATTTGCACGAATGTGCCTCCATAATTCATGAGAAGAGCCTGACTGCACATTAAGAAGGAGTTACTGTTGGGCTATGCACGCGCGCGCACACACACACACACACACACACACACACAGACAGACACTTACACACACAGACACTTACACACACACAGACCTGCTCTGTGCATCAATATTTAAACCCATTTAAGCTAGAGAATGCCTCCTGCCATTTCCCCTTGCAGCTCTAGCTATAGACCACAGAATTATAGAGTGTGCGTGCGTGTGTGTATGTGTGCGTCGTGCGTGTGTGTGTGTGTCAGAGGGGGCACTGAGGGGTGCCTGTTAGTGTGCATGTGCCATGTGCACCAGCATGTGTGAGTGTGTGTATATTTTTAGAGTGATCTCTTGGGGTTCTCATGTGAATCCAGCTCACTTCTGCTTTTTCTTTCTGTGCTACTGCTTAAAGTTTAATAGCTTTAATGCCTCTCTCTCTCTCTCTCTCTCTCTCTCTCTCTCTCTCTCTCTCTCTCTCTCTCTCTCTCTCTCTCCAGGATGACTCTGGGGCATATCTGATTGACAGAGATCCTGTGTATTTTGGGCCAGTGCTCAACTACCTGAGACATGGAAAGTTGGTGCTGAACAGAGACCTTACAGAGGAGGGTAGGAATGCCTACTCCTACACACACACACACACACACACACACACAGTCACTTTAAACATACATACTGATGGTAATGTTGATGCCAGAGATGAATGAAGACCCAGTCAGACCAATTGTAGGAAAAATTCAGGAACAGAGTTTTATTTACAATGATGCGCATTGCGCATCAAGGGAGAGACAGCATGACTTTACCTAAAGATCCATCAACTGCTCTAGCTAGACAAGGAAATAATTAGGGTTTAATTATCCTTCCAGGCTGACGGGAGATCTCATGTGAACTACACTGAATCAAACTCTGATTAGTGGCTACCTGGCAATGAGTAAAACAGTGAATTCCCGCTTATCTCAGTCTAAATACATAGTCACACACAGATACACACGAACAGTACAGGAACAGAATGAAATAGCAACAGTCATCTCATGTGGAAGAACACATAACAGAAACATATATATATATATATATATATATATATAACATTTTATATTCATAAGCTGCTTATGAATATAAATGCTCTCAATACATACATACAAACACTCTCTTTACACACATAATCACGTTTACTCAAAAATGCCAGATGCATTTGATTTTTTATTTAATATATTTAAAATGATGTGCTTGTGTGTTCTGAAGGGGTCCTGGAAGAAGCTGAATTTTATAACATCACATCGTTAATAAAACTTATCAAAGACAAGATCAGAGAACGAGACACCAAAACCACACAGGTGAGAGAGTCCATACCCCACACAGATGTCTATATACTGGAGATTTTAATGCAACGGGGCCACCTCTTCTGGTGATTTTCCTTTTCTGTTTCTTTGACTTGCATCCAGATTCATTCTGCAGTGGTAGTTTGCTAGGCTTAGTTGAATGTAGTTTGCTGTACTCCATGTTGAGAAAGATGGTTTTATATTGATCTGCCTGAAAGCACTATCCGCACTTTGAGACAGAGAGAAAGAGACAGAGAGAGAAAGAGACAGAGAGAGAAAGAGACAGAGACAGAGACAGAGACAGAGACAGAGAGAGACAGAGACAGAGAGAGACAGAGACAGAGACAGAGACAGAGAGACAGAGAGAGAGAAAGAGACAGGGAGAAAGACAGAGACAGAGACAGAGAGAGACTCTTTAGCTGAATAGGCACGTGTGGGCCCAGCCTCCTCTCGCTGAGTGCACCACTCACTCACGCATCAGGTTGACTCTAATGGGATCAGTCCCAGTTCTGATAGATGTCAAATTAACTCGACCAAAATATGAGCAAGAAAGGCCGCAACATTCAGACCCAGGTCAGTTTGAAATTAGGGCTGCAACAATTAATACATTTTTCAATCAGTTGTAGACTGTTAGATTAATTGCCAACTATTTTGGTAATCGGTTCATTGGGAAATACTTAACAATTCTCTGATTGAAGCTTCTTGAACTTTAATGTTTTTAGCTTTACTTACTGCTCTATAACACACAAATATTTCTATGTGTAAACAAAACAAGGCATTTGAGGACATAATAATGGACTTTGGGAAACACTGACATTTATTGATCTAAGATCTAATCGGTTAAATGAGTAATTGACTATGAGGGATACAATGTCAATTGCAATCGTATTTGGAATGGATACGTGGCTTTGCATTTTAAAACCTATGTGTTTATGCAGACATTGATACTTAATACTGGTATTGAAAAATTGCAAACTGAATGGATGCAAAAGAGGAAACCTCAAACATTGTGGTAATGTCTGACTTGCAGATACACACTATAGACAAATACGATTTATTTTGAAACCTTGATCTTTTCTGATACAATCATCATAATTGGTGCACAATTTGGGTGGAAGGACTGCGTCTGGTATGAAATTTGACTGTTGTTTTGCATTCATGTCATCGGTTTCTTTCTCTTTCTCCCTTTCCTCCACTGCGGTGGTTGTAGCTGCCTGTGAAGCATGTCTACAGGGTGCTACAATGTCAGGAGGAGGAGCTGACACAGATGGTCTCCACAATGTCCGACGGCTGGAAGTTTGAACAGGTAACTTTTTGGCAAAGTCTGCTTTTGCCGCCACTGCCCCTCCATCTCTCTCAGGGAATCACGTGCTCTTGATGATGTGGGCCTTGCTTTTTTTTTGTGCTCTGATTGGTTGTTGCAGCTTGTCAGTATAGGTTATGGGCGGGCCCAGAAGTCAGAGTTTCTGCTGATTGTGTCTCGGGAGGTGAAATGGGAGGAGTCTGTTCACCCCGCCCAAAGTGGAGAGGTGTGTCCCACAATCCTCTCTGGCCTCCCGCCAATCACTGCATGCCCCCGCCCCCTCCAAATGGCGGACATTAATTGTTATTTTTTTTTTTTTTTTTTTTTTTTCGACAAGATTTCTGTTTTTAGGTTATGTTGGCTGAAGTAAACATGTGTTAGTGTTGTGTAAAACTCATCATGTAGTTGTGTGTGTGTGTGTGTGTGTACGTGTGTTAGAGAGAGTGTTTCTGGTTCATTGCTATCAACCAGCTGGAGCCACCACCTGGCAACAGGTTCACTGTTGCTAAGGCCAGGCATGCCTGAGCATGTCACTGCACCACAGAAGAAAATGTGTAATGTGTATGTCTGTGTGTATGACTTGTATGGTTGTGCTGGAAATAACTTAGGGAGTTTACAACTGTCCCTGGCAGTTCTTTTGTCGCATTGCATGTCTTTTTGTTTTTTAAATCACATTGGTCACACTTTGTCTTTCTTTTCTAATCTCTTTGCAACAAGAAGAAAGGAGCACCATGCAACAGATTGAGGTGTATCAATTATATTTTCATTTATTTTAAAATCTGCTCCTCTTTCTCTCCATGTGTGTGTGTTCGTGTCCGTGTGTGTTCTCTTCTTGTATTGTGCGTGCGTTCGTGCGCGCGTGTGTGTGTGTGTGTGTGTGTGTGTGTGTGTGTGTGTGTGTGTGTGTGTGTCACAGCTGGTAAGCATTGGTTCCTCTTACAACTATGGCACAGAGGACCAGGCTGAGTTCTTATGTGTCGTCTCAAAAGAGCTACACAATCAACCATATGGTCCCAACAGCCAACCCAGTGAGAAAGCTAAGGTGAGTGGTGTGCGAGCATGCTGTAATATCTACGCTGTGCACATAATGGCTGTAAAGGATATATGATTTGTTTGACTAAGGGCTGTGTGTTTGTGAATTGTTCTTTAATTGTTTACATATTCATAGCTACAGCGTGATGCATAAGCCTGTCTTCTTGACCTGTTATTTTTTTTTCTTCTTCCTTGCACAGATCTTACAGGAGCGTGGCTCCAGAATATGAGCACAGAAGCTTGTCACAACTGAAAAATGCAAAAACACATATCAGCTTCCCCGTAAACATATCAGCACACGACGTTAAAAAAAAAAAAAAAAAAAACACACCACAGACACGAGCCGGAACATGCCAAGGACACACCCCAGAAACCCAGGGACGCACAAAACATATCAACAAGCTGACAGCATGTCACCACCACCACCATGACACGGAGGACAAAGTGGGAGGAATCCATGCTGCTGTCCAGTTTTTTTCTTCTGCTCACATGACTGTAAACATTTACCTGTAAATACCAGGGAAACGGCGTAAGGGTGGGGTGAAGAGATTTCCTCTCTGTGCCTGTTCAACTGGATTTCTTTCTTATCTTTTTTTTAAGGGGGGGGGGTTGGTTGGGGTGGGGGGGTAGGTCTTGCTGGGTAGATCAGGGCCTATGTTCATCAAGCATTTCAGCATGGAAAGTATTGATCTGGATTATCTGAACCTAACGTAACCTCATCCAATATCCCCTTATCTTAGCCGTGCTAATTGTCAGTGCTTTGGTCCCTTGAGATGCTTTATGAATACCATTCCAGGGATCACAAGCTGGGAATACACATGTTTTCCAGCTTTTCTTAGAATCATTCCGTTCTCTCTCATGGATAGCATACAACTCTGAGGAATATCATAATGGTGTGCACAGGAGCTAGTTGGCTAAGTGTGCTCGGCCTGCTGTAGTGGAAATAAGTTTGGTCATTTACTACTCTGTTTAAGGTTGCTCACGTGCGTTTAGCTCACATGAGGAGGAGGAGGAGGAGGGAAAAGTTAGCCAGACAACCAAAGAGATTTGTAATGCTTACTGCCTCACCAATGAGACAAGTTCATAGCACCAGAGCTCGGATCACTGTTCAGCAACAGAGGCTTCAGTGGTCTGTATTGTGACTAAATTTGCTGCAGTACTTCTGTCAATCAAGCTATTGGGGCAATGGCAGACTGATTTACAGAATGTCTATTGTTTGTAATTGTTACATTTGAGACCATCTTTGGTCTTCTTGCGCCCCTCAATCTTAGCATTGTGGCTATTTCAAGTGCCCCCAGCAGACTGCCGTGCCCTATAAATAGTATTTTGTACATACATTTAACATATTTTAAGGTCACTTTGCTGCACAGATTACCAACAAATGATATCACATGAACTTCAACTTACAATTAATCTACTTATTTACTTGTTACTTATTTAATAAGAAACACATAACCATTCATGTGGTCTGCCTTTAAGCGTAACATATTGTAGTTTCTTTACTCTTGTTTTGTTTACAGATGTAAATACTGATAACAAAAGGGACCATGATCGGCCAATTATTATCTCCTAGTGACTTGTATTGTAAGGAGAAAAAAAAAGGAAAAATTAAGTCGACGCATCGGTGACAGACAAAATGCCTGAAAAAAAGTGGTTGATGGAAACAGACGGATGGGTGTAAAGTTCTGTAAAATCATGGATGGCATTCCAATACTAGAGGGCTGTACTATAAAGTGAGATAACTGGTAAACTCTGGTAACTTTGGGAGTAACCGCTGATCTTTATAAGAACACAGCACTGAGCAGCTATTGTTTCTAAAGTAACGTGTTGTTTGGAGATAAGCGGTCACTCCTGAAGTTACCTGGGTAAGCAAGTAACCTTGCTTTGTACATACCCCTCAGGACTAGACAGAATTCTGTGCTCTCAGATTTTGTAATGGTAAAGGGTTATATGGCATACTATGTGAGACTGTGTAAAGAGATTAAGCTGTGTTAATTCTGCATTTCTTATTGGTTTCTGGCAAAAAAATTGTTTTAATTGTTTAGTAACATTTTTTCACTTCCATATAGACGTTCAGTCTCTTGTTAGTGTCTCACTGACAGGATGCAGTAAATGCACTACACACACTTTGCACGTCACAGAAATATTCCACGTACAACTTTGAAGACAACATAGCCCATTTCCTTAGACAGCGTACCTTGCTGGGATGACTGTTTGTATATAACTTTTCTATGTATTGAAACTTACCAAACTATCCTCCAATGAATTAAGCTGAATGTCTGTTTTATATATTCAGGCAAACTTGTAGCTGAACACAAACTGGACTGTTATATGCTATAAAAAATTTCCACGTTGGTAAATGTTTGTCTTTTTTATTCCATGATACCAGTTAAAGTAACAATAGTGGTATAACAAGAGTATTTCACAGATAGTGCTGAAATCAAGAAATGTTTACGTTTGGATGACCTGCAGCACCACCAAGCTTTTTTTCAGTACCCTCATGCCATATTAATACATTAACATAAGTATCTTTAAGTAATGGCATAGGTTAATTATCAGAGAATGATTCAAAACAAAGTTTCAAACAAATTTCAGATTTGACAGAAATTGTATCTAATACTCTCAGAGTAAACAGAAGATTACTCCCAAATTGCAAGTAAAATATTAACAGTATTTAATTTCCAGACATTTCTTATGGAATGTTATCTGTGTGACAGTCCTGCTCTTTACTTTCCTTGGACAATGTAGGTATCTGTTGTCACAGAAGATGAATTTCCATGTGAGCGGACAATAAAATGATATTCTATCTATACCAAAACAACTGACTATAAACGCTTCAAGCAAGTATGCAGATACCAATGGCAAAAACCTCAAACATCTGTAGGCTCTAACATAATTTAGAACATACCTAGACTTTTTAAAGTACCAATTAAAGGAGGTATCATAATTTTAATATATTATGACACCTTCCTAGTATTGTACAACACTATTGTTGGTTAGAAAACATGATTTCTGATTTACCTTGAAAGCATGGCTGTAAAACCTGAAACGTGCTGCACAGTCACACCTGAGATCATAGCCTATAAGCTACGCTATGGCTACCTAAAACCTATAGGGCCTAGATCCTTTGAAGACCATTGACCAGTGGTATGACTATACACAGTAAATGATATGAATTGAATAATATAGCTAGATCTAATATAAAAATATATAGTTTATAGGCTATGTGATATGTTCCTAATTTGTGGGATTGTTAGTAAATTATGTGCATGAAATTGTTACCTAATTTGTTGATCATGGATAGTCTAGGACTCATCCATTTGTAATCAAACCATTAAACCCAGCACATACTTAGACCTACGTCAATTTGCATAATCGCATGATGCATGCACATGGTGCTTGTGGTTCTCTGTAAACTATCCCCATAAAGTGGAACCTCGTTCAAGACTTGCGTGATCCGCACTGCGCGTCATGCGGAACCGTTGAGCAAAGGAGAACAACCAAACCCTCCCGAGAACGTAGTCAGACAATACTGACACCTTGTGGCGTTTTAAAGTACACACACATACGAAAAAGTACTGCCAGCGAACCAAATGCAATGGGTGTATGTTTTTACTTATCATTGTAGGATAACGGTAAACATGGTAAATCCTTTTCCAAAGATTTACAAACATCTGCCATTTCGTTAAATATATCGTTTTCCAATTATGTGCACATGCCTTTAAGTTCGATCACATCAGAGACCTTCATGGACTTTGGTTACACAAGGCTGTCTGTCAAGATTGAAATATCTGCAAGCAACAAATCGACACACAGTGAATTGCTCAGCATGTATGTTCACTTATAGCCACATGCTATTTAGGCGTCTATGGCCTGTCTTTTCACGCAAAAATGGTCGTAGTTTATTTAACTGAGTAGGGTATCCTTCAGATTTACGTTAGATACCATGTTGTAAAGATACGGAATCTAAATTAACCAACCAGCATCGATACTTAAATGAAATCAGAGTAAGCTATAAGCAACTTCAGCTACGTTGATTGTGGCCCTTTAAATGTTTGGTCGCTCGGGGCTATGCCTGAATGAAAATGTACAGACCATGCATTTCGTAAGACATCTGCGTTCCCTTATTTGACATCGTAACTAAAACATGAAGCATGACATGTGAGGATGGATTTGGAATGAAGCCATTAGAAACGCTCAGGAGGGTTCTTTTTAACCTTTTTCAGGCAATCGAACTGTGGTGCTATATGGTCCTACATAGATAGACTGGTTCAGAACGGGTGTTCTCTTCGGGAGGGAAACTTCATAGGATTTTGTCCCGAGACAAACACGGGTTCCGTCACAAACGCCATAGCAGCCACGGAACAGTCTGGCATCGAAACGGTAACAATATTTCAATACGTGAGCATTATATGTAAACCTTCATGTACCCGTAAGAGTCAAGTTGACTTGGTGGGTTCGGTTTTTTGTTGTTTAGTCCGGTTGCTGTGTGAACGCGCGTTCGTAACAAGGGAAGTGTGGTCTTTGTGCGGCACCGTCATGGATGCCTTTCCTACGAGACGGCTGCACTTAAAGTCACAGTTAGGGAAAAACAACAACACTAGTGACCGGAACGATATACACGTGAATAGCAGAATATCCTCTCTATCGTTCACATTTAAATGGCCAGACCAAACACATAACTCCATGTTATCTAGCCATCTTGCATAGTTTGGGCTGTAGCCGCGGAATAATTACTAGCTAGCTACATTAGCAAGCTAATGTTACCAAGAAAGCTGAAATTTGCTAGCATTTAGCAGTAACATTTTGTTAGTCCTGTTGCTCTCCTTAACCCTTATTGCCAGTGATCTGTTATTGCTAGTTTTGTGTTAAAGTTATCTGTATATGACATGTGCAATTATGTATCGCAATGTGTCTCTTTTGTAGTTATAAAATTAATAATGTTAGCCTAACATTGGCTATCTCTCTCGTTATACGTTCCCTTTAGCGGAGTTACCGGTGCACTTGATGTTTATAATGCTAGCTAGCTACTGTCAGCTAACGATGGCCAAAAGTTTCCTTTTTTCGAACTACTGTCTTACTTCGCCATACAGACGTACCACTCTGCAGTGACGCTGTCAACTTTACACGATATAACGTTACCTGATGGTGACCATGCAGTGAGTTGCTTCTCGTTAACAAAGTATATTACTTACGTTTATTTTCTCTTTCAGCTACAATGTCTGGCATTGCTCTGAGTCGACTTGCACAGGAACGTAAAGCATGGCGGAAAGACCATCCTTTTGTGAGTACAAACTTGTTTCTATTACATTATAAAACGTGATGCTAACTCGCATCTATACTGCAGTTGATAAGCACGTCTCCCACTTTGCCACAACATTTGACAGACAGACCCGTGTAGATGTATGTATACTTATTATAGATATTTCGTATGTATACTTATTATTATTCGTATGTATACTTATTATTAGATATTTCGTGCTGAAAACCTCTTGTGCACGTCTGTAACGGACATGCACCCCTGGTTTAAAATTCCCACAAAATTAGGAATTGGCAAGCAAATAACGCAGTATGTGTGTAATGTTAGGCCAAAGCTGAAATGTTGCCTTTACTGTTTGATTGCTGGGCCTCCCAAGTCAGTCACATACTCTACTCACCATGTAGCAGTCTTGGACATAAACAAATGACCAATCATACACACATTGCATCAGTGAGTCTATAAAAAAAAGTCCTGGTATTTTCAGGGTTTTGTTGCTGTGCCAACGAAAAATCCAGATGGGACGATGAATTTGATGAACTGGGAATGCGCCATTCCAGGGAAGAAGGGGGTAAGTGTTTAAGACGAAATGCACACAAGTCTGTGTGCTTTTATTTGTTCAAAATACTTACTTGGCAGAGGGCTATTGTGTGATTTACTGCGATGGGACACCTTCTCCTTATAGACTCCATGGGAGGGAGGTCTTTTCAAGTTGCGGATGCTGTTCAAGGATGACTACCCCTCATCACCACCAAAGTGTAAAGAACTAGATGCACCAAAATACAGAGAATCACATCATGCTCATATCACTGTTGTGCTCTGAGAACTTGGACAAATAATTTAAATAACGATTTTGCTTGTAGGTAAGTTTGAGCCGCCTCTGTTTCATCCGAATGTATATCCCTCTGGAACGGTATGTCTCTCCATCCTGGAGGAGGATAAAGACTGGAGGCCGGCGATCACCATCAAACAGGTAGATGGAAAACGAATATGCACACTGACTAGAGCAGTGATGTTGTCAAACATGCCTCTCAAATTTCATACTGACTACTTGTTGCTTTCAATCTGACAGATTCTGTTGGGAATTCAGGAGCTTCTAAACGAGCCCAACATCCAAGACCCAGCTCAGGCTGAGGCCTACACCATATACTGGTGAGACCGTATTTACAGTATTACTTTTAGACTCTTGTAGTACTTGTATACTCTTTTCAGACCATGGTTTAATATTTGCATTACTTTTGGTAACACTTTACTTGGAGAGTCCATCCACAGAAACTTAACAGATTAAGGTTCACGTATGTAAAAGTGTTCTTGAACAAATACTTAACATTATCTTAACCAAATCCAACCCCTAACCATAGCCATATATAGTTAGTTAAGGTAGTTAACTGTCAACATTCTATTGATAATCTGAGCACCTGTATATAGTGACATATCACCATATCTGTGTATTGATCCATTCTCACAGTAAAATCTTAATGCTGCGGACCAGCATTAATGTAAAACTTTTTTTGCAGGATGCAAGACTTTATATTTTGGTTTAGTTGAGGTCTCCTAGAGTTTCTTTTTCTCTTTTTTTCCTCTTTTTATAATAACCAGATGTCCAACTGAATATTTGGTACATGAGGTTATATGGACGAAGTACACATACCAAGTGTGAAGGCAATTAACAGAAGGGAGGATATAGGCCTAACTCTAAAGCCTGAGGTGACAATTGACCTTTAGGATGGTGAATTATTAAGAAGTGTTTTGCCAGGTTATCTTTGGAATTTTCTTCCAATATATATATTAGACTTTTACAATCTTCCATGTTCTTGGAAATTATGAGCTGTCTTGTCTCATTAAAATGGTAGGGATCTTGCCCCTCAGTTGGGCATTTGCACAGCCTTGCTCTTTCTTAAACTCTGCTTATGGTTGCCATTAAGTGTTTACTCAACACTAGTCTTGCAAGCCAAGACTTTTGATTACCTGCATGAAATCTTGTCTGCGTTGCATGTTAGGCTGGCTCAGCGCCATCTACTTTGACAGGAAGGTGTCTATAGACCAAAATGCAGAATGACTGGCAAACAGACATTAGTTTAACAGTCAATTCTGAAATATATCATAAACTTCATAAACTTGCCAAGTGATGGGATCAGACCTTTTCTAATAAGACACGATCATTAGTTGAGCTAGAGAATCATACATACAGCAGCTGTCATGATGATCAGGTTTGACCGGTTTGTATTTCAGCTTGTCTGGAGTATTTTGACATGTTTGACTTATGGAACACTTACAATATGACAATATGAAGGAAAGGGCACAAAGTCGGCGAACAAGGCCGCATGCTCTTCACGATTTTACAGTGGGACAAGCCTATGCTTAGGTCTGGGCATCGTTCAAAATTTTTCAATACAGTGCCATTTTCGATACCTTGAATTTGATGCCGGTTCCTAAACTTTACTTTTTCCGATACCATATGTTTTGTAAATCAATTTTCACAACAAAAATACATTCTCCTATAGAGTTAAAAACAACGTAACATAAAAGTACAAACTTTTTTTGCATGAACATCTGTAAAATATTGAAAATAAACAATATAAGAGATTATTGCTGTATAGGCCTACTTAACATCTGCAGTATTAAAGTGAAGATATGTAGCCTAACAGATCAGTGCAACATTTTGTGCAAGTGCAAACTGCTTTGCACATAATTGGTATTTCGCTTTGTTAGCATCCATCTTGATGAAGTGGAGCCACGCTTCTTTGCCATTTATTACACTACGTGAAAAAACAATACACCTCTCCAGACAACACACCCCTTTGTATACAATGTGTCCATGCTTTATCTTTTGGTAAGCATGCTAGCACCACAGATGGCATACGTTTCAATTTCTGAAGTAATGTCCAAAGATCCTTTATTTCAACCCTCCTTCTGTGACCTGTGTAATGTTACGTGATGCAACCAATCACCAGCCCCTTTAGATCTCTTCACACAAGTGTTTATTGGCTAGTAGACGCTAAGATTTATTTCTTTGAGTATCGGAATTTGGCAACGAAATATAATACATTTTTCGATATACGATCGGATCAGAGCATTTCGGTCGGTGCCCAGCCCAACCTATGCCCTCACAAACTTTGCTAGAATGGTATTGAGCCGAAACTTGTCGACACACACTTGCCAAAGTCTGCTGACTTGAGCAGACAATCATGGTATTGGCCAATTACAAATTGGGCTAAACTATGTATTCGTAGTCGAACCCCAGCTTTGCTAAGTAGATGAATGCCAGTCATCCAGTAATCCAGGAAAGAGGAACAGATTGAGGACTGTAGCATTGTCTTTTGGGCAGTCTGTAGTGGGGACTCACTACATGTGTCAGGTCAAGTCGTGTGGGCTCCTCATGGATAGCAGGGCAAGAAATAAATCGGTTCCCATCAACCTCAGTCACATTGTACTTCATGCAAATCTGAAGTAAATCCTTTAGTGATTAGTTTTTTTCCCCTGACTTTGAATTTAGTATTCAGATGGTCAGATTCACATCAAAGTTACACAAGATTTTCACCTTAATATAACCTTTACGAAGCCAATTTGATGTAATAGGTGAATCGTTCACCTAGCATAGCTATACAGCATAGATGTAGCGAGTCGCTACCAAGAAAACCAGCCATGCAACTTCAAGCACGGCGGCCTGACAAATCTCATGAGAATCGTGAAACATTACCTTGTCAGTAGGTATAACTCTTTGTTTTTGCCTGCTGTTAATCCTTCACCTCCACAACAAAAGCATTGTCATTGTGTACAGGGGGTATAAGTCACGAGAAGTTTGCTATTTACAACAGCAGAGTAAAATATAAATTTATCGCGACTAGGAGCTCTACAGTCGCCAGAAAATACATAAACCTGCCTAGTGTACCTAGGTAGTTTTGTAGTTTGATGGAAACCAAGCTTGTCACACATGATCTTAAGGACCCTAGGTTCTCCAAAATTATGATAATTATTTCGATACAGTATAAAGTCTAAGTATATGGAAAGAAGCCTTGGCAAAAAAATAATATAAAAGAAGTAATAGTAAGTAATAGACTACAGGCGCGCCTGCAGAAATGAATGCTATGGTATGCCCCCCCCCCTTTTTTTTTTTTTTTGTTTGTGCATTAGTCACTTCAAAAGTAACCTAGTAGAACATTCACATGCAATATGCAACAACGCCTAATTACGACCTAGTTTACTGTGTTCACGTGTGCGCTTTAACATCAAACATTATTCAGTACAATCCAGATGTAACGCTAACGTTTTGACAAGCATACCAATTTTGCCTACCTTGTTCATCTGAAATAACTCCTAACTTGCTGCCTCCATCCTTTCGTTGGTTACAAAACAACGTTTTATATCCATGATAGCCTTGAAGTCTTGAGTTAGTGAATTAGCTTAACATTGTGTGCTGATAACGGGCAACCATAGATGGTAAAAGAATGCAACAAGTAGCCTAGCCCACAACTTCTGTAATTGCTGTGTGTTCGTTGTTATTCTCTTTCCTGCTCAAACAAAAGGTGCGTGCATTAAGTTGATTTTGATAACGTTACAAACTTGGCCTACTTTACAGAAAATTGTAATTAGCCTATTGTCGAGCATTTAATGGGATACTGCGCAGTTGTGAAGCAGTTGGGAAATTATGGTGGGCCAACTTGGTGTAAATACACACATAGGGGAAATTGTTGAGTTGCCTGATGGTACTCGCAGTGCGTAAGGCCGTACACCTGCAGGCACGCCTGATGGATTAGACCAATACCAATATATTTTTTTTTTTTTTTTTTTTACAAATACAGCTTTTATGAAAAATAAAAAATCAATGAAAAGTATCTGTACTAATTAAATGTGATATCTTATATTGATCAGTGGAGCGAGATATAAATTGCTGTGTAACATGTATAACAGGTTTTTGCCTTGGGAAATTGGGCATTTTTTGGGAACGAATAGCGCTTATGTTTGTAATTTGTAACTCAAAACCAGTATTTAAACATTTAGTTAATCAATTTATCCAAAGAAAACAAGAGTGCTCCCATCAATTTGTATATTCTGGGAGTCTGTATGTCTGGCCTGCCAAGGTGGGTGTACAACACCAGTTCATATTCCACAGATGCCAATGCATTCATAAACGCCCTACATCAATCTAATTATTATTTTTTTTGTCTTGTCTACAGCCAGAACAGAGTGGAGTATGAGAAGAGAGTCCGAGCACAAGCCAAAAAATTCTCTCCATCGTAGGTGTGATGCAGGGGGACGCGTTAATACAGACGGAGGGCGCGTGCATTGGCACGCCCCTCTCTCTCTTTCTCGCTCTCTCTTGCCGTCCCCGACTCGACTCCCCACCCCACTTTTTCCCCGCCCCTTTCTTTCTGAGCACATGTGTTCTATACACACCTGGACTTCAGACTTAAAAATTTGAACACGCTCTGTGCCATCCAACTGCATCTTAAAACCCCCACCCCCAACCCACAAAACGCCCAACCCAGCCCTGCCCAGGTCTCCCCTCCCTCCATTCAACCTGTCTTGCTATCTAGCTTTCGTTCATTATTTTATTCCTCGCCTCCCTCATCTTTGTCAGCAGTGTCATGTCAGAACTGAAACTCCCAGAAAACCCAGCGGCGACATGGCTTCACCCCCCCCGGTGCTTTTCGCCTTGGCCAAACCTAGCCAGACACTTCTGTATGTTGCAGTTGACCTCATGTGACTATGTTTTGAGTTTGACTCTTAAACGTGTGAATGTGCGAGTGAAAGTGTTAAAAGTAAGTGTGTGCATGAATTTTTATTTTTCCCCCCTTTTTAGTTTAATTTTTTTTCCTCTGTGTACGCACATTTTTTTTTTTTTTTTTTTTTTTTTTTTTTTTGTATGTTAGGTTTTTTTTCTCCTTTCTTTTATTATTGCTTTCCTTGGTGGGAAAGGGCACCATTGCCTTCATCCCTCCTCCCCAACTCCTTTAAAAAAAAAAAAAAAAAAAAAAAAAAAAAAAGAATCAGAAGTACATACATATTTGCCCCTCACAGGACCTGCCGAAGACAGATGCGTACACTCCTGTCTTTTCAGCCTGTGTTCTTGTCCCCTTGTTTTTGTGTTTGTTTGTTGTTGACTTTGTTTTAAATGATGGGAACATTAGGCCATGCACTCTATCTGTTCAAGTGCTTAGTCAAAATAAAGCTCTTTCTACAAAAGTATACCGGAGTCTGAGTGCAGTTCTTTGGACACGTGTCTATGTCAGTGTTTTGCATTGAGCACTTGTGTCATTAAGCAATGAGTTTATTCATGTAATGTGCGACCTCTCCACCAGAAGAAATTGGATGGTAGAAGCAAAATAATGTTCAGATTTTTGTTTATGTGCTCTACAATAGTATCTGCTTCCTATGTCGTGCATTCTTATAACAAGTTGTAATAACTTCTTAACATTGCCACATTTTTTGAGTAGAGCCTATTTGATATATATCATTTTTAGTTGTGTTCTTTTTAAAATTGTGTATCCCCCATGTTCCCAGGGGACGGGCATGTTATTTTTATACAATTTATTTTTATTTATTAACATACATTTATTAATGTATTTAACATTATATTAATTAGTAATTATTACTATAATATACTTTATTATCCATAATATTAATATTTTAATTTGGGTGCACTGAATTACAATTGGCGTGAATCTCAGTGTTCTGCCCAAGACACAATAATGATGTTCAAATTTGCTTTCTTTGCTGAAGGATAAAAATGCATTAGATGTCAAATGTCTGTGTGTGTGTATGTGCTGGTGGAGGGAGAGGCAATTGGTTATTGCTTGTGAGTGAGCGAGGGTCAGTTTGACTGCATACAGCTAGCTGAACATGTACATTACGCTGTAAGGTAGCGACAGTGCCGTTGTCCTCACTGCAGTGCAATCTGTCCATCTCTGTTGCCATGGAGTTAGAGAGCTCACAGCCAGCATTGCCTGTGAAGCTCTCGGCCTGGTCCTTGTTGCCATTGGTAACCACCAGTTGTGCATTTGGGTTGATAATGGACTATGTTTTGTGACCTCATGGTGACTATCTGGAAAGGCTCATGTAATGGAATGCCAACTATGCACAGATGTTCCTGTTCACAGACACACAAACAAAATTATCATTCCTACAGAAAATGGACAACCAACAAGAATATGGGTTCAGAAGATATGGCAACAATGAGGTAATGCAAAGGTGAAATCTCACAGGAGAGTCTCTGCACCCAGTGATGTACTGTAGTCGACAGGGTGTGGGATCACAGCATGTTCGCTCTACCTTACAGTGAAATGTGTATGTGTTGTATAAAAGCTACCTTCAATTGATATTGTGATGCAGAGTAAACTGCATACACACTTAAACAAGTTCATGACGTGTGTACGTGGGGGCTGACCTGGCCAGTATAGGACTGATTAACAACAGCACAAGAAACAGCAAAATGCAGATCACCAAACAGCAAAAATATATCCTGGTGTACAGAAATCAAACACATGTACACTGTACTTTTTTACCTAAAATAGACAGGATTTTGTGCAATGGAAATTAAGTCTCAGCTGTAACTTTTTTTGATACAGCTTAATTTTAACCTATGATTGGGTGCTCGCCAGTGGAGAACAGGTGCCTATTGGCTCCGCACTCCTTTATAGTAGATCTGATTGGGCTGTGATCGCACTGTTGCCAAGTACTCTGAGCCAGAAGAGAAGATAGACATGGCTACTGAAAGCTCTCTGTTTGGTGTGAAGATTTCTGTCAGTCTCAAAGAAGATATCCATAAATAATAACGTAAATGCATTCCCCTCCCATCAAAATGTAAAAGTAAGACAATTTTATCCTTACTGGCATTAGATCCTGTGCAACATCAGATCCAATCTATATTGCATCTCAATCAATCCTGTATGTGGCAGACTGATGATATATCTAAATATGATCTTGGTTTGGCTCAGTTGGTTACTGTGGCCCTGTTTTGACACCAGGCGGAGCTGATACTGAAGGAGAGGGACATGTACATACGAGACAATGCTCTGTCGCTCATACCCACACAGCCAGCTAAACAACGGCTTCCTCCGCTACCAACTGCATGGAGAGGTTCTCGGGAGGGATGGGTTTTAACTGGAAGAAAGAACAAGCCGCAAGTCAGACTGCCATTTAATCTCACTCAGTCTGCATCTATTGGCGTGAATTATGTGTCAAGATAAGTGTGCACACATTGAGCGTAACGCCTGGATGTTAGTGTTTAGTGGGTGAGCACTGGTGAGTAGAGTGCATGTATGGGTTATTTCTATCTATTTGCTTCCTTGGTCAGTGCTTTGGCTGCAGCACCACAGAGCTGTTGTTGCCATGGAGACTGGTGAAGAGTGAGATCTGGCATCGGTCTCCTTCACTAAATGAGAAACCACCAGGCACATATGTATACAGTGTGCTCACCCCCAGGTCTCTACTCCCCTTGCCTGCTCACACGTAAAATTATTATTTCATGCATATAAATAATCACAAATTATTATTTCATTTTATTATTTATTTATTTTATTTAAGTGAGCCAAAATAATGATTAGAAAATGGCACTGCCACTGTCCTTGCAGTGTTGATAGAGGATATTTGACTTAAATATATATGAGTGCGTGTGTGCACGTGCATGTATGTGTGTGCCCATGTACAAATGCTTTATATACTCCTCGTCCCACATAAACATAAATGGGAAATTCAAGAAAACTCAAAGCTTTGCTTAGTCAATGTGACTGACAAGTCAACTCAGTGAAAAGGTCTTTGTGCTGCATGAAATCAAATCAAAATATCTATCAAAAGAGACAACTGAACAGCACAGAACATACTGTGCACTGAATAGATTGCAGACAAAACTCAGCAACATGCCACACTAACATCTGTAACAGCCCAGGGGATTTCTATTTTACAGCTTCTATTTGGAGGTTTACCTATTTAGATTATACCCCCGATGTCAAATAATGTGCACATGTAAAAATGGAATGAATATATGACCAAAAAATAACATTATGCATGTAAAAGACCTATACGGTATACTGCATACAAATGAATTAAACTGTCTGATTTGAGCCCATATTTTATTTGGACAAAGTACAGTACCTTAGCTTTAATGTTTGCTGTAATATGGTGACACCCACGTTCACAAGCACAAAGCATCACTTTTGTGTGTGAACTCTTGCGTGCAGACTGTCTCACAAACATGCACACCTTCTCTGGGTTCTGTCTCACAAACATGCACACCTTCTCTGGGTGTTTTTATGTATCACTGCGGGTGTGAATATGGTGGGTATTTTTCCACAGTCTTAGTGTGGAGCCCTGTGGTCACATCTCTCACTTGCAGCAGAGTGATGTGAGTGTTGTTTTTATTTAGTTTTTATGTAGTTGTAGTTGTTGTTGTGTGGGTGTGTGCGCAAATAATAAAGCAAAATTGTGTGTCTTGTTTATAGTTCACAATCTTGTATTATGTGTGTGACGGGAAAGAGTGATTTGATGATGATTTAAAAAGGTTAGTTGGAGTCTACTATATCAAAAGGGAGGCCCAACGGAAGAGGGCCCTTTGACTTCAGAACCCATTAATTTTTTGAACCTTCCTGCAGGAAATTTGTTATTTGTATTGTTATTGAATTATAAAGTTCTTATGTGCTTAACACATTCTCAACATTCATATATGAATTAGGAGATAGGAGGAGCACACTGATGTTGCATTAGATGTATTCTAAAGAATCATAATCAGCGCACATCTTACTTGGCCCTCACATTTTACCACTTACAGGCTAGAAATCAGCCATAAAGACATTTTTGGTGGTATACTGTTTGATAGTGACCTACAGTGATAATCAACTCTGAAAGACTTATTTTTGTCCTTTACCACTTTACCACTGCATAATGTTGCTTTGTGTTCTACAATCGGGCCATTTTGCTGCATTCAAGTGAGTTCATCTGAAGCTTAACTGGAAAAAAATCAGTTTATGTAGGCCACACTACAACTTATTAAGCAGTCAATGTGACCGACAAAAAAATATGTTTCGGATAGAGAAATGCAAAGTAAAGATGATGATTTTTTATGTTTCAAAATGAAGTATAAAGTACACATTGAGATTTGTGTAGCCTATTTGTATATCAGTATATTTGTATGTTTACTTTCCTGGTGTGTATTTGTTATTTTTATTTTATTTATTTATTTATTTTTAAACTAAGTCTAAAGAAGCATGTCTGTATGCTGGCCAATTAGTTTTTCTACAGTATAATGTGCTCATGTAGGCTATCTGAAGGGGACAATATGGTTTGGGATAGGCCCGCCCTGGTCAG
Organism: Alosa alosa; assembly: GCF_017589495.1. Classification (NCBI taxonomy): domain Eukaryota; kingdom Metazoa; phylum Chordata; class Actinopteri; order Clupeiformes; family Clupeidae; genus Alosa; species Alosa alosa. The sequence continues at coordinate 12,529,704 of NC_063210.1, read as the reverse complement.
TTATGCACACAGTTAGGCTACTACAAATAAATCCAGATCGTATCAATCAATGCCTTTTCTACTCCTGTATTATGAAGTAACATTCCTCATAATAACTATGGTTTTCCGCCGGATGACATTTTATGTAACCCTGTGCCACGTCAAAAACACACAATCTTCAGACTATGCAGTGTTGTACCAAAGATTGTTAAGGCGGAGCAAGATATTTCATCAGGAGCCACTTCCGGGAACCCGGAACGCACGAGGGGGGGTCAAAATCCCCCTTTATGCAGAGCAGAGGCAGCGACTGCTCCATTGAAGTCTATGGGCATAGCTCAGAATTTGATCACATATGCTAAGGTCTTGGTTCTATAGAGTTAGGAATGTGAATTTCAGGCACATTTTCATGATCCTCAATACCTTCTGAACATTTCAGGTACATTTTTAGCATTTTTGAGCAATCCAGTCTGGAGAAAATTAACCTTATTTCAGGTGTGCGCCGGTTATTTATGCCGCTGCTGTTGGCCGGTTGCAACTTACGCTTGTCAATACGTCATCGACACGCCTCTTTATGCAGACAGGATTCGATCCCCATTTCGCGCCCATAGACATGAACTACAACGAAGTATCTTGCTCCGCCTTAACAATCTTTGGTTGTACGACTCTATCATCAAATATCATTTTAATTTATTACGAGATCCTATGTGTTGTCATGGCTATAAATGTGTGAATTGCATTAGTTTATATCATTTTTTTATCATCAAGAATAGGCCTACTTGCAGCACGGAACCTTTAGCGTATAAAGGTTCTTCGCGGGAGTAAAATAACGTGTGCACAACCAGGAACTCACTGTAAACATTGGGGAATATTTGCTGATATTCGCGTCTTATATTTTATTCACCCTGGATTAACGCTGGAGGAAGCTGTTGCCTTACTTGAACTGTATTTAGTTATTATGATCATCTCCTTCTCTTGGGCACTGTATTTCTTGTTCGTGTCCAAGCCAGTGATGGGGAAAATTTATTGAATAAACGCTTCCTGACTGACGTCTCTGGTAATGTCAACCAGCCACCAGCTAAGCTGGTTTGGCAGTGTCTAATAATAATTTATACCCTTTTAAACGGTTATTACATTTAACACATACAGACTAACCTTGTTTGTTTTATGAGCGCTTGTCTGAGGATTAGGTTACGTTATGGTTAAGGTATTGCACCTTGTGTGATATATTTCAGGTAACGAGATTGTTGTTGATGATGTGTCATGTCTCTTATGGAACTAACTGACATCAGCCATTACCTGTAGGTGAACATTAGTTTGACCGCAGAAGTTGAGAGATTGACCATAAAAAGAGCAAGGCACGCGAGCAAATGCATTATCGGGGATTTGCTTACTGAGTTTTTTGTGATTATTATTGTTCGACTCGTAGTGTCATTAGGCAAAATGGATTTCTCCAAGTTCCTGGCGGATGACTTCGACGTGAAGGACTGGGTGAATGGGGCTTTCAAAGTGGCCCAGAAGGATGCCCCAGGAAAGGCAGACGCACATGCCGCTACACTGGTGATGAAACTGCAGCTCTTCATCCAAGAAGTGAACAATTCTATCGAAGGTGGGGTAATGCAGTCAGAAAGCATGGTTTATGCTGACTAAACTCAGAGAGCATGATGATTGCATTGTTCCCTCACTTTCCCCATCTCGCTGTTTGTGTATAATGCATCTGTGTGCCTAGTTGTGTGATGCTTGCATGTTGTTTATTTATGTAGAAAGTAGTATTCAGGCTGTCCAGAACATGCCACGTGTGTTACGTGATGTGGAGGCTCTGAAACAGGAGGCTTCATTTTTGAAGGAGCAGATGGTTCTGGTCAAGGAGGACATCAAGAAGTTTGAACAAGATACAGTGCAATCTATGCAGGTATGCACTGGGCCAGCCTTTCATTTGCTCTCTCTCCTCTCTTCTCTTTCATGCCCAATCTTGGTCTGTGCAAACATTTAATGTGAAGTCCACGCATTTATTATGATGTTTATGTGTATATATCTACGTTTTAGGTCCTAGTGGAAATTGACCAGGTCAAGTCTCGGATTCAGCTTGCAGCAGAGGCCTTGCAAGAAGCGGACAAATGGAGCACGCTCAGTGCAGACATTGAAGAAACATTCAAGACTCAGGTGAGCGTGCACTGCTCTTATGCCAGTGAAAAGTCAGTGAATACTTTGGTTGGTGGGGCTGTCTCTATAGCCATAAAGTTTAGAATGTGTTATTTGTTACTTTTCTGGAAGGCAAATAGAAAATGCTCATAAAATGCGTGTGTGTGTGCGTGTGCGCGTGCATGTGTAGGACGTGGCTCTGATCTCTAGCAAACTTGCAGCGATGCAGGGCAGCCTGACTATGCTGGTTGACACGCCTGACTACAGTGACAAGTGTGTCCAGTTGGAGGCTCTGAAGAATCGTCTGGAAGCACTGGCCAGCACTCAAATTGTGGCCACCTTCAACTCCCAGTCCATAGGTGAGAGAGGGCACTACTGCTTGCCCCTGTGCTTCGGAAGTGTGTGCATAGTAGTGTGTGTAGTAATGTGTGTTTGTATGCATCTCTATCTGCTTCCACAGACCAAGCCAAACTTTTTGTCAAAGTCTTCAGTGAGATGGACAGAATGCCACAGTTGTTAGCATATTATTACAAGTGTCATAAGGTAAGACACACACACACACACACACACATTATTTATTTTATGTTGTTTTCATTCACAAAGAATAAGTGTTCTCTGTATGCAAGGACAATGTATAGTAGATTATCACACATTTGCTTCATCCCCCTAGTGTCAGTGTGTGTTAGGACAGTGCAGCTTCACCAGAAGACAGATAAAGATGCCACAAATGAATGTAAAGAGTTTCTTCCTGCTTTGTTGTAAATGACCATCTGTGTTACCCTCTGAGACCCCAAGTCTTTTTAGGCTGTTTTTAAAAGAGAATGATTAGCATGATATAGTCAAGGTCAGAGGTCAGGTTCTGTTCCAAGTGTTACAACAAAAGAAGCAACTTGCTAGTGGACACCGAGCGTGTTTTTCCATTTCAACAAGTGGCAGATTTCATCGGACACACATGCATGAAACCTTAGCCTAGTTGTTATTTGATTGGAGTAGATTGGAGTCGTGTGTGTGCCTAGAAGGATGTGCATAGTTACTCCGGCTGTAACGTTTGTGTGTGTGTGTGTAGAGGGATTTGCTCAGACTATAGTGAGTCTGTTAATGGGTGTATGTTATCTTTCAGGTGCAGTTGCTGTCGGTGTGGGAGACTCTGTGTCAGAGTGAAGCTTCTCTGAAGCAGCAGCTCTCAGAGTTCTATGATACACTGCTGTCTACATGGCACTCTCAGCTGCAGTGGAGCAGTCAGGTACACACTCACACACACACACACATAGACAGACACACATACACACACTCACAAATATACACAGTAACAGCAACACCAGTGTGATCGCCATGAGGTTGTAGTGGGAAGCCAATAAACACAATCACAAACAGAACACACACAGTCACACACTGTGGTTATAAAAAAAATAAACAACTGTCTCACATTTGCAGTCCTGTCAATGGAGATTTAGCTAGTACACTCATCACACATAACATGTAAGCACAAAGTTGTACATGTTCGGGCATACGTTTACATACTTTCCATGGAATTGGATGCCCAATGCCATCCCAATGCCGACATTTGAAATGATACATTGTATGTGTATGTGTGCAGGTATTCAAGAATCCATATGAGGTTGTGACAGTGCTGATGATCCAGACTCTCAGTGCTATGGTGCCCTCTATCCCAGAGTGCATAGCAGTGGAGTTAAAGCGTTGCCCAGGAGAGGATCGCCTAGACATGCTGTTAGAGCTCCACCAAACTGCAGCCAACTTCAGCCGTAGCCTGGAGACAGCCATGCTGCCTCATCTGGGTAAGCATGTGTTGTCAACCTCACTCGTGTGTGTGTGTGTGTGTGTGTGTGTGTGATTGTGTGTGTATGTTTGTTTTATTGTGCTTGTGTCTGGAGCTTTATCTCTGAAGTTAGTTGTTCCCTTGAAGACTTTATCAAATGTTGGCAGCTGGAGTCCCCCAGTCATGTTTTATCTGATGATGGTGTGTGATGGCGTGTTTGTGTTTGTTTTTAGCCGACTGTAACCTGTTGAAAGTGGGTGAGCTGGTTTCCTGTGTGTATGCGCCATACAAAGACTACCAGCTACAGTACGGAGAACTGGAAGAGACCAATCTTCTCATTCAGCTCAGCGCTGTGCCACTGGTGAGTAGGGTAACACACACACACGCACACACACACACACACACACACACACACACACACTATAATATACATATAAAAGTGACTTCATTTTTCCTGGAAAAAACTAGCACACATCAGGAAAGTAAACAGAAGCACACACACAAACAAACACATATTTATATAAATGTTATTATTTTTATTCATTAATTATGTTTAGCACTTGTACACTAAACTCTGTGTGTGTGTGTTTGTGTGTGTGTGTGTGTGTGTGTGTGTGTGTGTTTCGTGTTCCCAGGAGAGAGGTGAGGTGCTGGACTGTGTTCTGGAGCTCACACACTCCGTGCAGAAAGTGTTTGGCTTGGCTGCGGCGGCCTCGGACCGCTGTGTGAAGCTCACTGACGGCCTGGGCGTGTGTGGTCTCATTCGGGCCCTGCGAGCGCTTTTCAGCAAGTGAGAACCACAGGAAACACACACACACACACAGCAAAATGTGTCTTCTCTGGGCCGTGTACTTTGCAGTCATTCAATGTCCATTTTGAAATTTGAATTTGATACAAAGAACCGATAACAGGCTGTTCCTCGTTTTTTTGTTTTCTGATTTTCAAAAATTAAATTGAATAGCCGTGAAGTACACGGAGCCTCATGTCTCCTTTTCCTGTGACCACCATACTGATATTCAGTTTTTCACATGGATGTTTTCATTGTTAGTTTATAGTAGTATTTATTGTTATAGAATTAATTGTTACCAATGGTCTACTCTGCATTGTAGCTTGAATGTTATTCCTCATTTTTGTCCGTTGCTTTGGATACAAGCGTCTGCTAAATTAATAAACGTTAATGTAAATGTATGTTTTTTTACACCTCATCTGTCTCTCTCATCTCCCTTTCTCTTTTTCTTTCTTTTGATCTATCATCTTTCTGTCTCTTTTCTCTTTACAGGTATGTGTCTGATTTCTCAGTCACTCTGCAGTCAATCCGGAAGAAGTACAAGCTGGAGGACGCGGCCGCCTCCGAAGTATTCAGTGAAGACTGGACAGCCTTCCAGAACTCTGTCAGGTGTGTGTATGGCTGAAAACAGACTCCACACCAAAGTGCACATGTACACACACACACACACAAACACACACACACACACACACATTCTGCATGTTTATTTGTGAGTCGGGACTGATTTGTGTTTCCTGTACAGAATCATTGCCACATGTGGAGAACTGCTGAGGCAGTGTGGAGCCTTTGAACAGCAACTTTCCAATAAGTAAGAGTGCACACACACACACACACACACACACACAGTGTACGCACACATGCACACACACGCACACACACATACACACATGCACACCCACACACAAACACTTACACCAATGAGCTTTTACATGCTGCTAAAATAGCTCCAGTCTGCAAAGGCATGGACTGAACTAGAGCACCTCCCTGTGCGTAAGCAAGATGCAAGATTCACATGAGCGTTAGGGGCGATAGGCCCAGTACGCGGCCGTACATAAGCAAACAAGACAGGCTATATTTACCACACTGGGTCTGAGTTCTGTGGTCTGCCCTGAGACCTCCACTCCAAGCAAGGTTGTGTATGTGAATGCATGCAAACGCTTGGTCAAAAAGCAAGTATATCCTGAGGCTAAAACCTTCTGCAGGTTGAGCCACAGTAATCCGCCTCAGTGAAGACTGGACAGCCTTCCAAAACTCTGTCTGGTGTGTGTGTGTGTCATTTTCATTGTCATTTTCAAAGAGATGGGATGCCCCATTGAGTCGTTACAGCCCAAATTCTGTTGCCAGATCAAAGCTGGTTCTCTCCACATATCGGTTCTCAGTTCTGTCCTTGATCAAGACACTGAACCCCAAACTGCTCCAGATGGTGTGAGGCATTGCTCTGTGAATGTGAGACGTTACTCTGTAAAGTGCTTTGAGTGCTCAGAGGTGTAGAAAAACGCTACATTGGTTGCTAAATGCAGACCATTTACCATATAGCCAGGCTTATGTACTGTATACAAACACACAAGTAAAAACTCATTCTAGAAATACAGCACAAGCATCAGTTTAGTCTTTAAACACCTTAATCACAGGGCATTTACATATTACAGTATTTTACAGATTTACCTCTTATGGTCCTCAAAAAAGCCTTCTGGTTGAATTTGGGTGTCAGGAAGGCTGAAAGTGAGTTTAGGCTTTAAATGTTTTATTTGTTTTCAGACTTTCACTTTCTACTTTCACCATCTGCTGCTGGTGATGTTGGTAAGAGCAAAAAAAAAAAAAGAAAGTTGGATGCATAATTGAACATTTTTTTTATTTTATTTTTTAATGTCATGTTTTTAAAATTGTTTCCCATTCATGCAGTAGAGGTGTGGGCATTTTATATGGTCTCCATGAGGATCAAATCATGGGAAGGACTTGAAGGCCATCACATCATATAGTATCTGTCCAGGGGCTGATTTTGAGTGACGGCAGGTTAATTGGGGTTAAACTGGGCATGTTAGAAATCACTGAATGTTTTAAAACACACCAGACATGAAATAAATTGCCCTTCAAGTAAAAGCTGTCATGTAACCGCTCGGCGCCATTCCGTGCCATTCCACACGGTCTCAATTATTCACACGGTGCTACAGTGGGGAAACTGGGCCACCCTCATTCAGAAACGCCAGGTCATCAAAAATGGCAATGTGGTTGTGGTGCGTCTTCAGCCCTGGCATATGCCCTAACACGTTCACAGACTGTATCTTTGACATAGTGCCCACACTTAAAACGGTTCTGCTACAGTAATTTCTTGTGCATTAGCTGCATTGAGTATAAACAGCAAGACGGTGTTTAATGCAAATTAAAAATGACAAAAACGTGTATTAACGTGTGCATTAACCGCACCCGTGTATTAACCTGGTAAAAAACAATTGTACCGACGGTACTCAGTGACCTTGAGAAACACAGATCTATGTGAAAAATCGATGTGAAAAGCTGGAATTCTCCTTTAATTGGCAGGAAAGTACTGTATATACCCCTAGGTTCCATAAGCTGGAGCAATAGGCATACATAAGTAAGCCATATACTCTTATGGGTGATTGGTTGTGGTGATGTTCTTTGCCGTCTGATTGGCAGAATCCTGGCGTGGGCCTTATGGGTGATTGGTTATGATGATGTTCTTTGCTGTCTGATTGGCAGAATCCTGGCGTGGGCCTTATGGGTGATTGGTTGTGGTGATGTTCTTTGCCGTCTGATTGGCAGAATCCTGGCGTGGGCCTTATGGGTGATTGGTTGTGGTGATGTTCTTTGCCGTCTGATTGGCAGAATCCTGGCGTGGGCCTTATGGGTGATTGGTTATGATGATGTTCTTTGCTGTCTGATTGGCAGAATCCTGGCGAGGGCCTTATGGGTGATTGGTTGTGGTGATGTTCTTTGCCGTCTGATTGGCAGAATCCTGGCGTGGGCCTTATGGGTGATTGGTTATGATGATGTTCTTTGCTGTCTGATTGGCAGAATCCTGGCGAGGGCCTTATGGGTGATTGGTTGTGGTGATGTTCTTTGCCGTCTGATTGGCAGAATCCTGGCGTGGGCCTTATGGGTGATTGGTTATGATGATGTTCTTTGCTGTCTGATTGGCAGAATCCTGGCGAGGGCCGGGCACTTCCTGTTTGAGGGCTACAGCCCGCGCAGCCTCACCGGCCTGCAGGAGGGCGTGTACGAAAGGAGGGGGCAGAAGAACCCCTGGCAGGAGTACAACTACCTCCAGCAGGGTAACATGGCCGAGTACAACAACCTGCTGGAGACTCTCTACTCTCTCAAGGTAGGAACGCACACAATCCACTAGCACGGATGAGGAGACACCCCACATGTACTCACACACACACACACACATAAATCTCAACGTGCATATTCTCACAAGGCCAGAGTAAGTATTCAGTTTCAGTTTCTGTTGGACTGTGTCCGTTAAAACCTTAATGTTTTTAAATAAAATATTGTGCATTAAGACAACATTAACATGACCTCTGACTGCAATATGGGCGTCAGATATCAGAGATTAGGTGTTACATAGAGGTATACTATACGAAACAACGTGTAAGTATTGTGTTGTCCTCTTGTGTTGTCCTCTTGTGTGGTCAGTGCTTTAAGTGGAGTGGGTGTTGAGACACTACAGCGAGAGATTGTGACCCTGCGGCTGTTTTCTTTTTTTTGTCGGGGCTGTCAGAAATGAGATCGTTTATCCATAGTGGATCTCCTTACTCACTTATCATATTTCCATTGGTGCAAAGATAAGGTTCACTAAGCAACATCATGGATTGTCTGACAGCAATTCTAATTTCAGATCATCCTCCTCCTCAGGCAAAATACTTCAGAGAGTATGATGAACATTCAAGTTCAATGCTGATAATTTAATCACATATTCATAGATGAAGCTCATTGTCGTTTTTGGCCTGATGTGGTGCTGTTGCTTCTGTGCTGTATAGCTGTGTGTCTCTATAGGACATAATACTTATTAACCCATATTTTGGATTTAATTTATTATCTTGTTTAATATATCTTGTACAATAGATTTATCTATATTTTGTTGTTGTTATGTTTTTATTTCACTATATGTATATATATAGTCATTGTTCTCATCACTTTTGTTTATGCTGTATCCTCCTTGAGTTGGGATTTATAGGTGGTCTATAAAAGGACATTGATTTTATTTTATTTATTTATTGTGTGTGTGTGTGTGTGTGTGTGTGTGTGTGTGTGTGCCTGCGTGAATGCGTGTAGGAGAAAGGTACCGGCAACTCAAGTTTGCTGGCTGAGACACGTGCATCTCTCACACGCTTGAACCAGCAGGCTAATCAACTGGCCTTCGACTCTGTCTTCGTACAAATCAAACAGCAGCTCTGCCTCACTAACAAACCAGAGGTTAGTGTGTGTGTGTGTGTCCGTGAGAGAGAGAGACTGTGTGTGGGATTATGCATGTGTGTGCGCGTGTGCGTGTTTGCATTGCTGTCTTGTGGGGATCAATTCCAGCTAAATTCCAGACCACTTGGGAGTGTTCAGTTTATGAATGCCACTCAGTAAGCACATTAATAGACCATCATTAATCATCACTGTGGGCAGTTTAACCATGTGTTACATTTTAGGCCACACAAATGGACACTAACAGCAAATTATAATGAGCGCTAAATGGCGTTCATGCAAAGAGAGCAGTGTTTCCCATACATTGACTTATTTGTGGCGGCCCACCACAATATCAATATTGAACATTAAATTGTACTTAAATCTGGTTAGCATCATAACCACGCTACACTAATTTGTTAAACTGTTGCATTCAAGTTAATTCTGCAAACCTACCACCACAAATAGAATTCAATTCTGTGGGAAACACTGGAGAGGAAATGTTGGCTGGGACCTTAGCACGTGTGGGTGTGTGAGTGTGTGTGTGTGAGAGAGATCTTTTCCAACGGCGAACTCCAGTCTTGTCCACATGTTGTTTGAGTGACTCAGGGACATAGGGACTAAGGGACATAACAGCAAGCGATGGGGAGGCTCTCTCAGGAGCAGCAAGTGCTAGATTTGATATTGTTTTCTACAGTTCTGCAGCGAAATAGTCGGTGCTACTAGTGGTTCTGCAGCAGAACGAGTGTTGCGCTATTGACATGAGAGATGAGCGTTGAACTTGGTTCAATCAAAGTTCTTTTCGAGTTCAACTTCCAAAGCGTAACAAGACGCTCATCAACCATTTTAGTTTATTGTATCCTGGAGACATTTCAGGCATTCGGTTCAATTAAAGCAGTAAGACGATATGGGCGGGACTTTTCCTTCCATTGTACAGAAATGAGATTTTAACATCACATAGCAACAAGATAAAAGTTTGTTGGTGCCGCTTGGTCATATCCAATGTGATCCCTGCCTTGCGGTGTGCATGACCGCATAGGGGCTTAGGAGTGGGGGGGCGTGTTTAGTGTAGTGATTTTGTATGTACATGTGAGTCAAACGTGTCACTCTGTTTCTCTGCATGTTTCCGGCTCATGTTACTGAGTTGACAGCAAACACCCCAGACCACCCCCTCCACCTCCAACATTCCCGCAGGGGTATTGTTATCACAAGGCCGTAGCCATGATGTCAACATGGGAGGGGGCCAAATCTGTGGTGCGGTGTGAATTTCAATAACAGAATTTCAATACATTTCCTGCCATGCAAAAATTATTATTAAAATCACAAACAAGTCATTAGTTAAGTCAGTCAATTAGGATATACCAAACTTTTGACGGACATAGGCACGGATGGATTATGAACCCCTGGGCATAGATGCAAAAAAACCCTCCCCTGTTAAGATAGGGGATCCGGGGGAATACTTCCCTGGAAGACTTTAAAAAACCAAAATGACCCTTTATATTATGACGACTTGTGAGTTTTGTGGAAATAGAAGAGAAGGGCGGAGAAGCAACTTCACACAGTCTTAGGCCTCAGGGACCCCTGAGCTCTTGGGCCCAGTAGGCCCATTCAATAATCCATCCCTGGATATAGACCTGTGGTATGACTCCATTTGTCTCCAAAATGTATATTTTAAAAGAAAATACAAACTAGAGTATCTTTGATAACCTCTATATTACACTGAATGCTTACTAGCCCAATCATATTTTGTTTTTATTATTCTGGCGGCTAATCACACAATTTTAAGGTTGTTTGAAAGGGATGGGATTCAATATAGGCTACTAAGACAGGTCCCTTTTCTGTCTGACTCACCTCAAGTTACCCTATGCATTATAGGCTGGTTTCTGACAGAAATTACGTTTTGTGTTAAAATGTAGAAACACAGCCTTTATTTGGTGAATGGAGGTGGAAATTCCTTTCTTTGGTTAATGTCCGCGATTCACATTAACTGTAGGCTATCACTAACCTGGCAATAGCCAGATGAATTTCGCTCCGCCTAGCTCCACTCATCCATCTGGAACCGATCCATTGAAGTGTTGCTTCAGAAGGCTGGGCCTAATCAAAAAATGCTTGCATATGATTGAATAAGCCACTTGTCCGTCATCTATTGACGTGCTACTTCAACCACTCACATCGAAGCCAACCCGTGACGCTAATAACAGACTCACAGGGTGTGTTCCAAACGGGAGACAGCTGCCTACTGCCTCCCTCCCTACATAGAGAGCTGTCTCACTAGACATGAATTTGGATTAAATGCGTCTTTTAAAAATGAGCGTAGCACTCTAGAATCTTTGGTTAACACTCACGGTATGGCGTTAGCAAAGGCCTGGACGTTAAACTAAATTAGCTTACGTAAGCTAGCAGGCTAACGGTATAAATTAGTTTTACGGCCGGCAGATATATCAGACCAGACGCTATTAATGGTTACAACAATGGCATAATCAGATAGTAAATTGTTTATTTCTAATCTGTAATCTGCAAATCTAAGCAAAATAAGATCACACAAATGACATTTTAAACAGATTCAGCAGCCATTACCGATGTCATCCGCCTTGTTTGTTTACCTTTCACAGCTGTTTCAGACGTTGCCGCAAGGGATTATGGGTAGGAGGCAGCATGAAGTGTGCATCGATGCTGCCTTCAAAAATGACCGTTATTTGGGAATTCTAAGATATCTTAAAAGGCAGCAGAATTTGTTTTTTCGGTTTCGAACCGCACTTGCTGCCTTGCTCCCCAGTTAGATATCTTAAAAGGCAGCAACTTTACCCGTTTCGAACACACCCACAGTCGCTTCTACGCTATGTCACATCTATGAAACTCCCGCCCTGCGTCCTGATTGGCTAAACCATAAAGTTGGTTGGAGAAATCACTCTCAATGGAAGAGGTCCCAGATGGATGTGAGTGAAGCTAGGCGGAGCTAAACGGAACGACATTCATCTGGCTAGGGTCAGGTTAGGCTATCACTGCCATTGTAAAAGTTTTTTCAACTTTTGTGCCGTCGCCACATTTGAGTGCTACGTTTTGCCTGCATGGATGCGCGATTGAGTGTGCATCTAAATGTAACATGCAAGATGCAACAGCCATTTCTAAGAGGTTTATAAACCGGTTCATTTCTGACATTACTACTAGCATATGAATGCATTATTTATGTTGTAAGACATGTGAAAGAAATGAATGACACAGGCACGCACAAATTCAAATGAAAGGACACTACGTTTCACTTTCGCTATCATTGCGAGAAAATGGGCTACAATATGGAAAATGCTTCAAAGTTACCTTTGAGTCTGATCAGCTTCAAAAATGAATGGGGTTTCCTTAGACAGTGCTACACCTTTCCAACAAGTTTTGTGAGAATTGTACCGGTATCTTTTGCGATATTGTTGACAGCCTGCACCGCAGTAGGGTGCAGGAAGCTTTTGATAGCGCACGCCTCAAACGATAAACGCAAAACCTCCAGGACAAACCACTCACAGTGTACTCTCTGAAACCATGAATAGGTCACTAATTTGTGTGTTATTTACGTTTGATTGCATTTCAGAGGCAGGGGGGCAGGGGCATTTTGGTCACATCTGAATATTCATCAAAGTCTATGGTGACTACGGCCCTGTGTTATCATCTCAAGGGTATTGTTATCATCTCAAGCAGCTAAAAAGGACAGTTTGAAATGCTTTAATAACAGTAAACGCACAGGAAGGTCAGATGAATTACAAGGATACAAGGACGTTTATTGTCACATGCATATAGTAACTGGAAATAAGAAATGCAGTGAAATTATGTTTGGTGTCAGCCTATTTGTGCATTTATGGGGGATGATGGGGGGGGGGGTGCAGTAGAAGAGGGGTTTAGTAAATTAAGTGGCAAGGGCTGCATAAGAAAGGTGGGGGAGGATTGGGATTGGGGGCACCAATATGGAGCACCAACATGGAGCACCCAAGAGCAACAGGGGCAACGAAAAACTCCCTTACCAAGGAAGAAACCTTGGGCAGAGTGGAGTGGAGCAGTGTGTGTGTGTGTGTGTGTGTGGGGGTAGGTGGGGGCAGTGTGCTGTAAGTATGTAGAAGATGTGTGTTGGAGAAGATCCTGAAGACAATGTGCTGTGTATGTAGGGAGGGGGGGGCAGTGTGCAGCAAGTATGTAGAGGAGGCTTACTGTAGCAAGCAGTGTGCTGTATGTATGTGTGGTGATGACAGTGATGATGTAAGTGTGTGTGTGTCTTGGGGGGTGTGGGGGGGGGGGGCAGAAAGGCTAGGCAATCAAGGACATGGGTAGATAGATGGAGGAGAAATCAAAAATAATAAATAAAAAGTTCTATGGAGATGTGCAAAAGTTGGAGAAAGTCAGATGTGTGTGTGTGTGTTTTGACGTGTGATGAAATAAGAAAATAAGTAAAAGGTCTGTAGCATAGGATGAGGGATGTAAAAGTGCTAAAAGTCATGTAGGTGTGTGTGTGTGTGTGTGTGTGGGGGTCATGAGTGCTGATAAGTGAATGACTGCAAAGTCAGTATAGTGTGAATTCAGAGTTGGGAGATGTTTGAGAGTGCTGAGGAGTGAATGTGTGCAAAGTCAGTATAGTGTGAGTTCAGAGTTCGGATAGCCTGGGGATAAAAACTTCTCCTGAGTCTCTCAGTTCTGGCTTTGTGACTACATAGGCGTCTTCTTGATTTCAGCGGTAGGAATAATCCATTGTTAGGATGAGAGGAGTCCTTCAGGATCTTTTGTGCTCTTAGGAGTACTCCTCTGGAATAGATATCTTGTTGAGCAGGGAGTTGAGTTCTTATAGTACGTTCAGCTGAGCGCACTACTCTCTGCAGAGTACTACAATCTCTAACTGTGGAATTCCCATACCAGGTGATGATGCTACCAGTTAGAACACTCTCAACCGCTGAAGTGTAGAAGGCCTTCATGATGGATGTAGAAACTTTGAATTTCCTTAGCTGACGAAGGAAGTAGAGTCGTTGTCTGGACTCTAATTACATGATGAATTAGGGTTTCTGAGGTGCTCATTCATGCCTGTGGTCTTTAACCTGTGTGTGTGTGTGTGTTTCAGGGTAAAGGTATGAGCGGTTTGGGGGAATCTCTCTCTGACGACCTCCCAACCTTTAGTCTGTCTCCACAAGAATACATCACCAATGTAAGATTCACACACAAATACACATACATATTAATTAACAAATGTGAGTTTGTCCTACATAGTACCAGACCATGAGTAACTATGTACTCATGGTGTGTTTGTGTGTGTGTGTTGTAGATTGGCCAGTACATTATGTCCCTGCCACTACATCTGGAGCCATTTGTGACACAAGAGGACCCTGCCCTAGAGCTAGCACTGCACACAGGGAAACTACCCTATCCACCTGAGCAGGGTAAGACATTCCCATACATACAAATGAAGACATGAAGAGATATTGATTTTGCCTCCAGACCGGGCTAGTCTATACTCTTTATCTTGTGTTTATGTGTTCTATAGGTGATGACGTCCCAGAGTTGGAGAACACTGCTGATTACTGGCTGGGCTCCATCGCCAGGGCAACCATGCAGACTTACTGTGATGTCATTCTTCAAATTCAGGAGCTCACTCCACACACGACCAAACAGCTGGCCACAGACATTGGTACAGTAACCATAGCCACTTTAAGTCACTAGTAACCTCTGAGACTTGCATTAACTAGCATTTGCATCTACCCTAACATGCTCACATTGTATTCCTGATTCATCCCATCTATCAAATTGTTGTTAAATGTTATGTGGAAATAGCGTGCTATGCTGTAAAGGTCATGTGTTGTATGTGTGTCTTGGTGTCACCAGATTACCTTAGCAATGTGATGGATGCCTTGGGCCTGCAAACTTCTAGAAATCTCCAGAACATCGTTGCTCTTCTACGAGCCAAGCCAGACGAGTTCCGTCAGACAGCCAAACCGCTGCCCCGCCGGCTGACCTCCACCATCGCTGCCATGAGGGGCATCGAGTGACTGAGCAGTCAGAGGGACTATCGGGCAGCGATGCAGGTGTCATGGGAGGAATGGTACACAGACCAGATGGATGTCGCTCTCTCTCTCTCTCTCTCTCTTCCCAGTCCTGTCACTCGGAAATGCGTCCCTGTGTCGAACGTCTGCTGAACACTACAGAAAACTCTCCTAGCATGGCGCCATACTTCTCTCGCCTGCTGTTCCCAGTCTGTGGTAATCATGTCTAACTAGATGTCTCTTCATTTGTTTCATGACGCTTTTTTGTATTACTAAATATGCGGTTTAAAAGATCTAACTCTGTTGGTGGGGGAAAAAAAATGGAATTTTAACCTTCTTTTGCTTGTATGTTTAAAAACAAATAAATTTGTCCTCTTTCCTGACTTGGTGATGGTAATTCCTACCTGTTCCTGTAAACCAAAGGGCTAGTAATCCCAAGGTCATGGGGTCTCTTCTTCGGAAGCAGATCAGCACAGCCAATGTTCATGTTTATACTAAGAGTACGGTATCCTACATAAAAGAAAATTAAATGATACATTTTTACATACAACAGAAAATGCTTTTGGTCACATTCGTATGTGCTCGGAGGATGGTTGAATGACACTCTTAAAAAAGCACTGCATTTATAAACATCACGATTTTTCTCCACTTGGGGCAGTGTTGTCTTACTTTGTCTCTGACTCACAAAGCCAATAATCAACTAAGCCTGCTCCTATAACTGGAACCTGAACCTCTATCTATGGCCAGCTATTTACATTCATTATACCCCCAAATAACCTTTGTATGTGCTCCTAAGAATCTTTACTTACTAAAACACAAGATCAAACATAAGAGTCTACACCTCTCTTCTCCCCAACAAAAATGGAAATGAAAACAGGACACTAAAATTTAAAAATATGACATAAATGTATTATTTTATTGGTTCTTAAAAACATTTTACATTGAATCCATTTGAACATATTCATTTTTTTTTTTTTTTCATTTTTAGTTGTCCCATGTCTTTTAAAAAGCATTGAGAGATCTGAGTCATGAATGCTGTCTTGCTGCTGGGTGGCGCCCTCTCGAAAACCTCGAGTTCAGATCCCATTCAGTTACAGAACCACCACTTTTAAGTCTCATTATTCTTGAAGGTGACACATTTTTAAATTTGACTGATATGTTTTTTTTTGTCTTTCTTCCTCATAACCTTCATTTATTTACGCTTTTGGAAAATATAAAAAGATAAAAACAAAATGTTCAATTGAAATGCAACACTTTGCAGTGATTCATGTTTGTGTCTTTAACAACGTTTCCACAACAAAACTCCAGCATCCATCTTAACCCCTGTGACCCCTGGCACCTCGGCGAGGTGACCTTTCCTCCACCTCAACAGTTCTCTGCTGTGTGGGCCTATGCCGTAGGGATTGTCTGATCAGGGCTCTGAACAATGGCAGCGATGTATTACTGACAGCGTCGGTAATGAGATATTGATTATTCTTATTGTGCCACAGTAGTCTCTTATTTGTTGTAGTAGAGGCTGGGGGTTGCAAGAACCTTTTTTTTCTGTAAGGTGCAATGGTTCTACACTGTGTGCCTGTCTTACTAGTGTTGTGTTTAGTTCGCCAGTACTGTCACTTATAACTGATTATAAATGAATGCTGCATTTTTGTTTTATAATAATTTCTCGTTTTTTTCCTCTTACTGTCTGTGCTGGGGTATAACTTGGGGTCTGACGGATCAGATGGAATAAAGTGTTCCATGCCTGTGTGTGTGGCTGACCTTCACTGAGCACTTACACATGCATGCTTATTCTACAAACACACACACGCACACACAGCAGGTGCAGTGGACGTATTATAAGGGCACAGGGGTTTTAAATGGTAGTCCATAATCATAATAATCATATATCTATTTATATTATCTATATATATATTAGCATCACATTTATCGATTAGGTCTGTACATGGAATCATAAAGTCTTGCTGTATTTGTGGCAGTGGTCATAGTGGTACAGATTGCATATTCTTAATTCAAGTACATAACTTAAAAAAACATTTAAAGGAACATGAACGAAAGGAAAAAAGGGCTTTTTTCCCTAACGATTAAAACAGCAGGCACATAAATATCACAACAAGAGTGAAATTAAAGCACAGATTCACTAACCATTCCCACTCATCAAAACCTACATGGTGGTGGTGGGGGGATGGGAGAGGGGGGGATTTCACATTCTCACTGCACAGGCAGTGAGGTAGTTTCCAGTGGATGTCGGAGTGAAACACACAACATGGTTCACAGGGGAAGCTTTTCTCCCAAAGTATTCTTTCTGTTGGGAAATTCCCTTTGAAATATTCATAATACCTCTATTTCATGACCCCATAACTCGGAGGTATGATGTCTCCCAAAATAAGACATCAAATCTTTTATATTTAAACGAACAAGGTTGATCATGGAAACCTTCAGCATTTCCTTGGTGACTAAACAATATAATGGAACTTGTGCAAAATGATGAGGCGATGTCTTAACATAACACAAATAGAATCAAAGAACACAGATAAATGTACTTAAAAACAGTATGAAATGAATGAGCTATGAAATGGAAAAAATAATGAATTGTTACTGGCCTATAAAAGATTCTGGAATCACTGACATACTCCACCTCAGTGGCAGAACCAGAACCTACACACATCTTGTTGGTTTGTGACTCTGAATAACAGACAGTCACTTACACTCCTCTCTAGTAAACAACTGTGCTGTGAATGCTACCACAGACCACACTCTTTACTCTTGTTAACAACCACTGACCCACCAGCAGTACCCCCTCTGAGATCCCTGTAATATTTGTGCCTTTACAGAGGCTAGCTACTGGGCTAATCTAGCCTTGCTCTCACTCTTTCTCTCTCTCTTTCTCTTTCCCTGTTCTTTCTCTCTTCTCTGTAATGTATCAATGTTAAGGGGAGTTATCGTCTGTGGACTGTGCTACAATGGAAGACGGGCAGTTTCAATGCATGGAAGGCTAATTCCACTGTAGTCCAGCTAGTTCGAACGACAACAGCAATACATGACCTATGTCAGTAGAACCAATTTGGCATCGCTTACATTAGAAACACAAAAACACCAGCTTTGAGGAACATGAAGGCTACTGTGTGCTTGGAATCCCTCTCTGTGTGGGCCTAAACAGACTTCAAACCAATAACATGTCAAATGAGGAGCCTCAGCTCTTTTGGGCAACTAAATGTACCACAGTCTTCAATCATGCAGTGCAGAGCGATGATCATTATGACTGAGGGAAGACTTTTCTATTCCATGTTTAAGCACAGTGATCTCATGACTACACTGAAAATACACACAGAGAAACAGACACATTTTGTGTCCAGCAACTGATACAGCTAAATCATATCATGCATGCTGTCAACGATACTGCCTGATAAACACTCATCGGAACCCTGCAGAAGGATTACTTTAGGACCACGGGATACCTGTCACTGAGGTGGGAAACAAATAGACAGGTCCCAGTCGGAGACCCTGACTTGTCTGACACGAACAGCCCTCCACCTGAGATTTACAGAGGTTTGGCCAGCCTCTCGTCGGAGAGAGGCGCTGGCTTTCCCACACAGAACTACAACTCCCATACTGCATCTGTGTGATGGAAAAAGACAGGTAGGCATTTTCTTATTTTCTGCCTGCTACAATCAATCATCTCTCGACACGTAGGAATTATTGCCAATGAAAAAAAGCAAGTAAGTAAGGAAGTAAGAAGAATGATAGTAGGGGAATGAAAGAGGATGATCAAAAGGAACACACAATGACCAAAACAAAAAACAACGACAACAATAATAATAAAACAACAAAGATGAGCTTTTTGTGTGAGGAACGCCGGAACGTTCTGCTCTACATGTGCTAATGTTAGTGTCATGGAAGGCTTGAGTTTCAGCACCCTCTTCATGGCTACAAAGACACTTGTGCAGTTGCTCGGTCCACAGAGCATCAGGGCAAGAGGAGAGATGACCCCACGGACACAAACAAACAGGGAGAGCCGGGGCCCATTGTCGCCAGCAGACGGACAGAGTGGAACATCGAGTCTTAAGGGGCGAGTCCAGCTAGGCAGTGCACACAGGTGGAAACAGCATCGACTGAAGAAGAAGTGCGAAACATGGGGCAGTAACTAGCCAAGGAAAATTTGGTGGGCTTTTTTTTCTCAACTAATAAAACATAGTTTAGTGTTTATCTTGCAGTCATACACATTTTTCCCATTATTTATTCACATTTTTTACTATTTAAAAACAAAATATAGCTCTTTTAATATAATCTTTTTTTCTTAAATATTAATTGCATATCATGTTTTTTTGTTATTTATTTTATTATTTATTATTATTTTTATTATTTATTTTTTAAGTATTTCTAGCCCCCATATTCCACTACGGGCTTGCAGGAAATACAGTCATGCAGAGTACTCATGCTGGTAAACAAAGTTACAAAAATGCATTTTCTGCTCTTTTTTTTCTTGATCTTGTTTTTTTTTTAATCTCTGTTTCTAGTCCGTTGTGTCCAGTGTCCAGTGTGTCCTCTCACGGTGCTTTCCTCTTCACGTGCTTCTCTCTCCGACGTCTGGAAAGAGCCCTCTGTTCATCCTCTGTCCAGTTTTTTCCACCCTTGTTTTCTCTCTCTCTGCTCTCTGCAAGGTAATGGCAATGGTTAAGGGGCGGCCAAGGGGCTGGGTCGATGAGGAGCTGAGGAGCTTCACTGGACTCTTGTGGTCTCTTGTGGAGACTCTCTTGGTCAGTTTATTAAAATATAGATTTGTTCTTTTTGGACAATTCTTTTCTTTTTTTGAGTTCTCCCTTGACTTGGTCCTTTCGTTATTGGTCCCCCCCCCCGTGTGATATGATGATACTGATTCCATCTCGTCGGAGGATAGAAAGCGCTGCTCAGCAGTAATGGAACAGAGAGAGAGAGAGAGAGAGAGGGAACGAGGGGGGGTGGAGGGTAGAGGGAATCAAGAGAGATGTCCAGACTCACGTTCCTTTTCCTCAGAGGGGACCTGTACAGGGATGGGGACATAGGGAGCGAGTATTTTCCACTCGCAAAAGTGCCTTTGTGGCTCCCCTCTAATGTGTGTATGTCTGTGTGTGTGTGTGTGTGTGTGTGTGTGTGTGTGAAAGTCTGGGGAGTGTGGCAGAATTGTCTCTGGAGTCCCACGTGTTGACCTTGTCTGTGGCAGGACGGAAGGGTCGGGGCAGTATGTGATTCGGTCATTCAGAGCCAAACACATGGGGGACTCGGCAGTAGAGCTGTTGTGTTGTGGGGTGTATGTGTGTGTGTGTGTGTGTGTGCTTGGTACTACAGCACAACAATGTAACCAATAAGCCTCACTTGCCCATACATAGCAAAGTTATAGGAAGAGACCACTCTCTCTCTCTTTCTCTCTGTGTGTGCTCAGTCATCTTCATCATACAGTCTGCAGCAGAGAGGACAAACTCACTCAGGTAACAGCAGGTCCTCTCTGGGCTCTGTTATGAAGTGATGTATAAGGGGAAAGGCAGAAAACGCTGGAAAATCTCAATAGCTTTTTTTTTGTTGTCGTTGTTGTCAGAGGACCTTTGAGGGCATAACACAGAAAGAAAGTGTTCGCTTGGTCCTGTGTTTACGATGTACTTCATTTGGTCACTCACATCCTTAAGGATTTGGCAGGGCGGGCTTTATTGGCTGAGGGCTTTGGCAGGTTGAGCTTGATTGGCTGAGGGCTTTGGCAGGTTGAGCTTGATTTGCTGTTGCCTCGGATGCAAACCAATGGAAGACTGAATAACTGGTGAGATAATCCAGTTCCCTTCAATGTGGATCAGTAATAGATACTAACTATTGTTTTCATAAAAGTAAGAAATATCTGGACTATCTTATTGACAGTGAATGTTCTATTGAATTAATTTAACTGGAGATCATAGGGGATCATATTTTTCTGTAGTTGGCTTTGATTCAATTTGTAGCCTTATAATAATAATATAAGTGTGTGTGCGCGTGTATGTGTGTTTGTGTCTGCATTTTAGAATGACAGTTGGGATGACATGTTTACCAAGTTCATCGTTAAAGTCAGTCTGTGCAAATGGTCCAAAAAGACAAAAAGTCACCTGTCAACATATTTTTCCCAGCCAACAAATGCTACAGTGTGTTAGCAGAGGTGCTACATAGTTTGTTCGTCATGGTCCCATGTTCTTTGTTGAGATTCAAATTTTCACTTGACTCAACTGCACTACATAATGTATCACAGGAGCCAGTAAGTCCACTAAATAACAGACAGGTCATGTTTTGGAATGCTTTTTTAAATTTTTTCCCCGCTTGTTATTTTGTCTTTTCTTTTTTTAAGAGTCTTTCACTCTGTAGGTGTCAGTGCAAAGATAAGTTTGTTGTCAAAGTAACCAGTCAATCCATTGACAAAAAGTGTTCCGGAGTTCCGTGAGGTTGCTTTGGTTACCATGTGAAGATCCGGCCACATGGAGATTCAGATATCTTTTTTGTTTCTCTTTTTGTTTTCCGGGTCACTTCCTCTTGCTACGCCCACTCTCGTCATATGTCACATCTGGCTGATGCATCCCGTCAGCTAACACGGGTTAAAATCGCTCACCGTCTCCTTGCTAGACAACTGCTAAATGCTAGAAACTTAACACTGAAAAACAGAGAGAGAAAACATTTGTTAGTAAGTTGGTCAATGTCAGATATCACAGTTATACAGTTTCCAAAGCTGTTAACTGTAGTTCAAGTAATTTTATTTCTGTGGAAATAAAACTGGGCATAAAAAGACATGTTTTGGTAACATCAGATTTCACTACTGGTATAGTGGACAATAGAAATCTGATGAAGCCTCTCTCTCCAAATTGGCTTCAGTGAAGTCATTAACAGTAATAAAAAAATAAAAAAATAGACTCCAATTGTAGCACACATGCAATTAACAACATATTAATCTTGACTGAACGTCATTATTAAATAATTTCAGCATTTCTACCATTATCAAGAGAGTGGAGTGGAGTGGTGGTGACAGGCCTGCTGTACTTCATTCCTGCAGGGCCAGTGTGTACATACAGCTCCACGCCTGGAGAAGCAGTATAGGCTAAGGCTGGAGGCCCATGTCAACTATCAAACCCATGTAAACAATCAGGCCGGTCAGTGTAGGGTGCAGGATATGGAGAACAGCAGTCCGTCCACTGCATGTCCGTACACACAACTGCTTTGACAATATGGGACTATACATTTGGTATACGGACACTAAGAACTACAAGCCACAGCAATAAGCTGTGAGTGTCAAAGACAAAAGGAAACTTATGAGCTTTAGTTGGTAAAGGAAGAAGGTTGGGAAGGGGCTTTACCTGCAGCTGGCTGCTTAAGTTAACGCTGTTGACAGATCTGTCATTTTAGTGATAGAAGTCACATTGGCCTTAATACATTATAGCTATTGATATTATTGATATACCTATTGAAGTACTGATGTTTATGTAAGGCACCAGGATGACTGAAGAAATTAACTATAATTTTGATTGTCAGCTGATGGAATTATCCACTATATGTGTAAGACTCTAAACATAACAATTAAACGTGTGTGAATGGATGTTAACTATGTGTAATCAGAGGGTTCAGTGTTTCAATTCTATATTGTAACCACCTAATGTTGACTTTTTCAGTCAGAAAAGTGAAAAGTGCATGCATCAAACGCAAAGAGGTGATTGTAAAAAAGAAGCACACAATGTAAATTAACTTTGAAAACGAAAGAGTGTGTGTGTGTGTGTGCGTGTGTGTCAGTGCACTGTACCGGTGTGTGCATATTCTGTATGCTGAAATGCTTGTAAGGGGCAACACAATACAATATCTACAACACGACATGTAACATGCAGAACCACACAAACAACAAACACAGAGACCAACATGGGCACAATGGAGCACATACAAACATGAACTGACATTAAAAATGTCATTCACACAGTAAACGTCTAATACTAGCTGCCATAAAATAATTTCACCGGAACATTTTTAAAATCAAAATAAGGAATGAACAAATAAAATAAACACAAACAAATAAACAGGAAATTTGACAAATAGAAAACACACAAATTGATCCCCCCAAAACCCAGCCCTGCCCAAGCACCATGAGTGAAAGAAACATATTTCAGCTCTTTTTAATGAATATTCACATGTATAGATACAGTTATGTACATATGAATCGTTTAACACTTATTCTACAGTATCAAGCTTGGCTTTGCAGGTGTACAGTAGCTAGGTAAATCTAGCTAGCGCTTCCATGGGTTTCTAGAAGTGACAATGTTGCTCGAGTAGCCTCACAGAGGGCAAAAATGTTTTAATTCTCTCAGAGTGTTCTAGAAGGAAGGTACTGGATTACACTCCATGTTGGGTTGAGTCAACTATTCTCTACTTTTTAAAATCAAAGTTGTAGTATTTATTTTTGTCCAACAGATTTAAACTACAGTGACAACACATTTAAGATGTGGACGCCTACCACATGTTCACAAATAGCAAAAAGATAGAAAAAAACACAGATCTAAAGATCTAACTATGTTATTCACCAGTAATCAGTGACAAATGGTCCTTACAACTAAGGTGAAACAAATCAGAAAATCATGAAAATAAAACACAATAACCATACAGTGCATCTAAAGCAGCTCGTCACAGTATCTAGAGTCAGGGATATTTCTACCCAGCTGAATGAAACCTGTTACTCTGATCTTAGAGTGCGTAAGAGACCATTTGTGGTCTCCACAGAGATGCCATGTTTAAAACAAAATGGCTCCTCTGAGCACTGAGCTGGTCTACTAGTTTGCTACTTTTGCTGATTTTCAAGCAGAATACAGACCAAGACCAGATGTACAGTATTTCCCCAGCCTGTCAGATTTGTGATTATTGCAAGCTTTCTTTTTCATTATTTGAACTATCATGATATTTCAGTAATTCATTATAATTATTCAGCAATTCAATGGAAGCATGTTTGTCATAAATGGCTCAATTTAATTTTTGGGAAGCACTTGTCCTTTTGACAACAAACAGAATGGAGTCTCATTAAGAAAAAAAAATCTCAAAGGAAAGTAAACACGGTTTGTACGAACATACGTATATATCATATACAAATGAAACCCTAGAGTACAAAGTAATGTTTTTAAGAATAAAAACAATATGTCTTTCTAACACATCTATGCCATTGGAAAACAATGAGACATACACACCAGCAAAGACAAGACATCAAAACAAGAAATTATCTTGAGTTCCTACACATACAATCTTAAAATCGAGTGATCAGTTAACAGAGATGCTGCATAAAGGATGCGAACACAGCTTTCCTTCTTTCTTTCTTTCTTTCTTTTAGATTAAAAATATATATTGCACACACAGATATTTACAGACAAAGTATCTTCATATGAGGTGTCTCCATCGTAAATGAAAATATTGCACACATGTTTGCATATGTTAATGTTAATTATAGTATTAGCATTCACTAGTTTGTAACTTTGCATAACCCATACGGTTTTCTGCACATTCTTGAAACATAGTTGGGTACGGTAAGTCAATGTCGCTAATGAAACAGATGATCAAAAATGACAAGATTCAGTGATACCCCAGCATTGCCCTAACCTGACTCTCGCCAGATGAATTTCGTTCCGCCTAGCTCCACTCATCCATCTGGGATCAATCCATTGAAGTGTTGCTTCAGAAGGCTGGGCCTAATCAAAAAATGCTTGCATATGATTGGATAAGCCACTTGTCCGTCATCTATTGACGTGCTACTTCAACCACTCACATTGAAGCCAACCCGTGACGCTGATAACAGTCCCACAGTCGCTTCTACACTATGTCACATCTATGAAACTCCCGCCCTGCGTCCTGATTGGCTCCACCATACAATCTCGTGCTGAAATCACTCTCAACGGAAGAGGTCCCAGATGGATGTGAGTGAAGCTAGGCGGAGCTAAGCGGAACGAAATTCATCTGGCGAGAGTCAGGTTAGCATTGCCCACCAGTGTGCCATGATTCAGACACACGTGTTCTTTGACATTAATCTACACTAAAATAGGCTCTTCAGTCAGCACACAAAGTATTAGTTTGTGGTGATTATCTAGGGATTCACACATATATTTGAAAATGAGAGAACAACAAATGTAAATGTGGAAAAAGACTTGAAAATACAATATACCGTACAGTATTATATAATACTGTACTAGTATATAATACTATATTATATTCATATATACTATGAATTAAACAGATGACTTAAATCTAAACATTAACTTTAAAGTTAGGAACAGCATTCGTAGTGATGATAATGATGAAGATAATGTGGATGATGATCATGAGGATGATTGTAATGCTTCAAATGAAGACTTTAATATTTTGCCATGGTTCTAAAGGTAGTGATCGGAACCACCGCACCAACCACTGCACATCTACACATGCAAGCATATTTGAGCATGTTAGCAACCTGACCTGAACTTTCAGTAAAGTGCTCACATTAGTGACAGATAATGACATATACTGAGCAATATCTATAACCCATCATCATTTCACACAACTGTTTGCCATAGTTCGTTGTCAAACATTGATGATTAAAACATGATGGACTTAATGAATTACATAATACTAATACTAGCATGATGGCAATTGCATACACTTTTATAACTGAGAGATTGTGTTGTAATGGTAGTTAGCATGTATAAATAAAGTGCATTTGACTGTCACATAAATTGGTCAAATATATCTGAAACATGTTGACAAGTGAGGCATGTGTTGAATGCCCATACAATCTCACTCTTCAGTTTTAACCGTTCAACCTAAAAGCCACTTGTGACCAGTGTAACGTCCTGCTTCAAACTGGGAAGGTAGAGTATTATATATTTTACTAATACAGCGATGTTGTTGAGGCAGATTACTCTGACAGAGGGCAGATCTCTGGTTGTCAGTAAAGTTGTTTCGAATACAACATGATGAAATAGCAACACATCTCTACCATGTTTTTGCTAGTTCCATAATGCATACGTTTATAATCTCTTAAATGGAGGCTGGGTAGATGTTAGTAAAGATGACATCATTAGAGATAGGCCTACATGAAATCCTGAGAAAGGGCAAGCCCCACTAAAAAAAAAAAACATGTTAATGAATAGTCACAAATTCCTTTTTCTCAAACCACCAAGCTGTAGCCATGTTTTAGTTTTGTATAAAAATGTATCAAATCACAAAACCATGAACTCTTAATTTTTTAGGCTGGGGCTTTTAGTTAAATGGTACTATTTCAAGAGTGAGAATGCATTATGAATGTAAAGCCCTATTCTATGTTTGTTTTACTTTTGTTAGAGTGCAAAAACAACTATCGGTAAAAGGTTACTTTTAAACGTTAAATTGTTATGTTCTCTCTTTGGCTGTATGGAAGAGTAATGCTATTCATATGTGTGCGTGACCTCTCTGTAACTAAACCATGTATACACCAAGATATGGCAAAGTAAGCACAGGGGGGGAATACTTCTACTCACAAACAGTAGGGAAACATCTTATTGATTAAGTGTGCATACATTTTTTGAATATTTCTGAAGTCAGTATATTTAACCTCCATCATGTCATTATCTTCTCCCATCCTCTGAGCATATATCAATCTCTCACTTTATCTCTGTCAGTCTGTCTTTTCCTTGAAGCTAACTACTTTTTTACCCCTTTTACTTAACCCCAACACCAAATGCATGCATCTTAAACCATATATTCACAAATTCTAATGGTCCAATTGTGTCCGTTCAGGTTCGGATTGGGTTATTGCTACGTGTTAGAGGAGGAGTCGCCTCGCCCGTGCGCCCCCGGCCTTGCAGTGTTATGTCCTAGTGTCCCACTCCTTCACGTGTTAAGTCTCTTCCTGTTACAAAATGGAGGGGATGGGGGAGCGGCAACGGCGCAGAGGTCCGGGGGCCTCGTAGGGGTCAAAGGGAGTGCTCGTGATGGGGGCCAGGCGTAAGGATGACCCCGCCATTCCTGATATGTTGTTCAGGCTGCGAGATTTCTCGTAGCCCGTCGCTACACAAGAAGGTCGATTGATTGATTGATTGATAGGTTGATGGATCGTTTGAACGATCAAATTTGTTTTCGGGGTGGGATTTAAGGCAAGACAGGTTTAGAGTGGGTGAGATTAGTTGTTTTTGAGTAATGAAGATGTAAAGTTATTGTTTTAAAATGGGTTCATAATTGATTGATGGTGATAGAATGAGCATAGACAGTTTAGAGGTTAAATGTAGATTACATTGAAGTTGTAAAGTGATTAGGGAAAAAAAAACACACAATGTAGATAATGAAAAAATGGTTTCATCACACAAAAAAGCAAACAAAATGAGAAAATGAAATGTCATAAGGTGATAAAAGACACATAAAGGATAGACATAGACAGAGAGACAGAGACACACACACAGACACAGGACAGGACAAAACAAGAAAATGCGAGTTATGAAATGTTATACAGTTTTTCAATTCCTTCACAGAACACATATAGACTCCTTTGTAGTCAGATACTGAGACATCCACACATCTCCACTGTTTGAATGAAGCACCTGTCGTGAGCAGGAAGTCGTCAAAGACACCGGCGACATTAGCGAGTGCCGCTAAGCTAAATGGAATGTTCAGACGGAACACAGGGGTTTCAGCCAATCAGTGGATGAGCAACGGTCGAGACTGAAACCAGGACATAGAGGCCAGAAGCAACAGATACACACACAGGACTACACTTTCCCTCGCCAGGGACTGGACAGCATAAGGTTGTCAGGGACGACCTAGTTGCCACTTGAGAGCATATGTCATTTAAGCTTAATGAGTTGCTAATTATTACTTATCCTGACCCCCAACCCCAGCAGATTAGTGTCTGTCAAATAATGAATTGAATGGGAATGGACAGAATTTTAACTTTTGCAGTTCGTATGTGTGCCATCAAACTTCATCAGGAAGTGAAACACAGTTAAGTCCCTGACAACTTTAAGAGGCCAAACAACAACAGTAAAGGTACTTTACCAGAACATTCTACCAATGAGCCTGCATAAACCAGTCACAAGAAGGCCCATGCTACAGGAAGTCTGCTATTTTTCTGTATACCTGAAGCCCAGCTGATTTGATTCCTGCCAGGAAAGCCATACTTATGACACTTATACAGACTTTGTGGCAAAAGATTCTAGTAAAGCAGTACAACAGTGGCGTCATTCCTTCAACATGTGAACCCATGTCTTCTCTTTTTCTCCCACCCTCTCTCTCTCTCTCTCTCTCTCTTTCTCTCTATTTCTTTCTCTTGGGGAGAGGTGCTTTAGTGTCAGAAAGACCTGGTACACCATGTGCTGGAATGAGCTCTGATTGAAAAGGAGAGGTCTCTGTGGGGGCGGCTATTCGCTGTAAGGACACAGCCGAGCATGCAAACACGGAGGCTCCTGCTGGCGGCGAGGAGAGGATCACATGACACACGCTTCAGGGCTATTTCGCGCACTGCTGAGTCACCATGGTTGCGAGTCACATCTGGTGCGCGTTATGATTACTACGGCAATGACAACAGCAGCAGCAATGGCGGCACACATGCCAAGGAACCTGGGCGGCCTTCTAAACTCATCACACCTCTGGGTGGACCAGTGACCCGCGCCACTAGTGAGCAAGCCTCCTCATCGAATTCACCCTGCGTCACAGTCTGGACCCTCACATTTACTTTGCACATTTACTTCACATTGCACTTGAGTTTATATCCAACAAGGCCTCTCATATCTCTAGCATAATTCTACCTTAGAAAGTCTTCCACTGTCCACCATTTTGGCTGTCCTCCAAGGCCTCATTCCCCTGCTACTCTGCAGACTGCTGTAATTATAATATGAGGTGGAGGACTAAAGAGAGGTTCAAATCTACGGAGGAAAAAAAGCTCTGCAAGGATTCCTCCTGTGGGACATCGCTAGGCAGCTTCAAGCCACCTACTTTCCTTCTTTCTCACCACTGCTCCTCCTCATTACTGACACACTGTTCTATCTCTGTCCTAACATGCTGCGCCACTTAACGCACCTTTTTTTTTTTAATGGCCGCTGTTCTCACTAACAACACCCTCGTCATATCGCACACCAGAACAGTGGGCGAACGGATACACACCAGACCCAGAATCCCAGAATCAGCTCCTGTCTGCGGACCAAACCACAGATACCCCCAAACCCCGTGGCCCTTTCAACTCCCACTCACACTGTTCCATGGCCCCTCTTCTTCCGTAGCCTCGGAGCAGAGTGAGGAGTGCCATGGCTGTCCCTTCCCGACTCTAGTGCATTGGACAGCACTCACTCACTCACTCACTCACTCAGGCCATAAATAAAAGTGCCTGCCTGTTCCCCACTCCCATCTCCTCTTGCAGCGCTGCACTATCTACAAGCCAGTAGTCTGCAATATTAATGAAGCATTTCCGTGCGGCCACTCAGCCTGGCCAGTGTGTCTGTGTTTGTGTGTGTGTGTGTGTGTGTGTGTGTGTGTGTGTGTGTCTATGTGTGTGGATGTGTGTGTGACACTCTTTGTGAGTGTATGTGTGTGACTGTGTGTGGATGTGTGTTTGTGGGTGTGTTTATGTGGACATGTGTGTGCACATGTGTGTTTGTGCCCACCGCAAAGACAAAACCTACAAAAGCTTAAACAAAGTAAATGGATACTCTCATACACTGATATGGGACCTGTCAGTCAAAAACATAAATCTAGTGCCAATACCAAAGGTAAGGCAACACTTTCAGTTGTTTTTTTTACATCCTACCCTCTACAGTAGGCTAGATTTTAGTCCATTATTCTTACTCTACTCTCTTTTTACATCTTGTATCACGTAAGTGAAGAGAAGCAAATGAGTACATTTACAAAGATTTACTGAGGGAAATTATATGTAGAGTGCAAAGTCAAGAGCCACACACACACACACACACACAGACACACACACACACACACAATAAAAAAAAAGATAAATGAGCAATCGTAAAATGCATCTAACGCATCTAACTAAGATACTACTCTTGTGTAGCTAGTAGTTTTACAACTATCATAATTGTTAGTGTTTTGGAAAAAAGATGAACAAATATGAAATATAACATACAAACAAGACAGTTCTATACAAAAGATTCAAGTGCAAAGGGGCAAATCACTTATTCTTAGTGTGTACGCATGAAAGAAATTCTACACTTGTGTTACTGCGTCTGTCCTGCGCTCAATGTGACCTTCCCCTTGGAGCCACTCACGTGTCGCGTCTGGACTCCGCTATTAAATCATGCCATTAGGCTTAGCACTCTGCCCAGGTGCATTTGAAATAAGTCTTGTGTTTGGTCTCCCTCACCATTACAATGAACATTTGTTGGATTAAGTGCTCAATAATTCAGTGCGGCCTCCAAGAGCAAAGTTGGCCCGCGAAGGTTTCGCCTGGCTCGTGCCGATGAGGTCATACTGGGCCGTTTCGAGATGATTAGTTTGAATCAATAGCCCCTATGCGCTTTAGAACTGAATTAATCACAACACTTACTTTCTGCCAAGTCTTGCTGCACCGTCTTTGGGTTTTAAGCAGATTGCTGCTTGTTGCTTAGATGCAAACAGTAAAAATCAGCATAAATATCCATACTGACGAGTCGGTGCTTGTGTCTACAGATGTTCTTCTCACACTATTAAAGTGACTGATGTGTAAGGGCCACAGCGCTTTATGAGGGTCTTACAATACAGGTCTTACTAAAAGCTATTCATCACAGCACAATGACAGGCCCCGGACTGATATGTGCTGGAAAGAGAGAGAGAGAGAGAGAGGTTGAAACAAGAGAGTGAGAGATAGAGAGAGAGGGAGTCACAGAGTTGGAACCTGCTACCTGCCTTGTGTGTAACTATGTACAAAAAAGCTGTCCGTATGGCCAGTAAAATGTGTGAAATGACAAGTCCAAACCAAAACTGCTTCCTCTACTGAGTTAATCCATGTTATGATAACAAGTTCCATATCCAGAAGTGTGAGAGTTAAATAGGTCTGTGGCAGAAAAACAGCTTGGTACTTTCTGGAATGGCATCTGTTACATTTTAACACGGAATTACCTGCAATGCAATTAATTGCTTGAATGTTTTAAAAGCACAGCAGTATTCAGAAAATCTCTGACTGCTAATTACTGATGATGACCTACAGTACCAATAGATTTTACGTGTTCACTTGTCACTCAACTGTATTTCCTTCATAATTTGGGATTAAAATAACATCAATCAAATTAAATAGTTGGATTGTGGGGGGAGCCGTGGCACAAGCACAACATCTGGGTGGGTCTCAGTGCCCATGGGGATCCAGGTTCCATTCCGACCACTGGTGGTAATTTCCCGATCCCACCCCATCTCTCCCTCCCACTCGCTTCCTGTCTCCTCTGATAACTTCTATCTTATGCAAGGAGGGTTTGGAATCAAAAATATCAACCCACAGTCAGATTGCACACTACTGATACAATACTGATACCGACACACCACAAGAACAACACTGCAGGAAGAACACATGACAATCCAAACTAGGAAATAATAACAAGGACCTCCACAAAAACAGCACATAATATACACTTTGAGAACAATTACCTACCTACAGTCAGACATTGCAGACGCTATGAGATTAATACCTACCTACAGTCACACATTAGAAACGTTTGCACTGCAGTGGCGGCCTAGGGATGGGATGAAGAATGAGTGTTAGTTAACACACAGTGGTGAGGGTGACAACACATGAATATGGACAGCACAGCAGAGACAGACAAAAAGAGAGAGAAAAGTACAGAGAGAGAGAGAGAGAGAGAGAGAGAGAGAGGGAGAGATAGAATGCAAATATTCCAACCAGGTTTTATTAGGAGGGACATTGCCTCAGAACTTCACATAGATGAGCATTGAACTACACTTCTATGAGCTGAGGTGATGTGTACAATCACTCTGTCCTATGAAAAGGCCTGATGTTAACATGTTAGCCACTACTGTGTAGAAGACAAACTGTTTACGAGTGCACTGCAGAATGTTTGTCGGAAGTTGTGTCCTACTTCTGTCAACACTATGGAAGATACATGAGTACATCCGCTAGACATTGCCTCTATTTTCAACTCTTGACTAAAGCCTCATACTGTTGCATATGGCTGCATGGGATCAATTGGCTGTTAAAGTCAGACCCAGCTTGTATTACCCACAATTAAGTCTATTGATTTGGTGTTGACCATAACACAAAGCCTCTGCTCAGCAGTTCAATAGGGCCTCTTTGGTGACAGATACATGAGCTTTGAGACCCATATGGTGGCCTGCTAGCCCAAATTTAGCCTGAGGACAAATGTCTCCTGCACCACTCGTAAAATGCATAAATCCCTGGTGCAAATATTTGCAGTGCTGGTTGCCATGGAAATGCACATAGATCACTGAATGGTTAAGGAGACGCATACATATACATACACACACACACACACACACACACACACACACACACACACACACACACATACACACAAACATATATTCACAAACTGTGAGGTTAAAAGGTCATGCCAGCAAGACAAATGGCAAGAAAAAAGAAAATGGGCAAGGTCATCTTGGAGGACAGAACAGGACAGAACAGGAGAAGACAGCGCAGCACGAACACAAGAACATGGAGGAAAACAGAGACACTCCGACTGCAGAGGTTACCCATCAGAGTGCACTGAAGCCTGATGCTGGAGCACATGTTCACAAACCATGACACAGCATTTTAAATGCATAATGCATTCACATAATATGTGTGTCAATGAAGTTTGTTGTTCATGATTTGTGTCTGATGGCAACCTCAGATGATGGTCAGAAGGGACATAATGTGAGAGAAACAAACTGGATGTGAGTGATTATGAATTCTCAACTGTACTTAATGATTTGTTCTTCTTACTGTTACAACAGACCCGGGTGAGGGGAGGGGAAAGAGAATCAGCACTCTTAAACTGACTTTACAAGCTAGCTACATTCGTGGCGCCGGCTAAGGGAACTCTATAAGCCACAAAGGTACATTAACTACATTTAGCGCATTACTGACTGCACTGAGAGGACATGATGCTACAGCGCACATTAGATACACAGATAGCTTAAGTGCCATAAATTAAAGGGGAAAAATCAAGTACAGGAACTACTTTAGCTACAAGCTATTAGCCATTCAAGCCACATTAGCTTCAGACTGATATGCTCTTTACTGCATATCTTCACAGGGTTTGCCAGGGAACAGCACGCTCTCATGTTGAGTCTTATGGTCTTGAGTTGAACAGAGGGGGCCGGAATATATTATATATTAATACACAGACAAGAAGAAGAAGAAATATGGTACCAGTAATCTGGCCATACGATACAAACTGTACATACTGACAAATGAACAAACACACACACACACACACACAAACAGAGTACAAACTAAGCACAAAGAAAACAGAAGATCTGACGATGTACAGATAAAAAGAAATTGACATAAAGTTTGACTGAAAGACAGAAACAAAAATGCAGGGCAAAGAAAGTGTTTGAAAAGAAAGAAGAGAAGAAACAAAAGTAAGTGATAGAAACAGATTAAAGAAAATAGAGAGAGAGAGATAAAAGGAAATCATAAAGGAGTATATGGGTGAATAACTAAGACCATTTTGACCCTTGACTCTTCCTAAACCATGCACACACTGCAGCAGGACAGTAGGGCCACACAGAGAAGTGCCTGTAAGGTGAGAGGGAGAGCGGTGGCCAAAGGAACCAAGCACCAGAACCAGAAACTTCAGCCAGAACACAAACAGACAGCGAGAGAGCTCAGCTCAGAGCCACATGGCGCCAGGTCCGGTCAGGTCCCACTTTAAAACTCACGAGGGGGGCGAGGGAGGCCGTGCCCTTCAACTCTGCCCATGCAGTCACACCAGTCAGCCTCCCCTCCACCCAGAGGTGGTGAGTTCAGCACACCACCACTGGGGCAGCTGGCTGACTGGGATAGTGGTGGTGCAATGCCCCAAGGGTGGTGGTGGTGATGATGGGGTGGGTGGGTTAGGAAGCATGGAGGGTTAGAAGAAGCTAAAAGTGAGTGATGCCCCCATAACCCACCTGACTCCCATAATTTCCTTTTGGTAGGCCCAGGGCCTCAGACGGATGGTATCACTATCAGTAGGCCTAGTGTGCCAGGCAGAGTGGGCGTCTGCCAAACTGAGGTTAGAGGCAGGGCAGAGCTGGGTCACTGGGCGGGCAAGGGCCCAATTCTCTGACAGGAAATACCCTCAAGTGGCTCACAACAAGGCACGATCAGATTGGAGAAGGAGCTTTTTTAGGGATACTTTTTTCCCCTGCCTCAACTCAAGCCCCTCGTTTTTGTTTTGAAGCAAGACAGGGAGAGTAATTTTGTTCCAAAAGACCTTGGTAAGGGCAAACCGAAGCCGTTCCAGGCATCCTTGGGGAGGGATACTTCTGCGCAAGGCTGGCTTACCT
Organism: Alosa alosa; assembly: GCF_017589495.1. Classification (NCBI taxonomy): domain Eukaryota; kingdom Metazoa; phylum Chordata; class Actinopteri; order Clupeiformes; family Clupeidae; genus Alosa; species Alosa alosa. The sequence goes on along the minus strand of NC_063210.1, from coordinate 12,495,176 downwards.
TCCCCCAGCCAGAGGTTGTCTGTCAATCAGTCAATGAGTACGTCCAAAGGTCTGTCAACGTGTCGGTCAGTGTGTCAGAGTTTTGCTCACATACAGAAATATATAGATATAGATACACACATACACAAAAACAAATACAGGAGACCCATAATCTTTGGGCTATAATAAGCACAGAAAGCACATTGTTCGGAGGTCGGGCGAATAGTACTCCGTAATTATGCCACACAAAGACACACACACAAAGCAATTTTCATGTAAGCAGTTGTGCACAGGAGAATAATTCATGTGTTTTGCGATGCAGACTCTCTTTCTCACTCTCGCTCTCTCTCTCTCTCGCCCCGTGGGTCACTGCCTAATGGAGCAAGGAGTGTGGAGCGTCGCTGAGCGTGCTGGAGAGGGAGTTGTGCCCCCTCGCTCTGCGAGGCTACTGGCAGGACAGAAACATAACGCGGACGACGTGAATCGCCCGCCGCTGCTGTCGGCGGATTTGGCACAGATCAGGGAGTACTATTCGCGCGTCCTCAAGGGCTTCGCTGACCCCTACTGAACTTTGACCCCGGGAGCGACAGTCGAAAGCACAACGTCGCACCCACTCCACTGCACACTCTCTATGGTGCACAGCACTGGTGCACGTATATTATTACTGCATTTCTGTGTGTGTAAAACCACAACAGCAGTTTTTGGCTAAGGGTTTTCGCTAACGTGCGGGTGTACAACAGAGTGCGACGTGTGTGTGCGCTCAACAGTCCTTAAGGGTCAAATGTCACCAGGGCAGAAAGAAAGAGAGAGAGAGAGAGAGAGAGAGAGAGAGAGAAAGGGAGAGAGCGATAGAGATAGCGAGTGAGATAGTGGGAGATTGAGAGATAGCCACACGAGTAGGGAACACAGTAAGCAACGTCACGAACACCACAAACACGACACTCGCACACAGCTTCAGAGAGGACAGAGACAGACACAGTGTAATAGGTAGGAATGAAGAAGCCCACATACAAACGCGTGATATGACACAACCTGAAGAGAGAGACAACATAGAGCGCGTGAGACAACACCCCATCTCACCTGAACAAACACACACACACACACACTCACGCTCACCTCATCTCCTCCCACACACACACACACACACACACACACACACACACACACACACACACACATACACATATCCCATACAGAGCAGCGCTCCTACATTAGTCAGTGGGAAACTGTATACAGTGGACTTTTGTGTGGGTTTTGTGGTGTACACAGAACATGTCATAGTTTGATTGACGGCACAGGATGTGAGAAACGCAAGGAGCACCTTGGGGTTTAATACAGAACATTGTGGCCTACTGAGTTTAAGCTGGGTTTGAGCTCATGGAGATTCATAAGCATGACCAGGGGGAGCCTCTAAAATGACATTAAACACATATAAACCCATTAAAAGAGCTACTGTATTATAAACCAAATCTGGCTACATTTCATATCTGTATTGGTGAATACAGTGAATGCTCAACACAGCCTGAACTCAATAAACCAGCCCGTGAGCAAAAGCCCACACAAAGAACACTCAGTCATTTGCACGTTTCAACTCTATCAAGAAAAGAATGCAACATACAATCACTAGAATACACCTGTGGCTAACGACACACATTAGAACACTGTGACTGTGTGTACCTGTACCTGTGATTCATGTGTGTGTCTGTTACCGTGTTAAAATATGAGTCTTTTTGTGTGTGGATTGTGCGTGTGTGTGTGTACGTGGGTGTATGTAGAGGGGTGGATTTTAACCAAGCACAGAGCCCCAGGGCTTGCTGGCTACTGCTGCCATGTTGTGTGGCAGGGCAACGTTACCTCTCAGGGCTTATGGTTTGATCCAGGAGGAGGCGGAGTTTGCATTGAGGTCCTGCTGTAGCAGGGACCCTTCCAGCTTATACCATTCCTCAGCCAGGGAGGGGTCAGGGGCTGCTGCCTCTGGGGTGGGGCGGTGGGATATGTTGTTGTGTGGGGGGGTTAATTTGGGGGTGGGGGGGTTGTGGTGATGTTGGAGAGGGTAGGGGAGTGTTAGGGTTGTTTCGGAGGGGGGTCGGTGTAATGGAGGAAGGAGGTACAGGTTTGGTGGTGGGTGTTTGTTTTAGGGGTAACATTATGGATCAGAGGGTTGTAGGTTTGGGATGAACATTGCATGTGTGTGTGTGTGTGTGTGTGTGTGTGTGGGGGGGTGGAATGAGAGGATGTGGAGGGGGGTGATAAGCCCCGAAGCGATGGGAAAGTGAAAGATGCACAAGCAAGACAACAGAGAGATGGAGGAAAGTTGGGATTAAGCAATAAGTAATAAAAGGCACAAGTGAGATGGAGAAGAGAGTGAAGAGAGGAAAAGAGAAAAAGAGGCAGAAAGGGGTAAATGAGAAGGAAATTAATGCAGTTAAATATCCAAGAAAGAGACAGATAAAGAAAGAACAAGAGATAGATAGATAGATAGATAGATAGATAGATAGATAGATACACAGATAGATAGATAGATAGATAGATAGATAGATAGATACACAGATAGATAGATAGATAGATAGATAGATAGATAGATAGATAGATACACAGATAGATAGATAGATAGATAGATACATAGATAGATAGATAGATAGATAGATAGATACACAGATAGATAGATAGATAGATAGATAGATAGATAGATAGATAGATACAGATAGATAGATAGATACACAGATAGATAGATAGATAGATAGATACATAGATAGATAGATAGATAGATAGATAGATACATAGATAGATAGATAGATAGATAGATACACAGATAGATAGACAGACAGATAGATAGATAGATAGATAGATAGATAGATAGATAGATACATACATAGATAGATAGATAGATAGATAGATAGATAGAGAGAGAGATGACATAAAAATGATTAAAAGAAAGACAATGTTTGACATACAGTCAGAGAAAGGGACAAACACCCAAATAAAAGAAGAAGCAAAGAAAGAGTGAAAGATAGATACTGAGCTACATAGACAAACAGACAGAGAGAATGGAGAGATAGAGAAAGAGATCATAGATAGAAAGAGAGAGGCAGGAGTCAAAGCAGTGACAGAAGCAAGGAGAGGATGGACGAAAGCTGCTAGACAAGTTACTGTGGCTTGGTCTAGACGTTAACAGGCGGGATGTATGGCTCTGTATTAGGGTTATGGGTGTAGATCTATATTCCCAGCTTCGCTGCCCGTTGTTATGTCCGTGTGTCCGTGTGTGTGTGTGTGTGTGTGTGTGTGTGTGTTTGAGTGTGTGTTTGCCCTTGGCAAGTCAGTGCACACAAATATAGATCTCCATCTGCTAGATGGCGGATTCAGTCCACTGTCGTGTAATGGCGTGTATGTAGAGTAGACATGAGGCATTTTAGTGATGGCTATGAACTGGCGTTAGCAGGTTTAGTTGGGAGCACAGCTCTGCCGGCGCAGATCCATAACATTTCAGATTAGGAGCACAGATCTTTGTAGTGGGTTATTGTTATTATCGTATTATCATTATGATTAGGATTATTATTATTCTTGGAGGGGATTGGAGGGTGGGTTTGGGAGCAGTGGTGGTGGCAGGTGCAGGAGTCTTACCTTTCCTCACGTTTGTGTCAGTGGTGCGGAACTCGCGCGTGTTCAGCAGGAAGCAGGCGCGGTCCTGCGGGTAGACATCGCGGGTGCGGCCAGCCGGGCTGCGCTCCTCGGGGCTCAGCACCTGGTCAATGGTGGGGCAGTCCTCGTTGGCCAGGGCCGCGTTCGCCGCGTCGCCGTTCTGCTTGGAGTCTGAGAAAGAGAGAAGGGGATGGAGAGAGACAAGTGCAGTGGAGAGAGAAAGGGGGGAGAAATATGGTACAGAACAGGACAGGAGAGAGAGAGGGAGAGACAGAGAGATGAAGAGAGAGAGCGAGGGATGAAGGGTGAGGCATGAGGAGAGAGGTAGAGGGCACAGAGCAGTGAGATAAGAACTCTAGCTGAGGGAGAAACAGAGAGAACAGAGAGTTAGCAGGAGGAGAGAGGGGGCATCTCAATGAGCAGGACACCAGCAGTGAGTATAATGCTTCATGAACGGACACACACACACACACACACACACACACACACACACACACACACACACACACACACACACACTGCACATAAAGTTAAACCCACCCTACCACATACACATACGCACATGTACACACACACACACACACACACACACACACACACACACACACACACACACACACACACACATACAGACACTGCACATAAACCCACCCAACCACATACGCACACACACGCACACACACGCACACACACACACACACACATGCATGCACACACACACACACACACACACACACACACACACACACACATGCGTGCATCTGTAATCCAGACTGACGCATCCTCTTGGAGCGCTGCCTGTCTGTGCCAGATGAGCTGAGTGTACGTGTGCTGAGGAAACTCTGAGTGTGCAGGGCCTTGCTCATGCAGCACACCACAGCACAGCACAGCAAGAACCAGTAGGAGAGAGAGAGAGAGAGGGAGAGAGAGAGAGAGAGAGAGAGAGAGAGAGAGAGGGAGAGAGAGGGAGAAAAATATATATGAAGGAGAAAGAAGAGAAGAAGCAGAGAGGTACAAGGTAGAGAAACCAAGAGAGCAAAAAAGAGAGGAGAGAGAGATGAAGAAAGAGAGAGAGAGAGAGAGAGAGAGAGAGAGAGAGAGAGAGAGAATATATGCAGGGCGAGTGCTGTTCATCTCCTCAGACACAGCTGTCAGCTCTAATCTCATAGCCTTCACAGCTCAACTATTTACTGACATACCCACAGCAAACTGTAATGGGGGAAGTGCAGGCCGAGCAAGTGCTTCCAATTACACTGAATTAAAAAATCAAAACTAATGACAGTAACCTAAGTAGGATATCATGTGGAAGGATTTGGTTAGTCTTACTATTAAATCCCCCATATGGTGCTGAAAATATTATTCATAATGACATTTTTATGGCTTTGGCTATTTGAGAGAAGAGGGAGTTTTCCTGAAAATGATCCTGAACAAATCACATCACAACCATCTCATAAACAATGCATGCGTATGTTTCCCCCTCATCAAAAATAAATAAATAAATAAATAAAAGAGTCTGGAATCTGCCACTTCAGTGTTATGTGAGATGTGCACTTTGATTGCTTCTGGCTTTTCCTAAACAATGTTGATATTTGTGGTCTAAAACATACTGATGACTCCTGCTGTATTTGGAGGCGAGAGAATCCTTTTGGTGGCTAGTCTAACAAATTTCCCGTGTTGAACATGGACAGTTTGCAGACACTTGACCCTTAGCCCTGAATCAGTGGCGTGGCCTTCTCTAACACACAGCTGCAGCGTCCAAGCCCCCGAGCAGGCCGAGACGCATCTCCGCCCGCCTGCCTGCCTGCAGTGTTGGCCTGTGTGTTTATGTGTAAAAACAATAACACATTAAGTCATTAGAGTCTGTGGGCTGCAGACAGACGGAACGCTCAGGGCGAGTGTCTGGACTTAACTAGTTGATCATAAATTAGAGATCAGATCTGATGGTGCCTACAAAAGCACTCAAAAGCAGACAATGAGAATAATAACATACCGTACTACCCACACTACCCAATCCTAAATTAAAGTGGAAAGTAAATGCAATGGTTACTGAAAATCTACAATTAACTAAAGATATTAATGAATTGAAATGATGATATACTGTCTCTCCTCTCTCTTAATGTCTTTGTTTATAACTCACTGCAAGCTAGAGGATATATAATATAAAAGCACAACCGTCCTAAATGTGCTGATAATACAGTACATGTGCTGATAATAGTTGCCATATGGATAAATATGAAGGTTTCTATAACACTTATGCTCAAGAACTGAGGCACATCTGAAGCAGATGCTGTGAATCACAGTTCAGCTGGATTTAGCCCTCTAACTTCTCCGTAGCTGGGTTTCCATTCAACTTTATCATGCACATTTTGACCATTCGAACAGGAAATTCTGACTGGAAACTGCATACCAATTTGATTTGCTAGAGGGGCGAGATTACCCCCTAAGTCGCATAAGTATAATGGGATTAAAGTGGATGGAAACAGTTTATTCGCATTTGTTGCATCTATACCTACATGTTTCCATAAACGTTGCCCTAATGACCTTACATTTTGAGCACACAACTGTTCAGAACTCTTCCCTTTATTAGGAGAATGTCCATTTTAATTTTGCATAAAACAGGGAATAGAAATGCATGCAGATAAGCATTTCTTTAGCAGAATTTTCACGAATGTGCATAAAATCTGCAAATGAGCAGAGTGGAAACTCAGCTCAGTTATAGGTTACAGTCTCTCAAAGACTATTTCTAAAAAAAAATCTGAAACTACTTATAGTTGTATCTAATAAGCTTACTGTTCTCTTAAATAATAAAAAAATAAATAATTCTGATCGGAGACCTAACTACGATTAGTTTCTCCAGCTTCTTCTGCAAAGACAGTGTCACCTGCTCCCTCCAACTCACCTCGGTTTATCTCGATGATCTCCTCCTGTGCGAGTGGACAGTCCCCAGTGAGCCCCAGTGAGCCCCCTGAGCCCATCACGCCGCCCAGCACGTTACCCAAGATTCTCTGGGGCGAGGCGGTAGCCATGGCGAGCGCGTCCGGCTTACAGTAGTTGGGCGAGCCTGGCTGGGGTGCCCGTGGAATGTGTTTGTTCTTCTTCTTGGGCAGCTTCTGCTTGGCCATGGCCAACGAGTAGTACATGCCGAAGTTGTTGACGATGACGGGCACAGGCATGGCGATGGTCAACACGCCTGCCAGGGCGCAGAGAGCGCCCACCAGCATCCCCGACCACGTCTCTGGGTACATGTCCCCGTAGCCCAGCGTGGTCATGGTGACCACGGCCCACCAGAAGCCGATGGGGATGTTCTTGAAGTTGGTGTGGGCGCTGGCGGTGGGGTCGGCAGGGTCGGCGCCGATGCGCTCGGCGTAGTAGATCATGGTGGCGAAGATGAGCACGCCCAGCGCGAGGAAGATGATGAGCAGGAGAAACTCGTTGGTGCTGGCGCGGAGCGTGTGGCCCAGCACGCGCAGCCCCACGAAGTGGCGCGTCAGCTTAAAGATACGCAGGATTCGCACGAAACGCACCACACGCAGGAAGCCCAGCACGTCCTTGGCGGCCTTGGAGGAGAGGCCACTCAGGCCCACCTCCAGGTAGAAGGGCAGGATGGCCACAAAGTCAATGATGTTCAGCGAGCTCTTGAAAAACTCTGCCTTGTCCGGGCAGAAGAACACACGCGTGATCACCTCGATGGTGAACCAGATGACGCACACGCCCTCAACGTAGGTCAGCCAGCTGTCGGTCACCACCTCGTACACCACCTCCTCCTGGGTGGTGTTGCCCACAGTCACGTTCTCTGTGCGGTTGTAGATGGTGTTGAAGGCCTCGTGGGTCTCCATGCAGAAGGTGGAGATGGAGACGAGGATGAAGAAGAGAGAGAGGAACGCCACATACTGTAAGAGAACATGGGAACAGGAAACAGGAGTGAGATATATATACCTATACAGTTAAATGTCTGATTATGGTTTGGTGGTAACATAGTGGCTAAGGAGCCGGGCTAGCATGCAGTAGCCTGAAAAGCTTCCACTGTTGTGCCCATGAGCAAGGCACTAAACTCCGTATTGCTCTGGGGACTATGGCCCTTATACAATAATGTAATAAAATTGACATGTATGTGTAAGTCGCTTTGGATAAAAGCGTCTGCTAAATGAATACAAATTAAAAATCTAAATGATAATAAACACATTTTATACTGAATGAACAAGAGAGGGAAACAAAATAGCAACAATTGGAATCATGCCTACTGGACTAAAGGACAAACGCCCATTTGGATGGCACCCAGGCATCATCTGGCAGACCATACCATGCAGTAGGGGAAACTTTCTGGAAGTCTCTATGTGGGACATCAGTAGTGAGAGGATCAATATAAAAATGATTTGTGACATCAAGTCACAGTGGAGATGTGAAATGCTCCAGAGAATGTGCTAGGCTCTTTTTCCAGACTCTTTAAATAGCATGAACTAATTCAACAAATGTATTAGCAAAAGCCCTAAATGTACACCAGTAACTTTATCTTGATAATGATCACATTTGCTGTATCTAATGACTGACGATAACATTTCTCTGCATGTCTGGACACTTAGAGTAAACAAAATGAATTCCAGTAAAACTGCAGACTGCAGACAGTCTCTGAAGGCATAAGCACCGTATAAAATCCTTAACAAATGCCCTGTTACTGTATCTCCCCTTCATCTTGTGTCAGTGTACCAGTATTATAATATCTATACTGTTTATAGGCATTTATAGTGTCCATCAGGAATCCAAATTTGAAGAATTCTGCACACTTTATAGTCAAATGTTTTGCCTTCCTCTGTACTATTTTACAGAATATAAATCACTACACATATCCTCAATGTATAACTCTATACAGTAGTTCATAGCAGTTGAAACTCTCCTTGCCAAAAGAAGGCACCCTAGCCCAGTTGAGAGCAGTTCTGCATCAAAGCCAACGTTTGAACACATTTTACTCATGTGTCTCGCCTATTGTCTGTGACTCAGATAAAACACATCTGTGCGCTGGCTGAGGTAAGTGCTGATGCTAACTTTATTTCTGTTTGGACACCATTCTTAATTGGCCCAGTCCTTTGGGGGTTGGGGGGAGACCAACCCTGTAGAAGGAGCGTCCAATTTCCGTACTTCACTCCCTGTGTGGGACTACTCAGCTGTTCCTCCGAGCCCCACACGGACCATCTCGGAGCCAGGAAGATGTGGGTCTACTTTTCCGTCTGTGAGGCCCGGCTGACGTAACTGCCCTACTTTAAGCTTTGCTGCCTGCGTGTTTATCGTTTCATTAGTGCTGACAAAACAGGCCTGTCGCAAGCATCTTTTTCACATCAACCGAAGATCTGAGGATTAATGGAACAGAATCTCCCGGAAACTCTTGAGAGCCACTACAGCGGAGATTCCTTTGGATGGGAGGCGGCTAATAGGCTACTCTAGCTCATTGTGGTTTAGAGAGAGTGGTCCCGCTCGAGTCCGGTCGGTAACGTTCAAAACACTAGCGCCTGCCACGGTTCATATCTGTTCCTTTTCCCCCTCTTTCTCCATGGACTGGGTCCTCATTAAGATTCCGTGTGTATGTTCTGCGCCGTGCTCTTAATGCATTCCTATGAATTATGAAACACACAGACTAAGAGAAGACACTCATCCATACTGTAGAGACAGAGTTGAGGGGTTTGTATGTGTACTTCACCGAAGCCTCTCTCTCTCTCGCCCTCCCTCACTCTCTCCTTCCCTCTCACACACACACACACACAAATATCCCTCCATACATGCAAAGCCACTCAAACACATGTACACACACACACACACACACACACACACACACACACACACACACACACACACACACACATGCACATACACACACACACAAACACACACACACACACACAGGCAACTACATCTCACACACGGCAACCCATGCGAATAAGCTCTACAGGCACTGAAATGGGGTTGAGTGCTTTTTTTAACCAATCTAGCCACCTCTCCACTCCCTGTCTCCCCTCCCTCTATTGCTTCCATATCTGTTTCATAACCACCCCAGTATCTGCCTCCTTTTTCCCCCTCCACCTGCTCTCTCTTTCTTTCTTTCTCTTTCTCTCTCTCTCTCTGTCTCTTCCCCTCTTACACATACACGTGTCCCTGTGTGTGTGTGTATGTGTGTGTGTGCTGCATGTGTGTGTGTGTGTGTGTGTGTGTGTGTGTGTGTGTGTGTGTGTGTGTGTGTGTGTGTGTGTGTGTGTGTGTGTGTGTGTGTGTGTGTGTGTGTGTGTGTGTGTGTGTGTGCATTGCTCTTGAAATCAATTCTGAATTGTTCTCCCTAGTTCTGTCCCCACCACCACTACCCCCCTTACAGCAGCATGTCTCGCTTCTCTCCCTCAAATCAACAAAGTGTATCCATTTCCCATTTAGTGCTTGAGCGAGACACAACGGCCCTGTGAGTGCGAGAGAGGGAAAGAGAGGGGCTGTAATGACTGTGTCTACATTGAGGTTATTCCCCACGGTCTTCTACTGGCTACCCCCCACCCCTCCTCACACACACACACACACACACACACACACACCAGACAGACACACACACACACACACACACACACACACACACACACACACACACACACACCAGACACACGGAGCTTCCTGCTTCCTTTCTCACTCCTTCTGTCTTTCCCTGTCTGCCTCCATCTTTCCCCTTCTCCCTCACCATGCTTCACACCAGCCCAGGCATGACCTACTTTGTAGCTGCTGCAGTGTTCTCCCTCTCTCTCTCTCTCTCTCTCTCCTTCTCTTGTCGTCTCCCCTCTCACTGGCCAGGTTCTCAATCACAAACTGCAAGCTGTACTGCCCCCTCTACCCACCCTTCTCTCCACCCGTTCTGCCCCCCAATCCCTTCATCCCTTCTTTCTTCTTGTATTCATATTTCCTCTCTTGTCACCCCCCACCACACACACACAGACACAAACACACACACACACAATGCTGTCTCCTCTCACTCTGCACCCCTAACGCTGTGCTCAGTGGCTGCTACCCCCATTTTCTCAGAGGTTTAAACAAACCTGCCACGTTGTTGGCTCATACATATATGACTGATGACCCTACAAAAGAACAAATGAGAGAGAGACAGAGAGAAAGAAAGAGAGGCAGACCAAGACAGAAAGAGAGGGAAAGAGAAAAAGAGAAAGCCAGACTAGGAGCGAGGCAGAGAGAGAGAGAGGGAGAGAGAGAGAGAGAGAGACCCTCTGGTATATGAAAGTGCATCAGGCATTTTCCCTGATTCCTAAAGACGCCACCACTTAGTCCGAGCAGTCATTCAAATTCCCTTCCGGCTCTAGGCTCTTCTCTCTCTGCTTCATTGTGTTAAAGCAAATGCATCACTTTCCCTTAGTGTCTCTCTCTTGCTCTGCCGCTCTCTCTCTCTCTCTCTCTCTCTCTCTCTCTCTCTCTCTCCCTCTCTCTCTCTCTCCCTCTCTCTCTAGGAAGGCAGAAGACAGGGAGAAATCAAGGAAATTCCTCAGGGAAGAACAGATATCATGGGGTCAGAGGGCATCAATAAGGCTCGGAAATGGGAGAGAATTCATGCGAAAAAAATCAAAATAAGGGCAAAGAGCTGCATCTGAGCTTTACTTGCTTGGGGCTGCAGTGTGAGTATCATGGCGGTGACTAACTCAGCGCATGTGTTTGTATGAACGGCAGGGCAAACTCGAGGTGAGACCATCGCAGCAATGAGACAGAGAGCATTGAGTCAGACTTGTCTGTGTGTGTATGTGTGCGTGTGAGTGTGTGTGTGTGTGTGCATGCCTACACATCTGTGTATGTGGCAAGCATTAGTGTGTATGTGTTACTTCACAAACGTAGTGCTGAGTGAATTCATGACCATAATTTTATGGTTTTTTTTACAATTGTTTACACACGTTTTCAAAACTCTGTGTCTATTTTTCAAAACACCACACACAAAACCCACAATTGCTCACATAAAATGCAAAATGCCTCAAATCTCCGGCAAAATAAAACACAACATTCAAAATGTCAAAAACACATCTTTAAAGCAAACATTCGCCTCACATTACAAACATGTTTGTCATAATATGACATTTTGGATACATCATGTACACACTGTTGCTCAAAACGCTCTTCTGTCTTTCATAGGCTTTATGTATTTCCATACAAGAGTGAAAGTTACGGTACAGAGAGAAGTTGAAATACACAGTATTACTGTATTGAAACCAAAAATAGTGATTTTTCGCAAATAATTTGCTGTTGCAAATACAGTATTTTACAGCCAACAAGACCAAAGCAAAGCAAAATACAATGACCACCAGATGTACATGGAGTTCTGAAAAAGCTGATTTTGCCTATAAGACGGAAATGACTGACTACTATCAAATTACTGTACTTTGCTTTTTTCAAAGAAAAGTGTGTGTGTCTGTGTTTATGTGTGTGTGTGTGTGTGTGTGTGTGTGTGTGTGTGTGGGGTGTATGTATTCATAGGTGGGAGCTAACGGTAACTTGGGGAGACACAAAAATATAGTTTATATAGTTTTACTGTACATAAAGTCGACTTTTTGTAGAACATTCCTTTCAAAGTATCTGCATTGGTTCTGAACATTTCCACCGTAAATCCTCTAGGAGCAGATTGAGAGGATAATGAGTGTTTACATATGTGAGGAGAGAGAGTGAAGCACTGGTGAATAAGTGTGGCATTTTGGTAGGTTTGAAAAATGAAATCATGCTACTTCCTGTTCGATTTTTGTGTGTTCAGTAGAAAATTGTGTGTGGTGTTTTGCAAAATGTGTTTTAGTCAATTGAAAACTGAGTCAAACACTGAGAATTAGTGTATGGTTTTGCAGATTTGGTGTGGGGTTATGATGTTTGGAAGACATGTTTAGAAAATTGTGTGACAAGCAAAGATTTTGTGTGTAAGCATTTGAAAAAAACTGTAAACAAAAATATTTTGAAAGGTTTGCGTGAAATATATGTGTGTGAGTGAATACAGTTGCTGAATGTGTGTGTGTTTGTGTGTGTGTGTGTGTGTGTGTGTGTGTGTGTATGTGTGTGTGTGCGTGTGAGTGTGTGCGTATGTGTGCGTGTGAACTTAGAAAGTCTTGTCTTTTATAAGCAATGAAGATAAACAGTACTGTAGATCAGGGCAGACACACAAAGGGACAGATGATGAAAGAGGCGGTAAAAGGCTGCGACAAAATCATAAAATGCTCATTAAATTAGATGCCTGAAATGTCGTTATATAAAAGTAGGGGATGCAAACACTGCATAATATCTTGATGATCCGACACTTTGCCTACGATACTTTGCATACAGTAACGTTAAAATTATAAATCAGTGACTCTGTAATGAGACTGCAATATACAAAAAAAATAATTTATGGTACATCACAATGAAACAATACGCTCAATTCACGATTCTGTACGATTCATGATTTTAAGTTAAATTGACATTTATAGACATAATATAGAATTTGAATTTAATATTTTCGTAAAAATATTGATATTTGGTGGCAGCGTATCAATAACCTATCACAGAGAGAAGTCATATAATATTTTCCTGTATCAATATTTCGTCCCATCCATTATATTAAAGGCTGTTTCCTGTACGTAGCGCCACAGCATAAGTGTAGTCTTCTCAGTGCCTTACTAAAGAAAATGTCATCTGTTATATCATATCATAGTATGGATATTATGCAATGCCCTCTGAGTCTACGGTGGAATAGAGGGTGGGGTGTTGTGCATCTTAATTTGGAGGTCTGACCTTGCTAACTAGCCATCTCCTTGGAACAACAGCACATCAGTAGTAAGTTGAACAACACTCTCCAGCAGAATTTCAGTACAGATGCACAACAAGCTGTTGGTTTTAGCAGAGCATTAAACCACAGTACAGTATGTAAACGTAAACAGTAGGTACTGTTAATTGTTATTGTTAGCACTGAACTAGCAGCAGACGACATCTCCACAGACATTACAAGGATAGTCAAAATCTAGTTTTGCTCAGATTGAACCAATTTAGTTTACTGACATTAACAATCTGCGTCGCTTTCCCTTGTCTGAGTACACTTGCTAGCGTCGACCTTCCAGTATCAGTAGCAGTAATTAGCATATTAGCTGTGAGCGCTCCCCTCAGGAGCCCCAGCACAAAGCACAGCCAGTCGACCTGCACACTCCGATCAATAGGAGCATCCATCACCGAGGATCATTCACTTACACACGCGGCACACTGGCCATGCCTCTCACACGCGGCCCACCGCTCGACCACTAATGAAATCTCTTCTCCAAGGGTGTGTGTGTGTGTGCTTGACTGTGCCCACATACCCATGACTGTGTGTGTGAGTGTGTGTGTGTGTGAGAGAGAGTGTGTGTGTGTGTGAGTGTGTCTGAGAGAGTGTGCTTGTCCATATACACCACTGCACCATGTCTCAGAGAGAGAGAGGGGCTGGTCCACTCACTCTATCTAATGTGAATGGTAATGGAAGCAGGGCGCTTAACTCAAGGTCACAGGCGCTTTGAATGACAAACCTGCGCACCACAGCCACTGTTTTTAGGCAGGCTAGCCTGGGATCACTATTTGGCAGGGGACCAGTTCTGAGCAGGCCCCAGTGCAGCAGGGGGGCATATTTGGCGGGGCTCTGTCCTTGGTGATGGAAGGGGAAGCTAGCGCAGTGGTCGTCATGGAGACGGTGATGAGGCAGTGCCGCAGTAAACACACACACATGCGTGCTTGCACAGACACACACACACACACACACACACACACACACACACACACACACACACACACACACACACGC
>NC_063210.1:12473263-12475763 GCF_017589495.1 Alosa alosa | reverse complement strand
AAGCAACAGGACAGGGGGAGGCCGAGAGGAAAGAGAACCGCAGCGTTTGGACCGTTTAGCGTGAGTCAGACTCGGTATGGTACAACTGAGAGAGCTGATCCGCGGTGAGTAAGCCTTGGCTCTTTAAAGCATGCCGAGTGGTGGATGGGATCCATGTGTTTGTCTGTCGCCCCCCCCCCCCACACACACACAGGTGCTCTGATGCGTGACCGCCTTCTGTGAGAGGAGCTCACGAAATGTCTTCTGAGATGTTTGGGTTGCACCCACAAAAAAAAAAAAAACGCTTGTCACCCACCACCCACTGCAAGTCGGGAGAAAGCGGCTTGTGATGTTACTTTTTGGGTCTGATGGACAGAATGGGGGAGGTCAGTGGGCAGCTTCCCTGGCACTGAGATGAATGTGTGACTACAGGGCATCACAGGATGTTCTCCCCCAACACACACACACACACACACATACACACACATACACACACACACACACACACACACACACACACAACACCACACACACACACACACACACACACACACACACACACACGACTTCACACACTCTGCTGGGAACGTCACAAAGCTGAGGGACGGTCGAGCCAATCGACAGAGGCAGGGATGCGGGACCAAAAGCCCTTGCATGACGCCGTCCGACGCAGTCACCTTCAAACATATCCCCCTCCCCTCATCAGCTAATGAGAAATGCAGCCGGACTCTACATGTTTGCATCAGGGTGAAATCTAGTGCAAAAATAATCTCACAAGACTATGCAAAATTAGAGATGACCCAGTAATGAAAGAGGGACAGCGTATCACTAACACATTTGGTGGGGTTGCTGGAGAGGCTCCTATCTCACTACAACACGCACCAGCTCCTGCAGCAACAGCAGGGCCTTGTTCTGAAGGGTTTTCCCCCCCTCTCCCCTGTACCCTTCTAAGACATTTCCAAAATGTTACAGAAACTTGCAGTGAGAGAGGGAGCCAAGGTGACTCACGCCAGACACCACCACTCTTAAAACTGCAATCTGCAGTTGAGGAGTGCCATGTCTCTTTGAACAGTTGCAATGTGCTGAAATGTCAGCACTGGATTGAATGAATGGGTTCCAGTCCTTCTAGAATGTCTGTCTTAAAGATCACTTGTTTTTGAGCAGCAACACTCCTTTGATTGACGTAAACCGCTGAGCAGACAGCTCCTTACCTTTTGCCATGCCAGAGAAGCGTTATACAGAAAAACACCCTGTGACTGCTATTCTGCAAATAGATGTAACATCAACTAAGGTAAGAATCATAAACATTTGTGTGATTCCAATTTTGGTTGAGCTGCATTTACAGCTAATGTTAGAGGACTTGACTTTGGATGCAAGGACTTTGTCCATGTTTGATACTAAGTACAGAATCGGGGACTGATTCATTCGGCCATTTAGGACAGTTCAAACAGGACAGCTTCAACCTGTGGGAGAGGTACATTCACTAACAGCTCAGCAGTAATGAAATGCAGTGGCCAGCAACACTGCTCAACCTGATGGACCCAGTGTGAGTCTGTGTGTGTGTGTGTGTGTGTGTGTGTGTGTGTGTGTGTGTGTGTGTGTGTGTGTGCGTGCGTGTGTGTGTGTGTGTGTATGTGTGTGTGTGTGTGTGTCGTGTGTGTGTGTTTGTGCATGTGTGTGTGTCTGTGTGTGTGTCTGTCTGTATGTGTGTGTGTGTGTAAGTGTGTGTGCTTGCACGCCTGTCACTTCCTGCCCAGCGGGCAGAGCGGACCCTGGGTCCAGCGTCAGCGTCAGCAGCTTGTGGCGGCCAGGGCTGGCCAGGCGAGGCCAAGCGAGGCGAGTGGCGCATCGAAGCTGCAATGTCCCCGACGAAAAAACACCCCAATGTCACCCAAACCCTGCCCGTCACCCTGTGCTGCACTCCTGCTCGTCTTTAGAACATCATGGCTATATATAGACCCCCCACCTCCATGTGTGTGTGACACACATGGAGACACACACACACACACCCACACACACACACACACACACACACACACTCCGCCCAGCCCTCCTCCATCAGCAGGGCCACTGCAGCACCGCCACCTCCTCCACCACCGCACGCCGCTCCAGGGGCCACTGCGTGTCCGTCCCGAGCTGTGCCGCCGCCTCACGTTAGTGTCCAGCGCAGCAGACCGAAGCCCTGAACCCAGAGGAAGAAACATCTCACATCGCTTCACTTCTGACAAAGGTGCGCGACTCAGCAATGCATGCTCCGAGTGGACCTGAGAAAGCCCCGGGCGGCAAACTAAACACTGCGTGATGTGACCTTCACACACACACACACACACAGATAAATCACACACACACACTTGTAATGTGGAAAGGCCCACGTTTTGTCATCAGATTTATATGCATGCTCATGAAGATCGAACGCTGACAAGTGCGCAGATGCACTTCCCGGAGTTAATGAAAAATTCCAATCATGACCTGGAATTTTAAGGGATGGGGAAGACATTCTGATGTTGAGTGTCATGAGCGT
>NC_063210.1:12368263-12468263 GCF_017589495.1 Alosa alosa | reverse complement strand
TGAATCACAGGATCTCTCCTCAAGTTATATGGTAAGCATAATGACGCCAGCTGTTTTCCAAATGTGCCATTATATAATCTCCATAGAGGAAAATGACACCACCTCTATCTATTGCTGTTTGCGTTTAAAAGCGTCAACACGCATCAGATCGGATTACATCAACAGTTAAGATAATATTTTACAAACTAAGCGGACAGCAAGCAAACAAACGAATACGCAAAGGATGGAGCCCAAGGACATGCTCAGGAGGTCCACAGACCCAGTGGGGGATGAGGGCGCACGCACCGAAGCATTACAGGAATGTACTGGCGTAGTGAAGATGATTGTAGTCCCTCTCTCTCTCACACACACACACACACACACAGACACCAGACGAGGAAAACTAACTGACACGGTTCAGAGTGTTTTGCAATACTGTAGATATCAATGTTTATAGGAGGAGCACTGGCACCGGACGGAGTCAATGGGATGTTTAACCAAATGTAGAGCGATAGAGATAATGCAGGCATACTGTATGCGGACACATAACAATAAAGACAGTTGTCTATTTATACTACCAGAAATGCGCACTGTCCTTAAGAATGGTCAAAGAAAGCACCTGTTTTGTGGTTTGTATAAGAAATACCTGCATGGTTCTGAAATAAAGTTGCTTAAATTGTCTTTCGGCTGCTAAATATTCATCTGCGAATGAGAAATGACAGTCCCCGCCTTTATATTTAAACAATTACGCACGGACACATCAATCAACTTCATGATCATGTTATCGAACTTTACAAAACTTACTGTCACTAGGAGCTGTCTGGTAGAGAGATAGCTTCCCGTAATTGAGGTACTACAGACCACAGAGTAGTGAACGAATTGTTGGTACTCACCCGCGCATATTTGGACGAATAGGGGTCCTCAAACAGGTTCCAGATTCTAGGCTGCCATACGCGCCACCAGCCCACCTTCCTCCCATCCTCTTGCAGACAAAGTCTCTTCAGGTCTCCGTCCGCGCCTCCCGTGAGCGCTGGGTCATCTTCCTGTGCGTCCGGCTCGGGGTTCTCGAAGCTGTCCAACGCCTCCTCCGCGTCCCGATGCTGTCGGTAGTTCATCCAGCAGCAAGCCTCCACATCCGTCTCGTCGATGCCCCAGAAGGCGAGCTCCTCCTCGAACAGCGGACCGCACACATCGTTGGGACAGTGCAACTTTCCCGTCCGGTAATAGTTAAGGATGAAAGAGAAGACGGACGGATGGCGATCGAAGAAGAACTCGTCGGATTTGGGGTCGTAATCAAAGTTGCTAAATGCGTCTGGTTCCGTCAACCATGACAGGCGGGTGCCGGGCAGCGTTTTCAAGGTGCTGCGGTAAGTCTCGTGTCGAACCCCCCCGCAGTTTATCACAATTTTCTCGCTTTCCGACGGACAAGGCATGTCTGCGCTGTAACATGCTTTGTTGGCCGACTTGTTCCCACCCTTGCGCCCTTTGAAAGAGGAGACACACACCGAACTGAGCATAGAGGAACGGGGGGAGGGAGAGGAGGAGAAAAAACGGAGGGGGGAGAAGGGAGGAGGAGTCTGCGGAGAGGGAAAGAGAGAAGGGGTAGCTAGTTATAAAAACGGGAAAGACAGATGTTTTACACATATGTTTACAAGTTAGAGGTTCTGAGATTATTTTGTATTGCATAATACTACTTCAATGAGAAAATCATGAAATCTGCAGTGCACATTGATCACACCTGAGCATACAGCAGGTGTGTGTGTGTGTGTGTGTGTGTGTGTGTGTGTGTGTGTGTCTTTGTGAGAGAGAGTCTGTGTGTGACAGAGAATGACCCAAGTACATGTGTGTGATCATACGTGTGAATATTATGTTTGCACATGTAATAATATGAATGGTGACACAGTCCCATTCCAAATACTACTCTAAAACACATGAATAAACCAGTGCTTAGGTTAAGGAGTGCCTGTAATGCTATGCTAAACGAATGCTGGTGAGAGGATATACATACAGTGGGTCAATATGAGAAAATCTATGAAGTCTGAAGGGCTGCCAATGATTGAATGAGACCTGAAAGAGTATAGCTTGGAAGTGGACTGTACTGGACACTGGGATATCTCCTGAAGGTAAAAGTCTTGACAGAAGCAAGGTATTGTTAGTGTCTCATTAAAAATAGACACCGAACATACAGTGTGTGTGTGTGGGGGGGGGGGGGGGGGGTGGTTGGGATGGAGGGTGGTGGGATGTCGGGTGGTGGTCTGGCTCTCCTTCCCTCCAATAACCTCCCATGCATTCAAACTAAGCCTGAGGTTGGATATGAGAGCCACACCGTTATTTCCACAGAGCAGAGAACAGAGACACCACCATCATTAGGGATTGTTAAAAGAGAGAGAATGTGTGACTGAGAGCGAGACACACAACCTGCACTAGATGAGATGGACTGATCACGGGGAAGAAGAATGGAGGAAGAAAGAAAGAGAAAGAAGCGTGTGAGAAAAAGCACCTTCCCTGTCGCTCTCCTCTGTGTGACGTATGCGACTTGGTGGTACAGAGTGTTAATGCTTCTCTTCCTCTCTCTCTACCTCATTCAGTGTGGATCTGTATATGTTTTGTGTGTGTGTGTATGTGTGTGTGTGTGTGTGTGTGTGTGTGTGTGTGTGTGTGTGTGTGTGTGTATGTGTGTGTGTGTGTGTGTGTGTGTGTGTGTGTGTGTGTGTGTGTATGTGTGAGTGTGTATGTGTGTGTGTGTGTGTGTGTGTGTGTGTGTGTGTGTGTATGCTCGAATCTCTTTCATCTGCCCCATGAGAGCAGCCCTCAATCTCTCCCTCCCTTAAAATGGACTGGCTAATAAGTCCCTGTTTCATTGCAGCCTCATCACTATGGAGAGAGGTGGGGGCTGGAGGGAGAGAAAGAGAGAAGGGGAAAGAGAAAGAGAGAGAGAGAGAGAGGAATACAGAGAGAGCGAGGAAGAGAGAGAGAGAGGAACAGTAAATCACAGCGTTTACAGAGTGATGGGAAAGGACAGAGCCGATCTAAAAGGGGGGAAAACAATTGAAGCAAAACAGGAACAGGGAAGAGGACGAAGGGAGGAAAAAAGAAAGAGAGAATACAAGGAAGAGAGAGAGCAGAGGGAGAGAAAGAGAGAGGGGGGGAGAACATATGAGGAAGAGAGAGAAAGCAGAGGGGGAGAGAGAGAGAGGGAAAGAGAGGAATAAAGGAGGCGAGAGGGAGAGAGAAAGAGAGGAATAAAGGAGGCGAGAGAGAGAGAGAGAAAGAGAGGAATAAAGGAGGCGAGAGAGAGAGAAATAAAGGAGGCGAGAGGGAGAGAGCGGGAGCAGGACTACAGTATGCACACACAGCAGTAAAGCATCACACACAAGCGGAGCTGCAGCAGCAGGATAGAGGGGGTGGGGAGAGACTGAATGAGTTTTTACTGCAGTAAAAAGCCTGAATTGTCCTCTCTGTTTCTTCCTCTGCATCTCTCTCTCTCTCTCTCTGTTCTCTCTCTCTCTCTTGTTCTCTCTCTCTCTCTCTCTCTCTCTGTCTCTCTCTCTCTCTCTTGTTCTCTCTGTCCCTCTCTATGTCTCAGATCTCCTCCCACGGCACACGCAGTGTCATTGTCAACATTCTAAATGCTACCGTCTCTCTCGTCAGGCGCAGTTAACTGCTTGCTCTCAGTCAGGACGATACGTCACTTTACCCTCCTGCTCTCTCTGTGTTTCTCTCTCATCCCTCTCTACAACACACACACCCCCACACCCACCTCCATCTACCCCTCCATCCCTCTTAAGCTCCCCCCTTTCCTCTTATTCCGCATAAAAGAATCACATTACACTGAAGGGGGAATCGGCTCTTTGCTCTCTCTTTGCACACTCTTCCATCTTTCTCTTGCCATTGCACACCTTTCTGGCTCTCGCTCTCTCTCCACTATTTCTCCCTCTCTCCACTCCCTCTCTCCCTCTCTCCCTTTCTCTGTCACTTCTCCAACGTTGCGTCCTCTATCCCTCTGCAGTTAACTCGCACACTGTACTGAGTACGTCCTCCATTCATTCTTCACCTGCGTGCCATTTCTTTCTGCTTTTTTGTTTTCCTCCTTCTTTGCTTGTCTTAGTATTTTGCTTGCTTGCTTGTATTCATTTTTTTTGCCAACAAACCTCAGGTTTTTGACCCTTTTTTGTATATCATTCAGTTTTTTTTTCTAATTCTCACTGCTTAGCTACCATCTCCGCCATTCCTGCCTCGAAGTCTCCACAAAGTTTCTAAAAACTCCTCTGAAAGCATCTTTATCAACGCCTACTGAACATGGAGGTTCTCTGTAATGAGAAAGCTGAGGACAAACTGACATCTGCTGACAACCTGAAGCTCAGACATCTCTGGATGCTCAGGTAAGATACCGCCATGCATGGGACAGTGCACAGAGAGAGAGAGAGAGAGCACTAAGTTAACATGGAAACAAGAGATGCTGCTGATTAAACAGCAAAACAAACAGCCATGCTACTATCTAAATGGGCAATAAGGAACAGTTTTGTACTACTCTGAGGGCAGTGTTAGAAGAAATGCATTCTGATACCACGCAGAAACAATAATAAGAAGTGTGGCAGTACTAATGGTAAATTTGGGCCTTGGAATGGAATGTATGAAATTCCTTCAGGATTGTTGTGACTCTGTGACCGCTGGACAAAGTCTTGTCTGCTGTCCAGGATGAGGATAGGATGAAAGCTTGAGTTGCTGCAGTGAGATGGAGAACAGAGTGACAGACAGAGAGAGAGGGGGGGGTGGTGAAGGAGTGATATGGAATGAGATTAATAACATGTCCATCCTCTGAGAGGTGCTGGGGAAACAGAGCCGTGGAAGGAAAGAGGAAGTTGAAGAATGGCTTGAAAGGCTTGGAAGAGGAAGAGTGGAAGTGGAAGAGCTGAGTGAGAGAGAGAAAAAAAGAAAGAGAGAGAGAGAGCAAAAGAGATAGAAAGAGAGAGATGAGTTGTCAGAGTTGGAGTGGGTAGGATCATGTTTCAGCACCACGGACAGCGAGTGCTGTTATGGGACAGGGATTTGGAGGCAGCTCAGAGAAACTGCCCCAAACAAAGACAAAGGTATGTGAGAGAAACCTAGAAGGGCAAGTTTAAAAATACAAAAAAAAAAAAACTATGCTTTTGGTTGGGCAATAGAAACAATATTAGTTAGTTAGCAAACAAAGTACATCATTTATTTAGGAAGCTCAGACTAAACTTAACATCACCAACAGTAAAAGTATTTCAATTGAATAAAATCAAGACAGTTATTTGTGTGTTGAAACACAATTTGTTTCGAATATACCTGTATAATTTTTCTGTTTGTACGCATGTATGTGTGTGTGTGTGTGTGAATGTGTGTGGGTGTAAAAGGCAAGCCAAAAGCAAGGCAGCGCAGTGCATATGTGCGTATGTGTGTGTGTGTGCGTAAGAGAGAGTGAGGAGAAAGAGAGAGATATATATGTATGATGTATGCTGGTTTCTGTTAGCCTACAGCTGTGTTTATGAGAAGTGGTAATGATTTACAAGGACTGGATGGGGGCTCTGACATGGGAAAGAGAGAGAGCAAATAAAAGGAGGAAGAGAGAGTGAGATGAGAGAAAGAAAGGCTGATGGAAATGGAAATAGAAGTGATAAAGACAGAGGTACTAAGTAGGATGGAAAAAATAATGGCTCTTATTATTGCTATAGATTCATGTGTGCCTTTAAATGCATCAGTGAGCAAACATTCCAGTGTGTGTGTGTGTGCGTGTGTTTGTGTGTGTGTGTGTGTGTGTGTGTGTCTTTGTGTGTATGTCCATGTATACACAAGGAAAAGAAAGATGCAGAAATACCCTTGCAGAATGCCTTGAAACAAAAACCTTTGAATTCACCGCTATTAGAAAAAAAGAGCAAGCAAAGGAAATATGACAAAAAGAGAAAAAAAAAATATTAATAAGGGAGAGCCTAGCTTGTGCAGGACAACTGCAGTGACGCTAATATATATTAGCAGAAACACTGCAGCAGGAGGGGGAGGGAGGGAGAGAGAGAGCGAGGGAGAGAGAGATAGAGCCGGAGAGAGAGAAAGCTGTTACAGGCAGAATCGCCAGCAAGGTACCAGCAGAGCGAGAGAGAGGTTGGAGGGGGGTGGGATGAGGTAAATAGAGGAGAGATAGAGTGAGAGAGAAAGAGAGGTTGAGTGCTGACTGAGCGAAATATGTTCCTGTAGTTGGCAAAACCACAAGAAAAGCTTTTCAGTCGGAAAGGAAGGAAGCAAGAAAGAGGGAGAGAGAGAGAGAGAGAATCTGGGAAGAGGGCTGTTAGGATGGAGGGAGTAGAGTATGGGGAAAAGGAGGGCTATGCAGGGAAGGGAGGGATGACGTGAGAGAAAGTGAGATAGAGGGGAGGAAAAAAACGATGGATGAGGGAGGGGATGGAGAGATGATGTGAGAAGGAGCGGAGGTGTAGAGAAAAAGAGGAGGATAAGGCAGGCGGTGTGAGAAAGAGAGGAGCGAGTGCTAGAGGTGGTAGAGCGGAGGACAGGAGAGACAGAGGGAGTAATGGAAAAAAATGAGAGGAGGAAGATCAAAGAGAAAATGTGAGTCGAATAGGAACGAGGGAGAGGGATAAGGATGGGGGGGGGAGAGAAGGGCATTCTGGGAAGCGATAGAGGACAGAGACAATACATGAAAAGATCCTGGATTTGAGAAAAAGAGGGAAAAAAGACTTAAGAGTGTAGGGGAGGGGCTTTATATGTGTGGAGGCAAAGTACAATGAGGGTGCTGATTGATGAGAAAGGGCATTTAAAACAAGAGGAATGGAGAGAACAGAGAAATGGAAATGTGAAGGGAACAGATGGAGAGAGAGAGAGAGAGAGAGAGAGACAGAGAGAGAGGGAGAGAGAGAGAAACTCAAGGGAGAATATAGCCTAACGATTTCTGTTTTTTTTATAGCCATTTTTGAGTCAGGTTTTGCAGGATGTGCCAACTGCTTTGCGTGCTCTCTCTCCCTCTCCCTCTCCCCCGCCTCATTTTTTCCGTCCACCTCCATCCCTCCTTCTGCCGCGTGCAGAGGAGCCACCAGCCGGGCTGACGGAGGAAGTGCACAGACGCAAAAATGCTGCAGTCACCTCCCCTTCCAATGCAGTGACACCAGACGCTGTCCTCCACCCCTCTCTCTCTCCCTCTCTCTCTTTGACTGTCTTTCTAATGCTACCACTCTCTTCAGTCTCTCACTCTCTCTCCCTTTTTCTCTCCATCTCCCTGCAGCTTGCTTTCGCTCTCTCTCTCTGTCTCTTTCTCTCTCACTCTCTCGGCATCATGCTACAGAGATGGTAGCGCGACACCTTTTACTGGTCACAAACATGCTGAATCTGTGTGAATGAATCGGACAAATTGTCTACAGCCGATGTGGCTCATTGTGGCTTTCAGAGTAGACGTACTTAAAGAGCTGCAGACAGAAAATCCATTCATATGCAAATGGTACAAAAAAACGAATCAGCTGGAGAGAACCACTCCAGGACCAAAACAGCCTCATCTTCCCAGTGATACTGTGGAGGGGAACTGGGGGGGGGGGTGACTGTGCCAACCAATCCCTTTCACATACAGCCATGGGAGCTTACAATAAGTCTGTCGCTGTGGCTGTGAATGTGTGTGTGTGTGTGTGTGTGTGTGTGTGTGTGTGTGTGTGTGTGGTTGTGAATGTGTGGTTGTGAATATGTGTGGTTGTGTGTGTGTGTGTGTGTGTGTTTGTGAAAATGTGTGGTGTGTGTGTGTGTGTGTGTGTGTGTGTGTGTAGTCTGTCTATTTATATTTCATGTGTGCATGTGCATACAGCTTAACTAGCCCATTCTGAGGGCAGAAAAGAGACTGGTGGCCATCACTGGTCACTGGCGGAGGGTGTTATTACTCGTCACTATGCCACTGGGTTTCGTCTGTTTGTTGTTGAGCAGTTGTCCCTCGGCAAAGTCTTTCCCCTATCTCTGCTGTGACATCATCTACATAAATACACTCTTGTAGTGGCTTAATGGCCACATAAGAGGAACCATGCTCTGGGACTCTGGGAGTTCCGCTTCACAG
The DNA here is from genome assembly GCF_017589495.1 of Alosa alosa. Taxonomy (NCBI): domain Eukaryota; kingdom Metazoa; phylum Chordata; class Actinopteri; order Clupeiformes; family Clupeidae; genus Alosa; species Alosa alosa. Next base: position 12,460,219 of record NC_063210.1, on the reverse strand, counting down.
GGGGCGTGAAGCTTATTCTGCTGGCGTGTCCTACGAACACGAACCCAGCATGCCCTGAGAAGAGAACAGGGACTCTGACAGAGACAGGAGATTTAAATGCCCCTGGCGGGGCAGAAAAGGCCAATCAACTGCCCCACACGGAGTACAAAGGGGCTGTAACAAGAGCCCCGGAGACAGCAGCATCAATCTGCAATTTCCCACTAAGCAGAGAACAGTGAACACAGTACCACATCACCTGAAGGGTAAAGGGGTATTTAACGAAAACATGGCAGTGCTCAGAGATGTCATGGAGCACTTAATTAAGTCTACACAGAATAAGGCTACGTCGACAAATAGTCCATCTCAACCTCCAAAGGTCGAACGACAGACTGATTGCATGGGGAGGTGGAAAAAAATGTGAGTCTAGAAACTGCCATCACACATTGTTTGTTTACACAAACCACTTAAGTGGCAATGAAATGCACTGTCGAGCTTTAGCCACAAGAATTTTCTCTGAAATGTTAAGTTATGTGAGGCCTGAAGGAGATCCTCTCAGTGGAGAAATGGACGGAGTGCAGCGATAAGACACTGACCCTGCACAGCCAGAGGTCTGAGAAGCCGGGGACTTAGAGGACGAATTTGAGGCGATAAATATAGAAATGAGGAGAGAAGAAGTCTGAGGAGGATGAGGATAATCTTACAGGGGTGCTGCCAACCCACTGATACTGGAGATCCATGAGTGTGTGTGTGTGTGTGTGTGTGTGTGTGTGTGTGTGTGTGTGTGTGAGGATAATCTTACATTGGTGTTAACCCCCTGCTCCTTTATGTCATTCACCAGCGCCTGCTTACTCCAATACTCATTAAAATCTCTGGCTTTAGTAGTTAATTACTGCCATTGAGAGACTGCACACACACACACACACACACACACACACACACACACACACACACACACACACACACTTGCTTTGAACATAATAAACCAACCCCTGTTTTAACAAGAAACAGAGGTTCAAATGATTGAACAAACTTAGTCAAAACTCCCAACTCAGTAGCCATATCACATCACCCAATCTAACCATCATCAAGAAAGGCAGTGTTCTTGAAAATGGGTCAAATATACCACCAGTGTAAGGAATATTGGGGTCCTTAAATGGGTATTAAATGGGTATATCCTGATACATAGTAAATACAAGGGGAAGGGGCCAGAGCGTTGGGAGTGTTCAAGATGTTACTTATTAGGGGGTGAAGCCTACATAAACTGAGACAGATGAGGCCAAGTGCCTTCAGAGGCATTAAATCTGTCTTTAGTGTCATTATTGTGTGGAGGGCTTTTTTTTATCACAGCACAAAACACTGTACTTGAACGTCATGTCTGAATGGGCCTTAGCAATGCATTGTCATGCTTGTACTGTGCTTAACCATTTGCAAACATATATTTCTCTTGTGAGAGAGCCAGGGTGAACTGATTTGATTAATGGAACTTGGAACAGGACAACTTAGCTAAAAAAGGACCATGAATGTTTAGTCTGAAGTAACACTATGATGGTGCACTTTGAGACTGGCATAGATTGAGCAATTGTGAGAGTATACTTGAGCACTAACAAGATACTACACACAATGGAAAAAGGACAAAGCATACAGTCACAGTGGACTGAATGTAATGTAATAATTGAAATGTCCCTACTGCTTTAGATACACGTGATTTTCTCAGGATCTGGTATCGGACACATTGTGGTCTGCTCAGAGGGGAAATTGGGGCACACGGTAGTCTTTGAGAGCAGACGGAGGACTTTGTAATATTCATAGTGTCTCCGGACATAGAGTGCAACTCTTAAATAATTCACACGCCTTTTGCTGACCCCTTACATAAGCCACAACACCTCAGTCATCTTCTGCAGGGCACTCAGCTTGTGCCTTCAGCCACAAGCTATTTTTCCCTGCTACACGCGTAGCCCCACTTCGGCAATGAGCTCACATGAATCACATGTTTTATTCTCCTCTCCCGTGCCACAGCCGGGTTAATTTTATTTCTGCCTCCCAAACCCAGTTCCCCAGAATCCATTTCTCCTCCATCACCTCACTGTCTCCTCTCCCCCTCCCTCCTCCTATCGTCTTACTCATTCCCCCGTAAAGATGGGTACCCGTTCAACATGGTGTCCTCTCAAAGGATCCACCCGTGTTACATGCCCTACACGCACAGTATGGCAAATAAATGAAACATTGTAACGGTTCCGAAGGAAAAGATACCTCACGATAATGTGTTTCACTAAGTAATAGGCTACCGCGAGACCTTTCACGTGTAGACTATTTCAATGTTTATGACGATGGGCTGAAATTGTTGTCGCCGGTAAGACGCGTTTTAAAAATAGGATGCCGTTCTCACCTGATTGTGAGGTTGACACGGAGTGAGAAATATCATCATAATTCAACGTAGAATATACCCAGACTATGGAAATATATCACAATGGTCAAAACAATACTTGTTGAATGTTTAGAAAGTAAGTTCAATAGCTCAGATACTGGGGATTTGACTTGTCACACTCAAGCAAGGATACAAAACTGTTTTCAAAGACTGCTGATTATTTGAACTGTTAAACCACCGGAACATTACACATCTAGACGGAAAATCCCACAGGTCGTTCAATACTCACTTGCTTTGGGTCTGGGTTCGGATAGAGTGTGCGTGTCCAAAAACACGCACATTAATTCTCAATCTTAGACTCGTTTTGTTGTTGATGATGATGGTTCTTTTAACAAAGAGATATCCAAATTCTCCCACAATTCACGCTTTGTCTTGCCTTATTTCAGTACTAACGTTAAAACAAAGAATTGTTGTTGAACACGGCTCCCCCCTCTCTGCTTAAGATAAATAAACAAAACAATCAGAAAACGCCAATATCGGTACTCCTGTGAATCTTTCAAACACGTTGATTTCAATAAGCAAAATGTTCTGTTATCTCTACGAGGTAGCTTGCGGCTTTTCGCGTCAAAATGCTGGCATATTTTCTTCGATTTCAAAAAGCTCCTGTTCCTGTCTCTCCTTATTGCCAAAAAGCAGCTTCTCCCGCCGTCTCTACGCCTCTTCGCGTAGGGTGTGCAATTAAATGATATGATTATGATCCTCTGTTATATCCACCTCCCAGTGTGTCAATGGAGGTATTATAGACGCTGGACGCACTCACACCCTGCTCGACAACGCGCGCACTCATACATACACACACACCTAAGCTATCTTTCTCTCTTTCCCTTTTTTCAGCTGTCATGTGTGGGCGGGGAGGAGAATTGGAGAGAGTATTGGGAGAACCCAGGCGAATTCTCAGGCTAATTTCTGATGCGATGCCAAGGGCTTCTCTTCAAACACCCATCATGCTCTTGGGTGGCGCTTCTGTAAAGGTTTGGTGAGATACGTGGGCGGGGGGCGTTTAAGCACAGACACACACACACACACACACACACACACACACAAATCGAGCGAAGAGCTGAAATATGATGGGATGGCGAGGTAGGGTGGCAGGTGCAACAGCTAAGGTAATGGTTGAGGACGACTGCACTAAATTTCAGTAAGTAATTTGTCGAATGGAGAACCTGACCTACAGCACTTCTTTGTCAAATGTATGCCATGCTTCTCAAGGCACATGGCATGCCTACATATATAGTTGTGAATTTATGAGGTATGGAGACATTCATTTGTCAAAACATGCTTATAGCCAAAATATATGTGTCATTGTTGTTGATTAATGGGTTAGATTTATGAATGTAAACCAATCTGCTTGCAGGCATTTATTGTATGGGTGTCACCAGTAAATAAATTCATAATAAAAGAGCTCAATGAATAATGTAATTGAAATCTCTGTGCTCAACTAAGTAGGTAATACAATATTATGCCCAAACCCATTTGCTGTGGATGAGATATATACAGGAGGTTCTCATGAAAGATGTATGAGTGACAAACAGCCAACTGTGAGTTGTGTTTGGAAGCCTCATGTGAGTTTCCTCTCTCAGTGACCTAATCAAGATTGGATCATGTTCACAGACACCTGTGGAAGACCTGGAGTTGTGTGGTGTTATAACTCTAATTATAACATTAGTGAAACATGGTTTTGCGATATAAATTATTACATTGTACTGTGATAGTAGTCTAGGCATCAAGTGCATGTTTTACTTTGTCTTGAACTGAAACATTAAGCGTGCAGTCATCAGCCAGTGTAATAAATTTCGCTACCTCCTGTGCCTGTTTGATTTGTTTGGTGGTCTGAAGAGTCCACTGCATACTGGGTTGTTTGGTTGCAGTGCTAGCATCTGCTAGCCTAGAAATCTAGACGCGCCCCTAGCGGCAGCAAAGGCTACTCTAGCAACTCTCCGTTGGCTTGTGAGCTCCAGAAATCGAAACTCAATCAGGCCAATGAAATCGTGTATAGAGTCGTTAGGTGGGCTTAACATAATGATTGATGGCAGAGTTGCAACGGTTTGGCTTGAATTCCCTGCTACTTGAAAACAAATAAGATGGATGTTGCTGTTGGCAAACAGTGTGACACGAGTTAAGCTTTTATTAAGTTGGCAAACGTTTGAACTAGCCAACTATCTCCGCTGGTGGGAAACGCATGGGACTCATGGCGCTGCCGCTGTCCTATTGCGTGCAGAGGGAATTTGAAAGACAACTGATTATCCCGCCCCTCGGACTGAGCACTGCGAACGGTGAGTGCCCAGACCCTACATTTTAATGTGGGTCTGGCTCGTCAGGCTAAGCATCTGCCTCTGCTGAAGAATAACCAAGAAACTACTGTTTGTTAGAAGAAAACACAGGAACTCAACATTTGCTTCTAATAGATTTCTTTGCATGTTGTATGGAAATATCTTCATCACTGTGTGTGTGAGGTATGACACAGGAGATATGAAAACACCTGTGGCTCAGTAGCCTAGCTGTTTCCATTGACTAAGCATACTGATAAAACACATTCCTTTTTAGTGTAAAATGGCTCTGACTACAATATCTACTATAATATCTACCATGAAACTGACAAAAGCTGCAAATGGATGATATTCTGACTGAATTTGGATCTTGATATTGACATTCATTCAGTTAGCACTTCCTCCCACTTCACATTTGTAGGCACCCCTGGTAAAGATGAGTAAAAGTAGATGCAAAGAAAATGACCATTTTATCTTATCTTAAAGAGGTGGTTCAGGATTTTGGACATAGGACCTCATTTCCAAGTAAGCAAGTGTGATATTTATCAGTGGAGACCGTTTTCAACACGTTTCATCCAGTCCTTCTAATTGCAGAGTTCGCAGAGGGCGCGAGGCTAGCGCAAGTCAACGGTATGTGCTAGCCTGCCACTAAAAACAGTCTTACCCACTCCAAAGTACACCAGTTCCAGTGGATTTGTTCAGAAGAGGTGAAGTGACAGATATAGTTCAGAAGTTGTTGAAGTTGTTTGTTCAGAAGTTGGTGAAGTGACAGATATATTCACTATGTAAAAACACAGGTGTTATACCACAAAATCTTAGGACAAATTTTTATTATTAGCTTTGTCCATAGTTGTGAGATGTGAGATCTGGGATCAAATCTCAGACTCAGAGACAGCAAGGCTGAGGAAAACTCACACCAAACATCCGGAAAGTACTGGGGTGTCAAAGACTTAATGTACTGACAGAATCTGGTGTATTACATGTGAGTGTTCCAGGAAGAACTTTAGTACAAGATTCAGTTAGGTGACTAGTAAACACCTACACATTCTGACACGGAATCCTACAAACCAGATCAATTCAATCCTGAGGAAAATATATGTTGTAAATGAAAATGTAAATGGATACTATATATACAAATATACATCTTATCAGGAATCTGATATCTTCATAACATTTCTTTTCAACATTCACAGTAACCAAGGCTCCCAGACTCAAAAGCCTGTGCAATAAAACATAAAAATCTTTCTCTAGAAACGGTGTGAAGATCACTCCAGCAACATGCCTGATGGCATATTCATGCCTATATGAATATACAAAATGCTACATCTTATCAGGAATCTGACCTCTTCATAACATCTCTTCTCAACATTCACAGTAACCAAGGCTCCCAGACTCAAAGGCCTGTGCAATAAAACATAAAAATATTTCTCTAGAAACGGTGTGAAGGTCACTCCAGCAACATGCCTGTGATGGGTTTGTCTTGTCTTCACTTTGGTCTCCTGGACATTGTTCATCCATCATCTATTTTGACCACAACCTTCTCTTTCAACATTGGGAAAGTACCTCCTGGTTTCTTGCTTCTCAGTCCACTCTTTTCGAGTCCATCTGTTGCTTTTGATTGAACGTTTAATCTGCACAATGACTTGACAATAAAGTTGAATCTAATGTAACCTGATCTACTGTAGGGCTGCACAATTAATCATAATTTGAACAAATGCAGCTAATCGAAAGACTGCAATTAATTGTGCAGCTCACATCACATCTCATTCACACATCTATGATTTTTATATTCATGTCATCCTCCTTGTGTGATAGACAATGAAGCTCACTAAACATGAGTGCTGTGCCTGTACTAGGCATGCTCATCAATAAGAAGTGGCCCCAGCTTAAAGCTGCAGTTGGCAAGTCTGACAGATTGAGGGGACTTAGCCAAAATTTTGAATGTTTACAACTCTCATGCCCCTCCCCCGATCCACCGAGCACCCTCTCATCGGGTTTTTTTTCTAAATCCGGCTGATTTATGTTGTTCTGTCGGAGAATAGTGTCGGTTTCAGTGAATATGATCAAAGTCCTTTTAGGCAAGTCCCTCCACTCGGCAGCCATTTGACAACGCTTTTTGGGCACTCGTCGGGCATCCATTTCGGCAGAAATGCGCGTGCGCAAGGCTTCACGACACCAATCTTGCTCCAGCGGCGAGATCACAACACATGATTGGCACGATGTCTTCTCAACACACCATATGATTGGCTCAATGTATTCACATCACACCACGTGATTGACTCAATGTATTCACATGTCGACGTTTTGCCGAGGAGGTGGGATATGTGTAGACAACGGCCATATTGGCGTGACAAACTAGCCCCATGCATTTCTATGGAGTATTTTTTTAAGTGTTGTGTCACCCCATTAGAAAGTCTCTGATATGATCAAAAAAAATCTTGCCAACTGCAGCTTTAAAGCACAATTTTGAACAAAAGAAATTTGCAATGAGATATTTCCCCCAAATCGTGCAGCCTTCATCTACTGTACAGTGAGTGTCAATCTGAGCGTCATCCCACTCTCCTCCATCTGCTCTGCCTCATCCTCTCCTTGGTGTCTTCTGCAGTTCCTGTCCAATGTTCCTTCCCAGCAGCGCCAGCCTCCGTTTTGAGATGGACGGACGCTCTGAGGGTGTCTGTCTCACTGGTCCTCTGTCCTGCCACTGCAGACAAACACAGAGAAGCACTCATAGATCAGAACAACCCTGATCAATAAGAAGAGGCAGAATGGGAATCTAGCGGTGCATAAACTTAGTTACAGAGTGAAGACAAACTTATGGCCACCATTACATCTAATCAAAGTACTGTACAACCAGAAATGTTCTGGTCACTTTAACTTTGGGGCAGCCGTGGCCTACTGGTTAGCACTTCGGACCTGTAACCGGATAGTTGCCGGTTCGAACCCTGACCAGTAGGCACGGCTGAAGTGCCCTTGAGCAAGGCACCTAACCCCTCACTGCTCCCCGAGCACCGCTGTTGTTGCAGGCAGCTCACTGCGCCGGGATTAGTGTGTGCTTCACCTCACTGTGTGTACACTGTGTGCTGAGTGTGTTTCACTAATTCACGGATTGGGATAAATTAAGAGACCAAATTTCCCTCACAGGGTCAAAAGAGTATATATACTTATACATATTATACTGTAATCTAGTTTCTAGAAATTGTAATCTAGTTTCCAGCTGCATCAGAACAAGAACCTCTGAATCAGCGAATTAAGGCAGTACCCATTATCATTGAAAATATATTATATTATTATATATTAAGGTGATTGAGCCATTCATTTAGAATATGAAATGGTAAATCATTGGGCCACTAAACAAAACAAGATAAAATAGTTAAACATAAGAATGAATGCACTATATTGAATTTTACTGAAAATTTATAGTGCACATTTGATTTGCAATTTGGTTTGGCGCATGAACTTGCACTCTGGACTCAAAAAGAAGACACATCAACTAGCTGTTATTATGTCTCTCCTTCACTATCTTTTCTGAAGCATATACATTATGTGAAAATATATGCCTATATATATTGTCTATGTACATATCCATAGACAATAAAGCATAATTATTCAATGCAAAATAACGTGTGTAATTTGTATCCAACATTAGTCACCAACCAACCACTGGTTCCCAATTAAACAACCATCAGTTAAAAATGCTGCAACACCAAAAGATTATCTCAGTTAACTGGTCAGTGTTCTTAACAAGTCAGCAAAATGTTAAGTCAAGAAGTATATTTTCCTTATATTCCTTATTATACATGCTCTTCTATTTCCATTTACATAAACATAACTACATTTCACTCACTTCATGGTGTGCCTTTTTAAAAATATTTTTAAAATCCTGATTCTACATCACACCAGGTTAGACAGCAAGGTCATCAATACAAAGATTGAATTGGATAAAATTGGAAATGGTGACATTGTGTGGTCACCATGTGGAACAGCACAAGGGGGACATGTCAAAGGCTCGCTCAAAACAGCAGTTCCATGCAGAGATGGTAAAAGGACACACTTTTCAGAAGTATAGATACGTCTGTAAAAAAAGACTAGTAAAAAAAGTATAAGTAGCCTAGTGATTCAACTTCTCTACTCAAGTAAAAGTAACAAAGTACAGGTTCTGAAATGTAAATGTAAGTATAAAAGTAAAAAGTATCCTAGCCTTGAAGGACTATTTTACCAGTTGTTTCTGTTAGAAGAAGCGGACTGTAAACTACAATAGTATATTCCAAGTTAACAACTGTAACTCCTTATAGTGAGGCAGTTAAGCTGAAAAATGTATCACTTTGTGATAAAAGCATCAAATCTGGTAGAAAAACTCACAAAGAGGATCTGATCAGATTTAGAATTGTTGGCACCTCAGATTTGGCCCCTGGGGATCATGGTGGCTATTTTTTTAAAAAGGCTGACAAATATGGGTTTCTTTCGGTGAAAAGGGATTGGAAGCAGAAACTAACAACTAATAGTTACATATTTTACCATAAATCTATGGTGGACAAGGCCCTTAAATATTTAAATTATATATATATATATTTATATATATATAAAATGTGTCCCTTGTGATACCAACTAGTACCATATACAAGTTTATTATGTTCATATGCAGAGAAACAAACATTCTGTTAAAGGTAAGCTCGCTAATAGGCCTAGTAGGTCACAATATTTTCCGACAAATTTTTAAGATGGAAAAGCAAACAAAGAACATGATGTTTTCACATCTGTCCACATCCTGATAAAGCACTGAATTTAACAAATACGTTTTCCATAATCATGTAACCATTGTTTGAACCAATCTTCAGGTCATTCAAACTCAATCTGTCATCTAGTTTCCAGTTGCAGCAGAATGAATACACTATTGAATTTTAGTGAAATCTTATAGTGCACATTTGACTTACAAACCGGTTTGATGTATGAGCTTGCACTGAGAACTCTCTTGAGAGGATTTTTTTCATCTGAAAGAAATTAAAAAAGAAGACACATCATCTGGCTGTTATCATGTCTCTCTTTCACTATCTTTCCTGACTGTCTCTCAAAGCATATGCATACATTATGTGAAATATTATGCCTGTACATTTCCATAGATTATAAATCATAATTGTTCTATGCAAAATAATGTATGTAGTTTCCAGTTGCAGCAGAACAAGAACCTCGAGGGTGATTGAGCTGTTTATAATATGAAATGGTACTGTAAATGATTTGGCCACTAAATAAAGGGCCAGCCTACTGGTTAGCGCTTCGGACTTGTAACCGGAGGGTTGCCGGTTCGAACCCCGACCAGTAGGCACGGCTAAAGTGCCAATGAGCAAGGCACCTAACCCCTCACTGCTCCCTTAGCGCCGCTGTTGTTGCAGGCAGCTCACTGCACAGGAATTAGTGTGTTCACTGTGTGTTTCACTAATTCACGGATTGGGATAAATGCAGAGACCAAATTTCCCTCACGAGATCAAAAGAGTATATATACTTATACTTATACTTATACTTACTTAAAACAAGTTAAAATAGTTAAAGATAAGAATTAATACACTGTATTGAATTTTACTGAAATTGTATGGTGCACATTTGACTTACAATTTGGTCTGAATATTCCTGCACTTTCAGCTCTCTTAAGAGGGAGTTTTTCATCTGAAAGAAATTCCAAAAGACATATCATCTGTTATTATGTCTCTCCTCCGCAATCTCTTCTGACTGTCTCTCAAAGCAAATGCAGCATATAATATGTGGACATATATGCCTGTACATTTCCACAGACTACACTAATGTATGTACTTTGACATGTACAGCATGTATCCAACATTAGTACTAGCCAACCAACCACTGGTTCCAAATGAAAAAACAACCATCAGTTAAAAATGCTACAAAATCTCCAAAAGATTATCTCAGTTAACTGATCAGTGTTCTTAACAAGTCAGCAAAAAACAACAAGTCAAAAAATACATTTTCTTCATTTTGCTCTTCAATTTCCATTTACATAAACAAAATTACATTTGTGTACTACAGAACTTCAATGACAGGTTGGACAGACACAGAAAACTTCAAACATCACATCAGTCGTGGTCTGCCTCTTTCTTAATTTACATTTCCTGATTCTACATCATCACATCACTCTAGACAGCAAGGTCATCGATGCAAAGATAAAATTGGAAATGGTGACATTGTGTGGTCACCATGGAAAAACACAAGGGGGACGTGGCAACGGCTCACTGGAAACAGCACAGTAACATGAGCCCACCATTTTACAGTCCAATAAAAACATAAATTCTCTCAGATTTCCAAAAAAGCCTCAAACCACAAAATGTGAGTATGGAACACATCTAGATAAATATGTAAAGGCAGTGTAAATGTACTGTATGTGGGAAATACACACACACACACACACACACACACACACACACACACACACACACACACACACACACACACACAGAGAGACAGGTCTCAATTCACAAGCAATTTGACCAGTAAAAAAACTTTCTCACAAATCTGTTCACTTTTGACATATGACGACAATGTCTCCTGCACTTTAAAGTCTCCATGAATGACCTGACACTTACGCAGCCCCTTGTCTGTGACGACTCTCCGTTTCAGTGACACATTTCCCTTCAGTAGGTCCTCAGAAAGGACACTCACTGTCCCCTCTGTCCCTTGTCCAGTCTCATGAAGGTAAATACAGTCTGTCCTCTTCACTTCCATGGCAGCCACACTGGTCTCAACACAGAGGTGATGGCCAGGATCAAGTGATGTGGTCATTGGGGTCATTAGGGTCAGTGTAGTGATTTCAGCAGTAGAACATCTGTGGGCATGTGCATATGATATATGCATATACATTAAGACATGTGCTGACACATAGACATTTTTGTTCACTGTACCAAATTACTGAATATGCATTACTAAGGATCATGAATAAGGACATTAACCATTTTGTACAGCTGTTTACACACTAAGTTTTGATTTCATAAAACACCAAAACAGTTGAAATTTAATAATACAATAATCACACATGCACATGTAGACTTCAGGTAGTAGAAAGCCAAACGTTCAATATAGAGTAGGCATTAGAGATGGAACAAAAAAATCTAGACTAATAAACCTTCTCTGCAGTTTGCTCATTGCATACTCACTGCATCCTAACAACTGCACTATAATACTGAAATACTCACATGGTGCACAAAGCTCACCTCATTCGGCTGAAGATCATTCAGCCCAGAATAAATCATGGACCCATCGTTGGTCATATCTTAGACAGCTAGATACAAATACAGAACTGTAACTATATTACAGATCAGTATTTAAAACAGCATAATGGTAGCATTCACAGTTAGCACACCTGATTGCTACTGAACTATGTTTTTCTTAAAGATTCCTCGTTGCCATACAGCAAATGTAAGCTACATGAACACATATGATGGGAGAGGATGATTGTCTGTTAAAAATCCTTTTATAAACGCCTACCTCTGATTTAGGTAAAGCAATTTTGCCCAATGGCGGGTTTCCATTCCATATCCTTCATGCAGATTTCAGACACAGTTGAATAACAGTTCAAGTCTAAGGCTACACCTGCCCCTTTGAATTTTTCCACTTTGTGAAGGAATGCAAAATAACCAGTGGATCATGAAATCCAGTGTCACTTTTCATGGAAAATGGGTCTCAGAGACAAACCCTGAGCTTCTCACATTACAAATACACAGTCAACCTGAAAGCAGTGAATGCAAACAAATCTTCTGTAAACCTTTCTAACCTCAGTTGAACTAACACAACGTTTGGATGTGAATAACCATTCAATTCAAGAAAGCTACAGTATTCCAGTGGTTCTCCATTGTGCTACAGCAAATCTGATATAACTTTTGTGTTCAGCTTGACATTGTCCATCAAAGTCATATTTTTTTAGGAAGCAATTATTTTTGTATTTGTTGTCTAGCAGACAACAATGTCAACATTATGATGTTAATCTGAAGTATAGTGTAGGCTAATTCTTCATCAGGCAATATTTTGAGAGCCTAATCTGATCATGGGGTAAGTGCTCAGTGCAACTAAGGGCTGGTGTCAGGTTCCATTCTATTTGGAGAAATTCTTGAGTTGCAGCCAACCACCAACAAAAATGACTTAAAGAAAAGGAAATGGGAACACTTCCCTGGGTCAGGAAATATTTTCATATGTAGCGCCCCCTAGTGTACAGCTGACAACACCACCCCTAGAGCTAGACTGGTAGTGTGTGAATGTTAGAGCAAGGGGAACTCTGTCCCAATGAGTTCCTTAGAAAAGTATATAAATACAATCTTTATTAAAGAGTTGAAGGTGTAGCTTTGGTTGGTCAACAATTACATACATACCAGGGGAATTACCAAAGGGGTAGGCAAACGTTCGGAAAGCGTACCCCGTATGGAAGGCTCTGAGGCTAATAAGGATTCACCTTAGACTTCAATATTAGGCTTTGATTTCATTTGAGTTTCTGTTGATATCTAGGCTAGTCCACGATGGGAAATAATTTAAAGGAATCCAGTTGCATCTTTTCAGGAATTCCTTGTCAGGAATCTTGTCTTGAAAATAGTGACCCTGCAAGATCCCTAGCCGTTGTAAAATCATAGTCTGTGACTTAAATCTCTATGACTTGTCTTTAGATGTGAGAGGGTCTGAAACTGTAATCTTCCAATTCTTCCAAGTCTTTTGGTGTAAGGATGGCATTAGGCTATATTTATTGGCTAAATGTTGGTGCCCCCTCTGCCCCTTGGTGCCCTGATGCACGTGGTGGCAGCGGTGGCTCTGCCATATGTGAACAATGCACACACCCCTGTTCAAGATACACGGCACTGTAAACATCATGACCTGTTGACCTGCCTCAAGGCGTTAAGGGTTCACACAACACTAATGCCCTCCTTACACTAAAAGACTTTGCAAAGATTTAGAAACGATTTCTGAATGACTACAGTCTTGGCAGTTGGATAGTTTGACTTTCAGTCCTTGCTTTTGCAGCTGCAAAAACACTTCCCCTAGTCACTCAAGACATGGTTCAACAGTGGATGAAAAGATGATTCCATCATCTATGTATAGAAGGACGGACTGGTAACGACAGTCCCCACACATGTGATGCTGAAACGTACCCGGAGCATTACAGAGGCCAAATGGCATTCAATTAAACTTGAAGAGGCTGAACGGGGTGCAAAAGGCAATCTTTGGCTTGTCTTTCTCGGCCACAGGAACTTGGATGTACCCACTCACAAGGTCCAAGGTAAAAAAACATTTAGCCATTTAAGGACTCCTCTATCCTTGGAATTGCTGTATCTGTGCATACCTGTCTATCGCTGCACCTGTGTCTACTTCTATTTGTATCTTGACACCATTGCATCTAACCATTACCATGTATGGCTTTATGTACTCACTGTCACCTTTCACTGAAAACAGTCCAAAGTCCTTTTTGTCCCATGGTGCATCCATGTTAGCACAGTTCTCAGTCTCAGACTCTCAGCACAGAGCAGCCACTGGGTGTCGCAGATCGTTGCCTCATCCCTGTAGTACCTGGTCCCTTGTCCGGTGGTTCCCTCGTGATGTAGCGGGCCTCTCGCTCTGCTGTAGTGTTTTTCCCAAAGGCACGCTGTCTGCTGAAGCTGTTGCTTTGGCTGGATGTCTCTCTCGTCGCTGCATTCCTGCAGGCACGTTCTAGATGTCCTTTCTTGTTGCAGGCTCGGCACTGGAAATCTTTGTATTTGCATGTTGCTGCTGAATGACCCTCTCGCTGACATCTGTAGCAGGTGTCTCCACTAGCACTTGGAGTTTGCTTTTTCTCAGTTGCCTTTTCAAGAGCATGAGCTTTCCCTCTGTTGCTGCTCACACTATCTGTTCTCAGTGGCGTTTGCTGGAACGTTTTCAAACTGCTCGTTGTGGACTCGAAATTATTCACAATGTCCTTTACTTTTTGCCCATTTTAGCCGTTCTCCATAAGCAGCACTCAACAGCTTAGTTCTTAGCTCTTTACTGCTAATGCCATAAACTAGCTGATCACGTAACTGTTCTTCTAGGGTCGCGCCGAATTCGAAAGTGGTGTCCAGTCCTTTTAGTGCAGCAATATATTCTGACAAAGACTCTCCACTTTGTTGCTTTCGTGCACGGAACGTGGAACGCTCACTTAATATGTTCTTTGGAACATAAACTTTCTCAATGCTTTAACAGTGTCCTTTTGCTAGCTTGCAGTCGTTACTAGCATCTTCTGTCCGCTTCCCAACAGAAAACTTTGTGGTTAACAAATCCCATCCTCGTCGCCAGTTTGTTGTGTCCAAGTGGGAGCACGCATTAAACCATTTGAGAGTCGGTGGAGATGCAGTTTATTTGAACTTTATTTCACTAATGACCAAGTCACTGTACATACAATCTGCATTGGAAAAGAGAGCGCGCGAAAACAAAGAATATATTTTATAGTTCCCCCATGACCTGAAGGATCATGGGAGCTGGAGTTCACAATACCAATACACCATGATATTAGGAAACATAGACATAATATACATAGACACCGCATCGACCGCTACTCCCTACCACTTTCTTTTACTGTCTATGCTCCCTACTAGCACTGACGAGACGTGGGGCCGCCATC
Source organism: Alosa alosa (assembly GCF_017589495.1). Classification (NCBI taxonomy): domain Eukaryota; kingdom Metazoa; phylum Chordata; class Actinopteri; order Clupeiformes; family Clupeidae; genus Alosa; species Alosa alosa. Next base: position 12,444,933 of record NC_063210.1, on the reverse strand, counting down.
TTGGATCGGTCATCCACTCCACTCAGTGTAATCTGTTTGGCTGGTGCAATGAGCTGTCAGCGCATTAAATTAATCATACCTCACTGAATACCTACGGAAGTGTATTGCTGCCACACTAAAATAAATAAAAAGGCTCAGTATTATGTAATTACGTGAAAAGTTTCTTGTTATAACAATATCTTTTTCATGTTTTAACAAGATATGTATGACGTTATTACAGTACATGAAATTATCACGTTATTTCATGATACTGATATTTTCAAATTATAACATGAAATTATCACGTTATTCAAGATAATGAAACTAAACGAAAAGAGAGGCAATAATAGGATATGCTCGTTTACACGACTCAATCAAAATTCTAAATTTTAAGCTCGCAAGACATTCTCGTTATTGAACACGGTGGATAATATAGCCTAAGCGAACACCCAAGCATTGTCCAGAATATTCTGCACCTGTGTGCAGTAGGCTAGCCTAGCGGAGTGGCAATCGGGAGAGTCGGGAGGATTCCCGGTGGGGACGGGCTGATTACTGTAGTGTGATCTCAAAAAGCGCATGCTATTGCTGTTTGAATATTTTCTTTGCTGTGCTCTCCAGCAGCCTGCACTGTGCGAAATGACAGCGATGACCTGACATGCAGGCTACCGAGCCAGAGCGCTCTATACATTCACCCACATTGCGTGAAGATTCGCATATTTATCAAAGCCCTTTCTCCCTCTTGCGTCAAGTTAGCGAAAGTTTTATTTATTGTGTTGATAAGAAGATAAAGCAGAACTATCAGGCTGTGTGAGCAGGCTATTCTGCACAGAACCTCTCTATCGGCCTCCTTTTCAGCAGCTCTCTGCCGATACACACACATCCCTCTTCGCTGCTCCTCAGTAAGATGGGAATTGACCACACTCATGTAGCCTACACACACATACTCACATGCACAAAAACAAACACTCATCAAGCAGCACTGTGTAATAGCAGTCAGGGTGCAAGTTCATAGATACGACTAGTTATCATGTATGCCATGAGCTCTCGTGGCCTTGTTTCATTTAGTTTCGTTATTTTGAAATAACGTGATAATTTAATGTAAAAACGTTATAAATATCTTGTAAAAACGTGAAAAAATCATATCTTGAAATAACATGATATTTTCACATTATAACGTGAAAATATCATTATCATGAAATAACGTGATAATTTCATGTAATAACGTGATCCATATCTTGTTAAAACGTGAAAAAGATATTGTTATAACAAGAACATTTTCACGTCATTACATAATACTGAGCCTTTTTATTTATTTTAGTGTGGCAGCAATACGCTTCCGTAAAATACCGAACAGATTTTCACGCATTTTTTTTTTTTGTTGCAAAGGTTATACATGTAGCTATGATACAGGCCACATGGTTCAGCGTATTTTTTAAATATTCATAGTGGCCCAGATAGCAAACATACACTAGGACGGAACTGGGCCACACCTACCACAACGTCCGGCACGGATCTGCATAATGGACCTGATCCGGCGTCCAAACGCACATCGGTCCAAAATTGGTCTGGATCCGTTTGACGGATCTGGTACCAATAAGGGCTAAGACTGGCCCAGTTCCGTATGGTAGTCTGTGTTACTGACGTGCTCCAGATCTGTTTATCATATGCAATACGGGTCCGCTTATTGTGTGTGGTACGGACCCGTTTATCAGACATCAGCTGGCTATATTTGACATGTGAAATGTGATTGGTAATTAGGGCTAATTATCCTGAAAAATCTGTTTGCTACACATTTGCTAACAGGTTCGTTATAGGTTCACCCAGGCTAAAGTTCGTAACGTTTTCCCAACAGCTCAACTGATAAACATAAGCTAGGATACAAACACAAGGGTATTTGTATTTTAAAAGCATCTCCTGACTTCCAGTTGAGTTGCGGAAATTGGACCTGGGACAAATCTGTAAACCGGTGATAAAACAGCATTGCTAGCAGAGCTGACACCTGTATCAGGAGTAGACCTGGCCCACAGTCAGATACCGTATGTCCGCTACAGGCGGATCTAAAGGCTTTTATGCGGATCCGGCCCAAAGGAAATTGCTATCTGGGTTGCTATCTGGGGGGTTTAACAGTAATAGAATATTCTGATATATGATAAAGTGACCTGACGTCCGATATCAAAACTGGGAACATAATCCAGGTTTGACAGCATAAACAAAACTAGTTTGATACTAGTTTAATGAGTTAAAAAATATAGTTCACAGTTGACAGAAAAGTTCCAACAACAGCATTATTCACAGTTCACAGAAAGGTTCCATAAACATTTAAGTGTGCCATTCAGACATCTGAGGGGTATTCCAAGTAGGCCTATGTGGTTTAGTGACAAACTTGGGTAAATTGAAGAAGTTGTAAACCTCCCAGTAGAAAAGCTGTATGATACAGGAAACATGGTTGTGTGTATTTTAATATTCATAGTGGGCTTAACTGTCAGGATCCGGCCCAGGATCATTAGGTCCTGGCCATGTATTCTTTGTTTTCTGTAGTGATTGTATCTCTTGTGTTTTGCCTTGTCTTTTATCTTCCTATGTTACTTCCTGTTGTGCTTTAATTTACTCCCCGTGTCCTGTACCATGTATTCCTTTTCCATGTATTCCTTTGTTTTACCCTTGTCACTCACCTGAGCCTTGTTCCCTGATTATTGCCTTGTTCCTTTCCACCTGTGTCTTGTTAGTCCTGTTTGGTTCTGTGTATTTAAACCCTGTCTCTTCTTGTGTTCTTTGCTGGATTATTTTGAGTCTTTCAGTCACGTCATGTAAGTCCTTGTCAAATCCGGATCTTCAGTGTAGCTGTTTTTTGTGATCTTCGATTTTGGACTTCGTTTCGTGGATTTCGTGTTGCCTTTTGGAATTTAATCAGTTTTTTGAAGTTTCGAAATCTTCTGAGTGTTGGACTGTTTTTGCCCTGATATTTGTGGAGTTTGTTCCTGCCCTGTCAGGATGGCCAACCCTGCATGCCGGTCCTCAGACCGTGACATTAACAGTAGCCTAATAGAATATTCTGATATATGAGATATTATAAAGTGATGACATCCAATATAAAAACTACGAACATAACTAATCCACGTGTGAGGTGTCTGAATAAAGAGTTCCACAATAGAGTCCATGCGATGAACAACCGTATAAGTCCAAAAAAATGAGAGAACCATGTGACATGAATGTATGTGTGCTACAGAAGTAGTTTGGGGGGTGTATGCGCGACCAATACTCTGTATTTTAAACTTTAAAATAGTCTCACGCGGAAAACCCGTTTATGTCCACTAACGAAAACTGGAGACGCGGGTTGCTTTCATGTCCGCTGCGGACGTTAATAGGCAAAACCTCGGCAAAAAAGGAGAGTAAACATGAACGAATGGAAGGACAGAGCAATGAAGTCTTTGAGGGATGCTGGGAAACCATATGTGAACCGGAGAGGAGATTTAAAAAGAGGAAAAAGTCCACCGAAAGAGGTGAGTGGAAAAGCCGTATATATTTACAAAATAACTTCTCACGTTACATAAACTTAGTGGTTACAGTCAGAGGGGGAGTGTAGCCTACTGGTCGTTTATTAACGTTACAGTTCATACAGTTCGGTCTGTTTAACTGTTTTAAGTCAGGAATGGGTCGAAATTAAATCTGTACTCCTTACAACCACGGAGAAATTAAGCGAAACGTTTAGGTTTGTTTGATGTTACTAATGTTAGCTAGCGGGGATAATGTTAGCTGGCTAGAGCAGCTATCATATCGTAACACCCCAATTATCACCACTTTTGTTCAGAAATTCTAAAACAACGATGTTTTTTAACACTTCAAAATAACATTTACTAAATGAACCTTACATTTTTCAGTAGCCATAGTTGTGTAGATTTGAACAAAATCTGGTTTGGTTCTTAACGGGAGGATTTACTGCCTGAAATATCCGATTTTGTTTACCACGCTCGGAGTTATAGTGCTTGCCTGATGGGTCGCCTATTTACACCGTTTCAACGGCACATGGACGGTTAGACCGAGAATTCTCGTCGTGAAACTAAAATTCCACTGGAGCTCCAAGCGGTTGTGTACACGCAGCCTTACAACACTGTTTACAGCTCCTCGAGTCACGGTAAAATGTCATTTTTGGTACATAGCTAATTTAGATACACCTATGTTGTGGGTGGTTGCGTTTCTATAGGAGTCCGCTGTCTTGGTTTGTATAGAAATGGATATTAAGTGACACACACACGCAAGACGGTGGAAATACGGGACCGACGGTAATAGGGGGAGTTACGATACGTTACTTTGTAACGTAGTCTAGCTGATTACAGCTATTATATGCCTAGCAAATAAGACGGCTGTAAATCATACATTGCGCCGATATATTTGCTAGTCAACGAACTCCACGAACCACTCTGAGTTGCACAGTTTTGAAAATGAAGGGTTGTTTTAAGACATGTTTGAGTAGCCTATAGCCTGTTGGCAGCCACCCTGAGCAGTCAAAGGCATAGACTGTATATATAGAACTATATATAGTCTATGGTCAAAGGCGATTTAAAACGAGTCAGAAAAGTTGAGACACGACCAATCGTCAAAATTTCGGTGTCCACCACTCTAGTTCATCCAAAACAAACCAGAAAGGGGCCTTAAAGTGCTAAAACACAGAATTTTCCTTTAACATTCAGTTCAGTGTAGGGTTGCAAAATTCCAGGAATTTTCAAAGTTGGAAACTTTCCATGGGAATTAATGGGACTAAACTGGGAATTTTTAATATGGCAAGTTAGTCTATAACAGGGAACTTAATGTAGTGGACAAAACCCCATCTTGCAGTCTAATATTAGTTAAAACAACCTGATTTAATACAATTTCAGTCAAATTTCTACCCTGCACATATGTCAATCACATGCACACAGCAATCGGCATAGGCTGCTAGACAAAGGAAACCTATGGTGCGTTCATATGCATGGGGAACATTTTTTCAAACCAATCGGATTTTGTTGTTGAGTGGTGTGGTGTATCTTGGGCAGTTCAGTGTTGCTAGTTTAGCACGCTAGTAAACCATAGGCAGAGAATGGGGATTTCCGCTAGCATGCTAGCTAGCTTTGTATGCTAAGCTAAGCGAAAATACCAACATACAAATCATATTGCTTATTACGAAACAAAATGTTAATGTTTGTATACGAAACAGTTTGTATGAATTACTCAATTCCCAGTTAATTCCCATAAATTCCCATTAATCCCCATAATTTCCTTTAATTCCATGAAAGTTTCCAATTTTGAATATTTCCAAAATTCCCCAACTTAACTTGCCATGGTAAGTTTCCGGAAATTTTCCGCCCCTTTGCAACCCTTTCAACAGCATTTGTTTGACAAGTTCCATAAATATTGTAAAATGCAAGTTTGTAGGTTTGTTTCTGATCCTTAAAAAACAGACATTGGGTGTAAGTGTAACAGTTCATCAATTCAAGACAAAAAGGTGACTTGTCACTTGTACAGTGTCAATGGGTCAACAGTATCTGTTAAATAAAAAGAAATTAAGAAACATTTTAGAAACTGCTAAGATCAGCCCCGTTCATTGCAATCAGTAAAGAATCAGGGAGTGTCTTTACAGGCTCAGTGAGACAGAGGTTACCGTCATGCAGTTGGTTCTATGATTGACAACTGGTGCATGTAATTTTGTATGTTCCCACCTTGCTAAAATTGCTTGGGTACACTTTGGCCGAGAACAAAAGTGCTTCAGACAGCAGGTGGGCAAATAAGATGGCAGAACATAGTGAAACTGGGTAAACTCCATAAAAGAGGACCGAGTCAACCAGACGATGGGAAAATGGGACACAGAGTGGCGAATGCAGGTGGAGCTCATAAATCAAATATTCAGTCAGTGTAGCAGATGCCCTGCAGTACTGCAATGAAGAGCTGCACCTTCCTCAGTTCCAGACCGTTCAGTTCATTCAGTCTCCTTGAACAAGGCAGTTGTTCTGGGGAGATACAAAATAATAAATAAATGAAAGAAAAAGAATGAGGCATCTTGTTAGGGTAAATGTGAATAATACAGTGTTCGTGTCAGGGCACACAGACTCAGGAAACAAGGTTAGGATCAATCAAGTCGTTTTAATTTGTAAACATCAACCAAAGCAGGAGAATTTAAACAAGGTTTTGATGTGAGGTTAACGCTCAGAAGATCAAGACTTGACAAACAAGGCAGTCCAACATAAAGGCTCCAATCTTGCAAGAGTATATCGTCCAACAGAAAGAGTCCAATAGAAAATGTCCAACATAAAAGTTCTACAACCTGGGACGTAGCAGGAAATTCCGGAAACGAGGAGCTGGGTTGGGAACGAGCAGTCCGTGCGCTGGAGTAAGTGTCTCTGTTGAAGAGGCCAGACGGAGAGAGCAGAGTGACAGGGGTTTATATAGGCAGTAGGAGATTGGCTACAGGTGCTGGGGAGTAGCAGACGGGAGATTGGATGATTGGGTAATCTGCTGACTGGTGATAGGATGATTGGGGAATTAGTAGACAGGGGGTTGTCCAGAATGAGGCTAGGACATACAGGATTAAACAGAACATTAGTTACCATGAAAAAGCATGTTGATGGAATGTGTGAATATTGTAATAGTCAAGAGACCATAGAGCATGTAATTATGTTTTGTCCTGAGTACCATCAAGCCAGACAAAGATTTATCTCACAACTTGGTGAAATCCAGATGACATTAAATTTGAATGATATACTGCAAAGAGAATCAGGTGAAATTTGTTTTTCCTTTTGTTTTTTTTTTTTGAAGGTAACTGGGTTATTTAAAAGAATTTAGGAAAGTGTAGGATGACCATTTGATCCACACTCCAGTCCAGATGGTGGCGGTAATGCACCAAAAAGCTGGTTGCCAACCGCCATATAAAAAGAAGAAGAAGAAGAAGAAGTAGACAGGGTTGAATACATGTTAGGGTCACGTTGCCGAATGGCGGCAACTGGAGGAAAGGAGCGTAGACGATTGTCTGTTGAGCGTGAGCTACAGGCGGTTGGCAACAACTGGACTGTGAATGGTCAGAGGTCAGGAAATGACGGATCAGGAAGTGAGGATGGGGAGATGGATGTTGGACGCGGGAGTTTGGATGAGTGGAAAGTAATCAATAGGAAACGGAAAACTAAAGATAGAGACGAATCAGATTATAGTGACATTGATAAAAAGAAATAAAAGCGGTGAAAAGGAGTGAAGATGAGTTCAAGGTGTTTATCAAATTGTTACAAGAGGGGACTACTTTTAACGAGTGGAGTCCAATCCAACTAACCAAAAGTCTGCATAAAGACATTGGGGAGGTAAGGAGCGCTAAACAATTGAGGAATGGTTCTTTACTGGTAATATGTAAAAGTGATGAACAACAACAGAAAGCAATAAAGACAAATAAACTAAATGGACAGCGAGTGAAGTGTTCAATGGCATATGACAAAAACTTTGTTAGGGGTGTGATCTCTGGGATTCCTCTAAGTGAGTCAGTGGATTCAGTGAAAGAAGGAATACAAAATGTTAAAGTAAGGGAAGCAAAGCGACTTAAAACAAGAAGGAATGGAGTTATATGTGACAGTCTATCAGTACTGTTAACTTTTGACGAAGCTAAACTCCCAGGAAAAGTCTTGATTGGTTACATGAGCTATGATGTCAAGGTTTACATTCCTCCACCACTGCGGTGTTTTAAATGTCAAAGATATGGGCATGTAGCGGCGATATGCAAGGGCAAACAAAGATGTAGCAAATGTAGTGGTGAACATGAATATGGAAAGTGTGAAGAAGGGGCAAAACTAAAATGTTGCAACTGTGGAGGAGAACATAGTGCAGCATATGGAGGTTGTGAGGCTAACAAAAGAATGCAGGAGGTACAGCGAATTAAAAGTAGTCCAAGGGGTTTCCTATGCAGAGGCAACTAAGAAAGTCCCAAGAGGTGTAGGTGTACCGGTAGAAACAATAAAGGATGGGACTAAAGATGTAAAAAGGAATGTGTAAAGTGTGATCAACTAAAAGAAGATACGTTGATTGTGAGTAAAGGTGATTTTTGTGCTCTTCATGGCTGAGATAATCAATTGCTCAGCACAGACCACTAGTAGAACTGAAAGAATTAAAATAATTGTAAAGTCAGCTGAAAAATACCTGGATGCAAAGGGAATGCCTTGGGAAAGAGTAAAGAGATATTCTTAATGATGAAACACAACAATCACAGTCATGGAGTGGGCCTGTATAATGGTTTTAATTATACTTCAGTGGAATGCTAGGAGTTTAATTGCAAACGGCCAAGAATTCAAAAAATATGTTGAAAATTTACAAGAGAAACCTAATATTATTTGTATACAAGAAACCTGGCTAGTGCCTAGGTTGGATTTTGTAATAAAGGGGTATGACTCTATAAGAAGGGATAGGGAAATAGGTAAAGGAGGAGGAGTTGTAATTTTTATACAAAGGGGACTTCAGTATAGAGAGGTAAAGAGGGGGAATGACTTGGAATACATTGCTACAGAAGTATGGACAAATGAAGATAATGTGACAATTATAAACTTTTATAACCCATGTAGACAAGTGGAGATAAGGCAACTGGAGGATATTTGGAAGGATTTGACAGGGAGAATTATCTGGTGTGGGGATTTTAATGCACATAGTACATTATGGGGGAGAGGGATGATGGGAATGGAAATGTAGTGAGAAGAATTTATGGAAGAGAAAAGAGTTAGTATGTTTGAATGATGGATCTGGGACTAGAATAGATGTGGCAAAGGGGTACAGAGTCAGCAATAGATCTAACTATTGTCACAAAACCATTGCAGATAGATGTGACTGGGAGGTAGTTAGGGGAAAGCACAGTAGGAAGTGATCATTATCCTATTAGAATTCAGATAGGAGTGGAATTAAGAAATGAACATGACATAAGAGAAGAGAGATGGATTTTAGGAAAAGCAGATTGGGGGTAAGTATAGAGGGGTAAGTGATGAATTGTTACTATCTATTGATAAAAATCAGGATATTGAGAAATTGTGTAATGAAATTGGCAGTGGAATAATTGTTGCAGCAGGAGTATCAATCCCAAAAACTAAGCCTAAGGCGTTAACTAAAAATAGTGCCATGGTGGTCTACAGAATGTAAGGGAAGCAATTAAAGGTAGAAATAGAGCGTTTAAAGAGTTAAAAAGAACACATAATTTTCAGAATTTAGTTCAATATAAAAGATCTCAGGCAATAGTTAGGAAAACAATAAGACAAGCTAAAAAAAACATCATTGGAAAAAGTTCTGTGACTCTATTGGTCGAACTACTCCAGTGGAGAGAGTTTGGAATATGATTAAAAAAAAATGAAAGGGAATGGAAGGGAATATGGATACCCAGTGTTGGTTGAGGGCAAAAGAACGATCACCAATAAAAAAAGGAAAAAAGCAGAGGTTATGGCTAAAACATTAGCCAAGGTGCACAGCTCAGGGAATTTAAATCAAGAAGAAAAAAAAGAGGTAGAGAAGTTACAATTGAAAAATATCTTAATGTGTTTGACATTGAGGATAGCGAAAGAAGGGGGTATTGGATGTGTTATTTACGAAATCTGAACTCAATAAGGCATTAAGTAAATTAGGTAAGTCATCTCAGGGATGGATAAAATCTGCTATTCCATGTTGGAGAACTTAAGTGATAAGGGGAAGGAAGTTTTGTTAAGTCTATATAATAAAGTATGGATAGATGGCTGTATTCCTAGAACATGGAAGGAGTCTATAATTATTCCTATTAGGAAACCTGGGAAAGATCCTAAAATAGCAATTAACTATAGACCTATTGCATTAACATCCCAGATGGGAAAAACTATGGAAAGGATGATTAATGACAGGCTTACATATTGGGTTGAAACAGAAAGGATTAATGAGTCATTATCAAAGTGGATTCAGGAAAGGTAGAGGCACCATGGATCCCATTGTATGCCTTGAAGATACAATAAGGAAGGCTCAAGTGAACAAAGAAAATGTAGTGGCAGTGTTTTTTGACATTGAGAAGGCATATGATATGTTGTGGAAAGAAGGTATACTGATAAAGGTTAAAATATTGGGAATAAAGGGGACGGATGTTCCAATGGATTAAAGGGTTTTGTCTAATAGAACAATTCAAATTAAAATAAATGGAGAATTAAGTGAGCAATACAGTGTGGAAAATGGTGTCCCACAAAGGAAGTATTGTTAGTCCACTATTATTTTCAATAATGATTGATGATATTTTTAAAGACATACAAAATTCAGTTGGGGTGGCATTGTTTGCAGATGATGGAGCAATGTGGAAAAAAGGAAGAAATATAGATTTTGTGGTGGGTAAGATGCAACAGGCAGTGAACAGAGTCCAAGAATGGGCCCTTCAATGGGGGTTTAGGATCTCAATAGATAAACAAAAGACTTTATTCTTCTCTAGGAAGAAAATAAATGAAGATGTTAAAATCAAATTATCTGGGGCAGATTTAGAAAGAGTGGAATTCTTCAAATATTTAGGAATGTGGTTTGACAAACGATTAACTTGGACAATGCATATACAAAAAAATATTGAGAAATGCAAGAAAGTGTTGAATGTGATGAGGTGTCTCGTGGAGTTGAATGGGGAGCAAGTAGACCTGCTTTAAAAGCCATTTATACAGGGCTGATGAGATCTGTATTTGACTATGGGTGTGTAGTGTATGGGTCTGCTGCTAAAACATCACTTAAGAAACTAGATGTAATTCAGAACCAAGGTTTGAAGCTATGCTGTGGGGCAATTAAGACCACGCCAGTGGCAGCCGTCCAGGTAGAGATGGGAGAGATGCCTCTCTATCTTAGAAGAGACCAGCTGTCTCTTGTGTATTGGACAAATCTAAGGGGTCATAGTGAAAAACACATGAGTCAATCAGTCTTATGGCAGTGTCAAAGAGAGAGAGTTACCTTATTAAAAGTTTTGGTTGGACAATAAAACAAAAGGTAATAAATATGGGAATCAGTGCTCTTGAAATAAGCCCTACAGTGGCATATCCTGTTGTTCCTCCTTGGCTGATGTCAGAGGTTCCAGTAGACTTGGGCTTATTAGAGGAAAAGAAGGATGTTGAAGTGGATCATTACAGGGTCCAGAGTTACATTGCGAGCAAATATAAAGAAGCAGTCATTTTATATACTGATGCATCTAAGCAGACTGATAAGAAAATGGGAGTTGCTTATGTTATCCCTCAATTAAACATTGAATCTGGAAAGAGAATCAATGATGATTTAGCTGTATACACAGCAGAAATTATAGGAATATGGATGGCCTTATTGTGGGTAGAGAGCAATAGACCTAAGCAAGCTGTGATTGCGTCAGACTCTAGCTCAGCTTTAATAAGCCTTAAAACGTTGTCACTCTGAGTCTAGACAGGACATAGTATATGAAGTAATGCAATTAGCCAACAATCTGCTTAAGTCTGGTATTAGTACTACATTTATATGGGTACCAGCTCATATAGGTGTAGGAGGTAATGAATTAGCAGATAAATGTGCAAAAAAAAGCAGCAGGGAAGTCTGATATAGAGTTGAATATTAAATACAGCAAAGCTGAAGTCAAAAGTATAATCAAAGCTAAAATAAATGAAAAATGGCAATTTGTATGGGATAACGAACAGTCTGGAAGACACCTGCATAGTATTCAAGGAAAGGTGGGGAGGAGCAGGAATACATGCAGAAGCAAGCAAGAAGAAGATGTGGTGTCCAGAATGAGGCTAGGACATACAGGATTAAACAGAACATTAGTTACCATGAAAAAGCATGTTGATGGAATGTGTGAATATTGTAATAGTCAAGAGACCATAGAGCATGTAATTATGTTTTGTCCTGAGTACCATCAAGCCAGACAAAGATTTATCTCACAACTTGGTGAAATCAGATGACATTAAATTTGAATGATATACTGCAAAGAGAATCAGGTGAAATTTGTTTTTCCTTTTTGTTTTCTTTTTTTGAAGGTAACTGGGTTATTTAAAAGAATTTAGGAAAGTGTAGGATGACCATTTGATCCACACTCCAGTCCAGATGGTGGCGGTAATGCACCAAAAAGCTGGTTGCCAACCGCCATATAAAAAAGAAGAAGAAGAAGAAGAAGAAGAACAGCTGTGTGGAGGGAGGATGGAATGGCGGCAACTGGAGGAAAGGAGCGTAGACGATTGTCTGTTGAGCGTGAGCTACAGGCGGTTGGCAACAACTGGACTGTGAATGGTCAGAGGTCAGGAAATGACGGATCAGGAAGTGAGGATGGGGAGATGGATGTTGGACGCGGGAGTTTGGATGAGTGGAAAGTAATCAATAGGAAACGGAAAACTAAAGATAGAGACGAATCAGATTATAGTGACATTGATAAAGAAATAAAAACGGTGAAAAGGAGTGAAGATGAGTTCAAGGTGTTTATCAAATTGTTACAAGAGGGGACTACTTTTAACGAGTGGAGTCCAATCCAACTAACCAAAAGTCTGCATAAAGACATTGGGGAGGTAAGGAGCGCTAAACAATTGAGGAATGGTTCTTTACTGGTAATATGTAAAAGTGATGAACAACAACAGAAAGCAATAAAGACAAATAAACTAAATGGACAGCGAGTGAAGTGTTCAATGGCATATGACAAAAACTTTGTTAGGGGTGTGATCTCTGGGATTCCTCTAAGTGAGTCAGTGGATTCAGTGAAAGAAGGAATACAAAATGTTAAAGTAAGGGAAGCAAAGCGACTTAAAACAAGAAGGAATGGAGTTATATGTGACAGTCTATCAGTACTGTTAACTTTTGACGAAGCTAAACTCCCAGGAAAAGTCTTGATTGGTTACATGAGCTATGATGTCAAGGTTTACATTCCTCCACCACTGCGGTGTTTTAAATGTCAAAGATATGGGCATGTAGCGGCGATATGCAAGGGCAAACAAAGATGTAGCAAATGTAGTGGTGAACATGAATATGGAAAGTGTGAAGAAGGGGCAAAACTAAAATGTTGCAACTGTGGAGGAGAACATAGTGCAGCATATGGATATGGAGGTTGTGAGGCTAACAAAAGAATGCAGGAGGTACAGCGAATTAAAGTAGTCCAAGGGGTTTCCTATGCAGAGGCAACTAAGAAAGTCCCAAGAGGTGTAGGTGTACCGGTAGAAACAATAAAGGATGGGACTAAAGATGTAAAGGAATGTGTAAAGTGTGATCAACTAAAAGAAGATACGTTGATTGTGAGTAAAGGTGATTTTGTGCTCTTCATGGCTGAGATAATCAATTGCTCAGCACAGACCACTAGTAGAACTGAAAGAATTAAAATAATTGTAAAGTCAGCTGAAAAATACCTGGATGCAAAGGGAATGCCTTGGGAAAGAGTAAGAGATATTCTTAATGATGAAACACAACAATCACAGTCATGGGGTGGGCCTGTATAATGGTTTTAATTATACTTCAGTGGAATGCTAGGAGTTTAATAGCAAACGGCCAAGAATTCAAAAAATATGTTGAAAGTTAAAAGAGAAACCTAATATTATTTGTATACAAGAAACCTGGCTAGTGCCTAGGTTGGATTTTGTAATAAAGGGGTATGACTCAGAAGGGATAGGGAAATAGGTAAAGGAGGAGGAGTTGTAATTTTTATACAAAGGGGACTTCAGTATAGAGAGATAAAGAGGGGGAATGACTTGGAATACATTGCTACAGAAGTATGGACAAATGAAGATAATGTGACAATTATAAACTTTTATAACCCATGTAGACAAGTGGAGATAAGGCAACTGGAGGATATTTGGAAGGATTTGACAGGGAGAATTATCTGGTGTGGGGATTTTAATGCACATAGTACATTATGGGGAGAGAGGGATGATGGGAATGGAAATGTAGTGAAGAATTTATGGAAGAGAAAGAGTTAGTATGTTTGAATGATGGATCTGGGACTAGAATAGATGTGGCAAAGGGGTACAGAGTCAGCAATAGATCTAACTATTGTCACAAAACCATTGCAGATAGATGTGACTGGGAGGTAGTTAGGGAAAGCACAGTAGGAAGTGATCATTATCCTATTAGAATTCAGATAGGAGTGGAATTAAGAAATGAACATGACATAAGAGAAGAGAGATGGATTTTAGGAAAAGCAGATTGGGGTAAGTATAGAGGGGTAAGTGATGAATTGTTACTATCTATTGATAAAAATCAGGATATTGAGAAATTGTGTAATGAAATTGGCAGTGGAATAATTGTTGCAGCAGGAGTATCAATCCCAAAAACTAAGCCTAAGACGTTAACTAAAAATAGTGCCATGGTGGTCTACAGAATGTAAGGAAGCAATTAAAGGTAGAAATAGAGCGTTTAAAGAGTTAAAAAGAACACATAATTTTCAGAATTTAGTTCAATATAAAAGATCTCAGGCAATAGTTAGGAAAACAATAAGACAAGCTAAAAAACATCATTGGAAAAAGTTCTGTGACTCTATTGGTCGAACTACTCCAGTGGAGAGAGTTTGGAATATGATTAAAAAAATGAAAGGGAATGGAAGGGAATATGGATACCCAGTGTTGGTTGAGGGGCAAAAGAACGATCACCAATAATAAGGAAAAAGCAGAGGTTATGGCTAAAACATTAGCCAAGGTGCACAGCTCAGGAATTTAAATCAAGAAGAAAAAAAAAAGAGGTAGAGAAGTTACAATTGAAAAAAATATCGCAATGTGTTTGACATTGAGGATAGCTTAAGAAGGGTATTGGATGTGTTATTTACGAAATCTGAACTCAATAAGGCATTAAGTAAATTAGGTAAGTCATCTCCAGGGATGGATAAAATCTGCTATTCCATGTTGGAGAACTTAAGTGATAAGGGGAAGGAAGTTTTGTTAAGTCTATATAATAAAGTATGGATAGATGGCTGTATTCCTAGAACATGGAAGGAGTCTATAATTATTCCTATTAGGAAACCTGGGAAAGATCCTAAAATAGCAATTAACTATAGACCTATTGCATTAACATCCCAGATGGGAAAAACTATGGAAAGGATGATTAATGACAGGCTTACATATTGGGTTGAAACGAAAGGATTAATGAGTCATTATCAAAGTGGATTCAGGAAAGGTAGAGGCACCATGGATCCCATTGTATGCCTTGAAGATACAATAAGGAAGGCTCAAGTGAACAAAGAAAATGTAGTGGCAGTGTTTTTGACATTAGGCATATGATATGTTGTGGAAAGAAGGTATACTGATAAAGGTTAAAATATTGGGAATAAAGGGACGGATGTTCCAATGGATTAAAGGGTTTTTGTCTAATAGAACAATTCAAATTAAAATAAATGGAGAATTAAGTGAGCAATACAGTGTGGAAAATGGTGTCCCACAAGGAAGTATTGTTAGTCCACTATTATTTTCAATAATGATTGATGATATTTTTAAAGACATACAAAATTCAGTTGGGGTGGCATTGTTTGCAGATGATGGAGCAATGTGGAAAAAAGGAAGAAATATAGATTTTGTGGTGGGTAAGATGCAACAGGCAGTGAACAGAGTCCAAGAATGGGCCCTTCAATGGGGGTTTAGGATCTCAATAGATAAAACAAAGACTTTATTCTTCTCTAGGAAGAAAATAAATGAAGATGTTAAAATCAAATTATCTGGGGCAGATTTAGAAAGAGTGGAATTCTTCAAATATTTAGGAATGTGGTTTGACAAACGATTAACTTGGACAATGCATATACAAAAAAAATATTGAGAAATGCAAGAAAGTGTTGAATGTGATGAGGTGTCTGCGTGGAGTTGAATGGGGAGCAAGTAGACCTGCTTTTAAAAGCCATTTATACAGGGCTGATGAGATCTGTATTTGACTATGGGTGTGTAGTGTATGGGTCTGCTGCTAAAACATCACTTAAGAAACTAGATGTAATTCAGAACCAAGGTTTGAAGCTATGCTGTGGGGCAATTAAGACCACGCCAGTGGCAGCAGTCCAGGTAGAGATGGGAGAGATGCCTCTCTATCTTAGAAGAGACCAGCTGTCTCTTGTGTATTGGACAAATCTAAGGGGTCATAGTGAAAAACACATGAGTCAATCAGTCTTATGGCAGTGTCAAGAGAGAGAGAGTTACCTTATTAAAAGTTTTGGTTGGACAATAAAACAAAAGGTAATAAATATGGGAATCAGTGCTCTTGAAATAAGCCCTACAGTGGCATATCCTGTTGTTCCTCCTTGGCTGATGTCAGAGGTTCCAGTAGACTTGGGCTTATTAGAGGAAAAGAAGGATGTTGAAGTGGATCATTACAGGGTCCAGAGTTACATTGCGAAAGCAAATATAAAGAAGCAGTCATTTTATATACTGATGCATCTAAGCAGACTGATAAGAAAATGGGAGTTGCTTATGTTATCCCTCAATTAAACATTGAATCTGGAAAGAGAATCAATGATGATTTAGCTGTATACACAGCAGAAATTATAGGAATATGGATGGCCTTATTGTGGGTTGAGAGCAATAGACCTAAGCAAGCTGTGATTGCGTCAGACTCTAGCTCAGCTTTAATAAGCCTTAAACGTTGTCACTCTGAGTCTAGACAGGACATAGTATATGAAGTAATGCAATTAGCCAACAATCTGCTTAAGTCTGGTATTAGTACTACATTTATATGGGTACCAGCTCATATAGGTGTAGGAGGTAATGAATTAGCAGATAAATGTGCAAAGAAAGCAGCAGGGAAGTCTGATATAGAGTTGAATATTAAATACAGCAAAGCTGAAGTCAAAAGTATAATCAAAGCTAAAATAAATGAAAAATGGCAATTTGTATGGGATAACGAACAGTCTGGAAGACACCTGCATAGTATTCAAGGAAAGGTGGGGAGGAGCAGGAATACATGCAGAAGCAAGCAAGAAGAAGATGTGGTGTCCAGAATGAGGCTAGGACATACAGGATTAAACAGAACATTAGTTACCATGAAAAAGCATGTTGATGGAATGTGTGAATATTGTAATAGTCAAGAGACCATAGAGCATGTAATTATGTTTTGTCCTGAGTACCATCAAGCCAGACAAAGATTTATCTCACAACTTGGTGAAATCCAGATGACATTAAATTTGAATGATATACTGCAAAGAGAATCAGGTGAAATTTGTTTTTCCTTTTTTGTTTTCTTTTTTTGAAGGTAACTGGGTTATTTAAAAGAATTTAGGAAAGTGTAGGATGACCATTTGATCCACACTCCAGTCCAGATGGTGGCGGTAATGCACCAAAAAGCTGGTTGCCAACCGCCATATAAAAAAGAAGAAGAAGAAGAAGAAGAAGTAGACAGGGGAATTAGATTGGGAGATCGTTGGAGCAAAGTGACGAGGAGGAGAGACTGGTGGAGAACCTGGTGGTGTCGTGACCGTTGGGCAAGCTACTTCGAAATTGTAGTAAGCTAAACTATCAGTTACTCTGCCATGAATAAAACACTACACAAAACTACCACCCAGTCAAATGTATAGTAACACAAACACAGCAGTAGGCTAGTTCACTACATAGGAAGCTACTTTAAATTGTGCTAATTTCACATGACAAGAAAAGTGTAGCTTGTGTGGCTAAGCTACTTGATAAATAAAGAAGTTGAGCTATTGAAAAGTTACTATATTTAGGAAATAGTGAAGCTAGGCTACCACCAACACGCTTAGGCTACAAGTAGCAGCTAGCGATTGCCCAATAATAGGCTACAGTCTGTGCCCCTTGTGTAAAATTCGCCGGCCAAATCTAGTATGATTTATTTCTACAACAGCCTTCTTGTGTCAGTTGTAATCTAAGTCAGTGTTATGGAATATGACTTATCAAGTCTCAGTTCATAGCCGGGTGAACACCGAGTAAACATAGCCTAGCTAGATACGATTTTCATACAGTAATATCAAGTAATAAAGATCTTTGCGTATGCGTTTTGAGTATGGTCCGCCGATTTGAGCAGGAACATGCTGCACAGTGCTGTCATATTGTGTTTTCTGCTGCAATGCAACGAGGAGTATGACCGGTCCAAGATGGCGGCCGCATTTCTTGTTTCCAGCAGCCAATGCGGCGTCTATGTATATTATGTCTATGTTAGGAAATACTAGCCTAGAAATCTAGACGCACCCTAGCGGCGGGTAGTCTAGCAACTCTCTGTTGGCTTGCGAGCTGGAAAAATTAAACTTCGATCAGGCCAATCACATCGTGTGTAGAGTCGGTAGGTGGGCTTAACATAATGATGGCAGAGTTGCGACGGTTCGGCGTGAATTCCCTGCTACTTGAAAACAAAGAAGATGGATGTTGCTGCTGGCGAACAGCGTGACACGAGTTAAGGTTTTTTTAGTTGCCAAAATTTTGAACAACTAGCCAACTAGCCCCGCTGGTGGGAAAACGCATGGGACTCATGAGTTGTAGCGCTATCCTATTGCGTGCAGAGTAGTGTTGCACGGTGTATCGATACTAAAAAGGTATCACGATGCCTTCACACAAAAAGCGATACGATTTCCGACATTTTTAGAATCGATACTTTATTAAAATTAACATTCTGTGTCTGCGTGAACTGCCCTCCCTCCTCCTTGCACGCATCTAGGCAAGTGGGCGTGTCAAGCAGGCAGCTCTGAGTGAGTGAGTGCGCAGCCAACGTCAACATACAGTAGTTCTTTGCCGACCGTCCTCGGCCTTGTGGATAAAACAAAAGGTGAAGTGAAATCTGCAACTATTTCGGATACATCACGAATAGTGAAGGCAAGCCATCAGGTACACAGAGGCCCGTTTGTGAAATATGTTTCAAAGTCATTTAAAAGCAGTAGGCTACGCATGGAACTTGGCTAAACACCTTGCAGACATATCCCAACATTTTTGTTTAAAGAACGACATGTTAACGAATATGCTATAGAAAACACGACTACATGGTTAGTGCCAAGTTCTTCTCTTCTGTTTTAGTCTAGCCTAAGTGAAACGAGTATGGTTCTCTGGGATAAAGCGAACCTTCCTTCATCAATGAATTTGACGAGACATAACGAGCTGTGATCATTTTGACGAGACATAACGAGCTGTAATCATAGGGTGCTAACGTGATGAAAGCGCAATGTTCACGCCAGAATAACATTACCATAACTTGTAAACAATCTATTTCATGTTCGGTCAGTACTACTGGTAATATTTGTCATGGCATGTAGACTGCAATTTGTTCAATAAGTATTGCCCAGATGTAGGATAGGCTATCCGAAATGCGCTAATTAAAGCCCACAGCATATAATACCACCAAAGCGTGTTGAGTCCTAATAATAATAGCTGGTTATTGTTATGTGGTAGCAAATCATGTTATCAAAGAAATAGACGTAGGTTAATGTAGGAATGCACACAGACATATTGCAACAGGTAATGGTGTAGGCCTATCTGACGAAGACCTGAGTGGTTGGAACGTCAGACTTGTACACTGGGCTAAAGAAGACTATCCTCACATTTTTCCCTTTGCAACTGCCAAAGAAATCCCATGAACACGGGAAGGCCTAGGGAAGCCTATACTGTACATCAGATGGCCTAAAGATTAGGCCCCTCTGCATAGTATTCAGTGATTTGCATGCAGTAATTTCAACACTGACCTTGATCTAGCCTAGTTTGGCTATTTAAAGCTACTTTATTGGCAAAACACAACACAATGTAAATGAACTATAACAAAAAATAAAGGACTTAATCACACAAAGTAGGCCTACTATTTTACTGACTATAAAAATAATAATTATGTAGGAAGTTTAGAACCCAGAATTGACCTGCACACTACAAAAGTGCACCGAATTCAACACAAATGACTCAATACACTTGGAGGAGGTATGAGTCCTTTCTTTTCCAGATATCTTAGGATTTCGCCGTAGTATCGTTTCAGTATCAAGCATCGTGATATTTATGGCAGGTATCGTATCGAAGTCAAAATTTTGGTATCGTGACAACACTAGTGCAGAGGGAATTTGAAAGACAACCGTTTATCCCGCCCCTCGGACTGAGCACTGCGAATGGTGAGTCCCCAGGCCCTACATCTTGATGTGGGTCTGGCTCGTCAGGCTAAGGAAATACTAATTTTCATTTTAATATGAATGTTTATTTTAATAAGTATCTGTTTAGTGTCATGATGTCAGCGGGTAGGAAAACTCTTACTAAAGACACTGGTTACAACCTGACCCTCCCACAACAGAGGAATGGACAGAGATAATCAATAACATATATTTGATGGAAAAAATCACATTCTCACATCGATTACAAATGAACAAGTTTGTTAAAATATGGACTGAATAGACCTCATATACTCAACAGACTCAACCACTGGGACGGTCATCACACTAATGCATTTTATAAAACTGAAGTGTGCCTAACCGATCTGTATATACCATTGTATTATGTAAGGGATAATGTATAGAACTGTGGTCATTATTGGGAAAACGACGCGCAGCGGAGGGGCCTTGTTCCGCCCTGAAGGGACTTATTTTCCCAATAATGACCGGCGTTCTATACATTATCCCGCTTATTACGGCTACTTGCCAAAACGAAACAATAAACTCCCCACGATATGACTCTTTAGCCTACATAGCCTAGGCTATAGCCTATTTGTTACCGTTCATCGTGGCTTTTGCTGAGAAACAAATAGTTCGCAACAACACACGCTGAACTTGAATCAAAAATTCTGAATGAAGTTCCAGTAATTGCGGAGTGACATGAAAGACCTGAATTAGAAGCACAAACTCTGTTGCCATTGACAGCGGTCATAATTTTTTTCAGAGGTCCTTTAGTCGAAAATAATGACAGCTAGAACTTTGGGAAATCCCATTGAAGTCAATGGAGCGTTCTACTTGCATTGTGAAGAGCCGTGTAATAAATTTATATAATTATTGAAGAAAATACCGCCAGGTCTTTAAACATGTTTTCTTCTTATATTTTTCCTTTTTATTTTCATATGTTATGTGAAAAACCCTTATGTGGTAAATATGATATAACCTTTACATCCCTTGTTCTTGTCAAATAGTTCTGAAATGTTTGTGATATAGAAGGGACAGAAAAGGGCATATATATGATAGGAGATACAGTGAGTGCATGTATTGTCTATGTACACTTTCTGAACTGTAATATTCCTATTGTCCAATAAATGAAGAATAATAAAAAAAACATGAATAAATATAGCTTATAAAAGATGATAATAATAATCATCATAATAATAATTTCAATACTTTTTATGGTGATTAAGCCATTCTGACATACTGACTACATCCTGATATTTTTATTCTCTCTTTATTTTGATTTAATAAACTGTATAGACTTCAACCATATTTATTCCTTCTGGAGTTATCAATGAACTTAGATTAATGTAGGAATTAAATTGATTGTGATTGTCACAGTGATTGTGTGGCCTTTGAGGGAACACTCAGTGATACCCTTGGTACCATCAAATGGTAGCCTATAGCGATGTGGTCAGGATACAGAACGGTATACTGTGGTTCGCCTTACCGGTGACCATGTCGTGGTCTGCGTGATCACAGAATTTATAGTTTACCCACCTCTTTTTTACCACCACACCCCTGTGTGTGTGTTTATGTGTGTGTGAGCGTGAATTTGTGTGTTTGGGTTGCGTGTGTGTCTATGTGTTTGTGTGCATGCCCCTGTGTGTGCATGCCCCTGTGTGTGCATGCAATGCCTATGTGTGAGTGTGTGCTAGTGTATGCATGTGTGTGTGTGTGTGTGTGTGTGTGTGCATGCCTGCGTGTGTGTGTGTGTGTGTTTCTATGTGTGTGTGTGCGAGTGTGTGTGTGTGTGTGTGACAGTCCTGCCTTGTAGAAATGTATCAAGTACATTTTAACAGCACCCTCTACTGGCAACCCTTCGCTCAATACCACCATCTACAGGTTGATTGATGTACGTCACCTAATTTTTGCTTTTTAATTTTTAACTGGGTGGTGCCATACCACAATTAAGTAGTTATGGGATGGGTTGAGAGGCCCCCTGTGACCAACATAACAAATGTGGTCATCAGATTTCAAGATATTCACAGACAACTGTGTCAGCCCTGACCTCCTTTTGGGGGGTCGGGTGCGGCAGGTGGGAGACGGATTGGCAGACAGCAAGGCTGAGGAAAACACACACCAAACATCCGGAGAGAGACAGCATCTGGTGTATTACATGTGAGTGTTCCAGGAAGAACTTTAGTACAAGATTCAATTAGGTGACCAGTAAACACCTACACATTCTGAAACGGAATCCTACAATCCAGATCAATACAATCCTGAGGAAAATATATGTTATAAGAAATGTAAATGGATACTATATATACAAATATACAAAATGCTACATCTTATCAAGAATCTGATCTCTTAATAACAACTCCAGAAACGGCGTGAAGGTCACTCCAGCAACATGCCTGTGATGGGTCTGTCTTGTCTTCACTTCACTCCTGGACATAGTTCATACTGTATGCACTAAAAGTCTCCAGTCAAGTTCGTCCATCATCTTTAGGTATATTTTGACCACAACCTTCACTTTCAACGTTGAGAAAGTATCTCCTGTTTTCTTGATTCTTAGTTTCTTCACATTTGTTTTCAAGTCTATCGGTTGCTTTTGATTGTTACACTTAATCTGCACATTGACATAAGTTGAACTACTATAGGGCTGCACAATTAATTGATTTAAAAAAAGAATAACAAATTAGCTAATCAAAATACTGCAAGTACATGTAGCTCACAATTCTGTCCCAATGGTTAATCTAGTGTCTTCTAAGATTTTCTATTGATGTCATTCTCCTCACCAATCAGGAGTGCTGTGGTTCTCGTGCACTATGCATTCTCACCAATCAGAAGACGCCCCAGCTTAAACCACAATTTTGAACTGAAGCGTGACTTTCAAAAAATCTAATACTGGTCAGAAAAAAAATTGCAATTCGATATTTCCCCAAAATCGTGCAGTCTTCATCTACTGTACAGTGAGTGTCAATCTGAGCGTCATCCCACTCTCCTCCATCCTCTCCTTGGTGTCTTCTGCAGTTCCTCCCAAGCAGCGCCAGTCTCCATTTTGAGATGGATGGACGCTCTGAGGGTGTCTGTCTCACTGGTCCTCTATCCTGCCACTGCAGACAAACAGAGACACAGATTAGAACATAGATCAGAACAACCCTGATCAATAAGAAGAGGCAGAATGGGAATCTAGTGGTGGATAATCTTAGTCACAAAGTGAGGACAAACTTATGGCGACCATTACATCTATTCAAAGTACAACCAGAAATCTTCAAGGCACACTATGCAAGATTTTCACCTTTATGAAGCCAATTTGATGGTAAACAAACTTGTAATAGGTGAATAATTCACCTAGCATAGCTATACAGCATAGACGTAGCGAGTCCCTACCGAGAAAACCAGCCATGCAACTTCCAAGAGTGGCGCCCCGCCAAAACTCGCGAGAGTCTGAAACATTACCTTGTCAGTAGATATAGCTTTTTGGAGATAGTTTTTGCCTGTCAATCCTTCACCTCCACAACAAAAGCATTTGCATTGTGTGCAGGGGGGATAAGTCATGAGAAGTTTGCTATTTACAAAAGCAAAGTAACATATAAATACATTGCGACTCTAGAGGGAGCTCTAAACTCACTAAAAATACCTAAACCTGCACAGTGTACCTTTCAGGTCATTCAAACTCAATCTCTAATCTACTTTTTGCAGTTGCACCAGAACAAGCACTTCTGAATCAGTGAGTTAAGGCAATCATCATGGAAATATTTAGGGTGGTTGAGCTATGAGTCATTTGGAATATGAAAGAATGAAAGACAAGAATGAATACACTGTATTGAATTTTACTGAACTTTTATGGTGCACATTTCACTTACAATTTGGTTTGAATAATCCTGCACTGTGAGTTCTCTTGAGAGGGATTTTTTCATCTGAAAGAAATTCAAAAAGACACATAATCTGGCTGTTATTATGTCTCTCCTTCACTATATTTTTTGACTGTCTATAGATATCACACTAGATATCAAGATCAATGATGCCAGATGTCATTGGAACATTGGAAATGGTGACATTGTGTGGTCACTATGTGGAACAGAACAAGGGGGACGTGCCAAAGGCTCCCTTAAAACAGCACAGTCCTCACCTCACCATGACAGTCCAATAATAACATTCAAATTTTGAGTGTGGAACAAATCTAGTTAAGCAGTGTTTCCAAACATATGTGGAATATACACACACAGACACAGGCAGACACAGACACACAAACATACACACACACACAGACACACTCACACACAGGTCTCAGATCCCAATAAATTTAAACAGTTAAAAAAAGGAAAACCTTGGATTCTTTTGACATATGACGACAATGTCTCGTCCACTTTAAAGTCTCCATGAATGACCTGACACTTACGCAGCTCCCACTCTGAGTGTGTGACGTCTCTCCGTTTCAGTGACACGTTTCCCTTTAACGGGTCCTCAGAAAGGACACCCACTCTCTCCTCTGTCCCTTGTCCAGTCTCATGAAGGTAAATACAGTCTGTCCTCTTCAGCCTCTTCACTTCCATGGCAGCCACACTGGTCTCAACACAGAGGTGACGACCAGGTTCGAGTAATGTGGTCATTAGGATCAGTGTGGATTTCAGCAGTAGAACATCTGTGGGCATGTGCATATGATATATGCATATACATTAAGACATGTATGCTATGTATGTATGTTTTTATTTCAGTTAGCCTATTAGCTCGTTTGATTTGCATTGAGCTCAATGAGCATTAAAATAAAACCATGCCAATCTCTAGGTATGGTGAAGGGTCTGTGATGATGTGGGGCTATTTTAATTCCAAAGCCCAAGGGAACTTTATCAGCATGCATAGTATCCTGGATCCATGAAATAACTGGCCTTTAAAAAATAAAAAATCTGCCTGAATTTAACATAGGGCCCTGTATTTTAAGGAAGAACATTTATTTATTTATTATACCTTATTCGGTTACACTTTACTTGACAGTGTCGACATAAGCGCGACACGACACTGTCATGAACGTGTTATAAACAAGTCATAAACGTTTATGACATAACCCTTCTGTTATTAAGTGTCATTCGGTTAGTCACTTTTAAACGTGATGCTATAGCAGGCGAGATGCTAATGGTCTAATACGATTCAATGGTCTATGCTAGGCTGGAGCTAAAAGTGGTATCGCCAGACTCAGAGAACGGTTAGATGAACTGGAGAAAGGTAAAAAAATAAATTGTTTAACTCAAGGGGAGGTGGAAAATTAGTATAATTCCCCAAATGGTGGAATATCCCTTTAACATTTGGAGTAGATCCCAATATACCCACTACAGCTAACAAGACTACATCACAGTATACCCACTACAGCTACTGTAACTAGACTACACCACTGCAGCCCAGGCTCCGAAAACTGGAAGCAAACAAAGTTGGGGTCCCCCAACAAAAACAAAACCCTGCATGGAATTTCACTGGGAATACTGAACGTAGGGGTGTGTTACCTCTCTGGTGTATTTCGGTTGGTACTTGGTTAAAATATAATGTGTGTTTTTTTCCACAAAAGCTTCTGCTAATAAATTCAAACACAAACTAATGCAACTTCCTGCAAAATCCCTGTCTGCACATCATTGTGTCAAAGACTAAGTATGCACAAAGTATGCACAGATTGTTTGTAATGAAGTTCAACAGCACATGGGGAGATATAGACCCTATTAGCCAACAACGAAACTAATAGTACTTTCTACACTCCCTGAGAGGTTTTTCATTTAGGCTATCAATATTTAACAGAGAAGGAAAGAGAAAGGACCTGAGAGATACATAGACTACATTGTGTGGTTTAAAAATATTTTAGTTTGAAAAGCCTTTTCCTACATGTTATAATGATTTAAAATGTAATCCATTAAATGTATCAGTGTAACTGTATTCCACCCATTTAAATTGTAACTGTCTGTCTCTAAATACGGTTACTCATATTTTATATTTGAAATAGATAATCTGGAATACATGTATTCAGTTGCTTCCCAATACTGCACACACACACACATTTAGTAGAAGGCAAATCTTCCAGTATAGAGTAGACCTTGGAGATGGAACAAAAAAATCTTGTACTAATAAACCTTCTCTGTTATACAAACTTTCATAATAACGTTGGCAAAGGTCTGTAAATTCTTAAAAGTTTGTAAATTTGCACAAGAAACTCTGTTAGATACTCTACTGTATCCATTGTTAAAGTTTGCAGATTGCTCATTGCATACTGCAACCCAACAACTGCACTAAAATACTGAAATACTCACACATGCATGAAGCTCGCCTAATTCGGTTGAGGGTCTTTCAGCCCAGAGAAAGCCATGGACCCATCGTAGGTCATATATTAGATCCTGATGATGAAAAAGCTAAGCACAGAAAACATTCATGCCAATCTAACTCTAAAACAACTACATAACTGTAATTATATTACAAATCAGTATTTAAAACAGCATATGGTAGCATTCACATTTAGCACATCTGATTGCTACCTTAAAAGGCTCCTCGTTGCTATATAGCAAATGTAGGGAGAGGAAATTATTGTGTGTTAAAAACTCTTCTATAAACACCTACCTCTGCCCAGTAGTTGGTTTCCATTGCTTATGTGTAGAGTAATAACTCATGTTTTCTTTTCAAACACAGTTCAAGTATTAGGCTACACCTCCCCCTTTGAATTCTTGCATATCATGGAGGAATGCAAAATAACCTGTATCAAGACAAGGTAGCAAGATATCCAGTGTTCTAGTTACATATCCAGTTCCATGGAACAAACATTTCACAAGTCACTGATTTTCAGATGATCTTTTGCACCATGTTTACGTCCAAGTTTATGATAAAATCTTTCCTTCCTCACTTTCCTCTTACTAGATGATGCACTACGTCTGTTTTAGCCAAATTAGTTAGCGCTCACAAAAAGTGTATGAATATATGAAGTGTATCAACTTTTTATCACCTGTATTGTATTGTTATCATGTTATATCAGATTAATGATATAGAGGTGAGTGTAAACTACAGTAGCAAAGGATCTTAGCCTGGTCTGCAGTTTGGCTTTACAACATACTGAGAGTTCACTCTGTGTAAAAATCAGTCACCAACACTGAACTAACAATGCTTAGAGAAGTCATGCTTCTTATAATGTAACAATAATAACAATTTCATGAGTCGTTTCGTACGCCACCTGAGAAGTATGTTTGGTTTGGTAAGGTCTCTCTGGCCAGGGTCCTGAAACTTTAGCAGAGGTGCCAATAATTCTGAAGGGGTACTGTATATCAGAGATTCCTAACATTACTGCATTGCTGATTGGCCTGACATTTTTTGTTTTTTTAAGGGAAACGGTTATGAGTGTGTTTGGTTTGGTAAGGTCTCTGGCCAGGGTCCTGAAACCCCCCTTGCAAGTATATGTGTGGGAGTGACAGCTCAGACAGGCATCCCTGCGTGCAGAGCCCCATGTGTTCCCAGCTGAGCAGGAGGAGATGGAAGGGAGGTGGGATAATTGTGTGAGTATTGACTGGAATGACAGTGAAAAAGGGAAAGTGGATTATAAATGGTCACATAAGAGGTTTGGGAAATTGACTTCATCATTTGCAAGGATCCTATAGATGGGTGTGTGGAGGGTGGACATCTGTCACTCAGCCTACTTCCACATGGTGCAATGATCATGTGAAGGACACATAAACACTCTAACTAGCCACATATGCCATGCACTATGCAGTCCCCCAATGAAAATGTAACAATTGGTAAGGTTTTGCAAGCTTACTGTAATAGTATTTAATTGCTTGTCTTTGACTCAAACTTCATACTGTTGTTTAAACACTATTATCCAAATTATTTAACTCAAATACAGCTTTTTGTTTGTTTAAAATGGACAATGACATTTTGTGAAGTATAAAACCAGTTGTTGGTTTCATACTTCGTTTCCTAATGTCATATACTCAGGTGTCTTTTTCACCCCTAATATATTACCACTGGAACTAGGCCTTCTGGAAAAAAAAATCGGTGAGTTGCACAGTTTTAAAAACAAACGTTAAGGGTTGTTTTAAGGACATGTTTGTGCATGCCTGTAGCCAGCCACTCTGAAGCAGTCAAAGGTGATTCTAAACTAGTCAAAAAGTCGAGACAGGACCCATCGTCAACATTTCTGTGTCAACCACTCTAGTTCATCCAAAACAAACGGGGGTCGTTTCTACACTCAAAAAAAGTAAATTAGGTGACTGTTATATTTACTTAAGTATAACAAGTATTTCCTACGATAAAATATTGTGTTTCCAACATTTACTTAAATAAATCATGTCATATGTGCTTGCAGTTCAATTGTATAGATTTTAATATATTCAATTAAGTTAAAATAACATGAGACAATCGATTTTCGGACCATTAGATGGCGTGAGTGTGCTATTGGGTAGGATGTAAACACCTGAAAATACATGAAGAATTGTCTTGTAGCATGGTCATTCTCTGGCTATGATTCTCTGGTATACGTTAGACCGGCACATCCGGGAACTTGACTCGTGACAAACGTTCCCGCCCCTTTCGGGGGGAAAACAAACAACCCCTCTCATTAACTCCAACGCAAATTAGGGTCAATAAACGTAATTCGTACAGAAATCGCAGGAATAAATAATAACAAAAATACCACAAATCAATATGACCACTCAATACATAACCACTTTGCGGTTAGTTGACCGTGAAAGATACCTACAAAAGCTTAATTCAATTAATATAAAACACGTCTCTTCAGTATCCCAAGTAGCCCTACGAAGTGGTGCAACAACCCACTCAGTGACCAGAAGTGTCATCACGGTCTTCTCTTCTTATGGCTTGTAGCCATAATTTTCTTCTGTCAGGATTTTTTGAGGACATGGTAGGCAAAAGAAACTCAGGGAGGGTTCTTAGCTGTGTGGTTGGTACATGTCTACCGGTTCACTCTGGCTTGTTCTGAGGGAATGTTTTCCCCTCAAAAGGGGCATGGCGCAAACAACCTGCTCTGTGTGACGCGGGTCCGGTTGTAAGTATGGTCTTTCTCTTGGACGTCCTGCTCTGCGGTGCTTGTAACTACGAAGCGACTTGGAGCCTGCCTTAAGTTCTACAACGTAAGTTTATCAACTGTAGCTATTATTTGTGTTCATGTTATATAAGGCGAAAAATTCCACGTTAAGTTTAATACAGCATGGAAACGTTGCAATAGATATTTTACCAACCAACAGCTAAACCAAGCGGCTTAGCAATCAAAAACAGTCTATGCTAATGCGTTTTGTAGACATTTTCTGAAGTTTTCCGGTTGTGTTTGAGAAAATTCATGAGCGAGAGTGGAGTAGGCCTAGCATGATTTATTTTTCACGAGTTAGTGGAACGTGATAAGAGCTGGTATGGTGTCCAGTCATTAAGTCTGCAAGGTTTGTCAGGTTAGTTTGGTTGTGTGGGTGTGAGTGGATAGCCTGACTCGCCAGATGAATTTCGTTCCGCCTAAATTCATCTGGCGAGAGTCAGGTTAGTGAGTAGATGTGTGCCTTAGTGAAGGTAAAATGTACTGCATTGTTGGGTACATAGGGATGCAAACAAGAGGAAATAAAAGCAAGTGTTTTGATTGCGAAAAAATAAGCTGTAGCAGTAACTTATCAAGAGGGCAGATGACTGAAAAAAAAAAAAAAGATTTTATCCTCATTAAATATTTGTGCTCATGCTTGCTGCCCCTATGCACCACTCTTCATGTTAGGTCTAACTATGATATGAGAATTCAAGATTTCAGTTTTCAAGATAGCCTGTTAATTAATCAAAGTCAAAGTCAAAGTCAAAGTCAGCTTTATTGTCAATTTCTTCACATGTTCCAGACATACAAAGAGATCGAAATTACGTTTCTCACTATCCCACGGTGAAGACAAGACATATTTTACCATCTTATCATATTATCTTTTCATTATATTATCTTATCATCTTATCATATTTATCATATTTTAATCTCTCTCCATCACAGCAAGCTGATCTACTGTCTGTTAAAAACTCTTCTATAAACACCTACCTCTGCCCAGTAGCTGGTTTCCATTGCTTATGTGTAGAGTAATAACTCTTGTTTTCTTTTCAAACACAGTTCAAGTATTAGGCTACACCTACCCCTTTGAATTCTTGCATATCATGGAGGAATACAACCTGTATCAAGACAAGGTAGCAAGATAAGGTAGCAAGATATCCAGTGTTCTAGTTACATATCCAGTTCCACGGAACAAACATTTCACAAGTCACTGATTTTCAGATGATGGCAGTAACTTATCAAGAGGGCAGATGACTGAAAAAAAAATATTTTATCCTCATTAAATATTTGTGCTCATGCTTGCTGCCCCTATCCACCACTCTTCATGTTAAGTTTAACTATGATATAAGAATTCAAGATTTCAGTTTTCAAGATAGCCTGTTAATTAATCTCTCTCCATCACAGCAAGCTGATCTACTGTCTGACTGCAAGTGTTCCTCCGACTCCGGTCTGCTGTACCAACTGCAGTGACCACCAGTTAAAGGTGAACTCTTGTGATTTCAACCTTTTCATTACCTTTTCACAAGGAATGTTTTCCCAAAGGATTCCAGTATTGCAAATGTGCAAGATCCCAGAAAGACCTGATTTTCCTCATTCCCTTTTTGCATTTGGCGGCAAAGCATAGTTTACACAGGATGTGGAGGTGTAAGGAATGTAGTGTTTCTCTATCTACAAGATATGAGCTACTAAAACATTTTAGACTACATCACCGACATAGGCAACGCTACCCTTGCCCACACTCAAACTGTCCATGTTCCTTTAAGACGTGGAATGCTTTGCACATTCATTTGAGTAGATCCCATCCAAAAGTAAAGTCTCAGGAGCAGGGCTTTGAACCGATTTTTTTTTTTCCAATCGGTTCGTTCCGAACAGAAACGGAATTATAACGTTTCCGGTTATGAGTTCCACCAATAAATTGACGTTCCCGAACCGGTTAGAACAAAAAAATACTGTTCCCGGAACGGTTAATTTCGTTCCTGTCAGCTGTTTAATGCTATAGAATTATGTCACATCTTTCTCATCCAGCTTAAGCCAAATGTAATAATATTACAACCATTATTAAATAATAATATTATTATTAATAATAATAATAATTAAATAGGCCTACAATTATTTCAAATGTGTAGTTTATTGTTAAAAGAGAATTTCCACACAAACGTAACAACATTATTAAGACACGTGGTTATGCCACTCGGGCAACAACAAATTCCAACTGTCGGGGGGAAAGGCCATCCAGTAGGCCTACTCATACCGTAACAAGCCATCTGTGCATTAGGCAAACAGAGGTGTTGGCGCCATTTAGCCAAATGTTCGCTAGTCCATCATTAACGTGGAGTCGACAAATATAGCTATTGATATTGTGTTTGGAATGAGCGTTTTAACAACGGATCGTAATTTACCTCTTATTTAAGATGTGGAGTGGAGACTTTGTAATCCACCGCTCTCTCCATTCAGTCAGTGAATGTCTGATGTGATGTCACACAGGAAGTGAACCTCAGCCGTCATGGTAACGTGCGCAGGAAAATAATTACTTTTTTTTTTAGTTAATTAGGCAACAAAATAAAACCGGTATTAACCGGTTACCATTATTTTAAGTGTTAAATAAGTGTATAAGTAATAAATAAATAAGTGTTCCTGTTCCAGAACATAAAAAATAATAACGTTTCCGGTTTCGTTTCTGTTCCCTGTAAAATACAAAAAGTTCCCGGTTTTCGTTTTCGTTCCTTGAACCGGTTCAAAGCCCTGCTCAGGAGTTGCTCAAACTATCAACGTTCAATTGTCATTTGTGTGCTTGTTGCGATCTTCATACAGAGAGGGATTATTTTACACATATTGGCACTCATCTGAGGAGTAATGAAACTGTAACTTGTATGTTTGGGAGTTGCTGCTTTCAAATAGGTGAGGTTATCTAATCTAACAGACTGCGGTCTGTTGGTTAGGAAGTCATACATAAATCATGAATTAATTCATGCATGAATTCATGATAATTCATGTACCCTTACCGTAAAATGTTACCGAAATGGGTAAAGGCCTATGTAACTTACTCCAAGACTACATACATTACCAACCTAATTCACTTCAATTATGTAAAATGTAATGTAAATCAGGTTTTATGGCCAAGTATACTTGCGTATACAAGGAATTTGGTCTCTGCATGTATCCCATCCGTGAATTAGTGAACACACAGGTCACACATTGAAGCACACATTAACCTGGAGCAGTGAGATGCCTTGCTACAGTGATGCTCGGGGAGCAGTGAAGGGTTAGGTGCCTTGCTCAAGGGCACTTTTTTCCTACTAGTCGGCAACCCTTTGGTTTCAAGCCCGAAACCCTCAAAAAACATAAGTCTCATTCGTCAAATACTGTGTGCCTGCTCAGTTATAAAATGTATTACGTTTACATTTTTCAAAGGTTTTTTCAGGTAATTAACATAGGCATAATATAGATTGTTTTTCTTTTTTTCACAGCCTGTATCCTTGATCTATTGGCCAAGGGACGTGGCTTCCTGTAACTATCAATGGAAAAACCATAGACTGCTAATCAGAATCTTTAAATTGACATTAAGCTGGCTATATGCAACACAATTCATTTATATTCCCTTTGCATAAGTTTGGGTAGACTTCAAACGTTTTTGAATTTGAGCTTACAGTTCTGTCACTATTCTGTGTCCTTTACATTTATTTAATAGGTATTAGTGATACCTCGAAATTAGGCTGCTGTCTGTTAGGCTAACCCATATGCACAAAACATAATTTCTGAAATGATTTTTTGATTTATAACATGAGATGTCTCCATTTAGGGTAGTGTCAAATAGTGAAGTGATAGCAGGTAGATCATGTAGGCCTACATGTCACATGAGCCACACATAGGCGCTGCTTCTTCTGTCCCTCTCAAACTGCATTAAAATGGTGTGTTTAGCAATCAGAATCTCCCGGACACCAATATAGTCCGCACCCCTCTCAGAAAATACTTACAACGTCCCTGTAGGGAGTTATTTATAATTTGGCCAGATTGTTGCATTTTCCTATTCCACAACCCCCACACTTTTAAAAACCTTGATACGCCTCTGCTAACAAGGACGCAAAGTTTGGTCGTTTGAACTACTGCCACTAGGCAGTCGCACTTGTGTCGTCCCTTGGTAGTTCCTGTTGGTGTCCGGAGCGCCTAACCAAAAATCACAACCCTCTAACCAAAATTTGCGAAGTGGATGTTCATCTCATGACTCCAAGGGCGTAGGTTTGGTCTCAGCTTTGGTGGGGACACATCCACAACTCCTGTTGTCACGATACCAACATTATTGTTTCAATTACCAATAGCAAGTGAAGAATCTCGATTTCGATACTATTGCGATTTTTTTAAAATTTGATTTGGTTTGCGTGATTTGTGAGATCATTCACATCAGTGGCAATCATAGAATTTGATTGACCCTCCACACACACACACACATAGATAGTGATGGTTGTCATGGGTTTCTTTTTCATATTTTGGAATTCATATAACTATAAATGTATATTGATAATTATTTATAGTATTTTATGATCTGCATGATTACTAATAGATAAACATATTTAGTCATTTGATTACATCATATTGATATTTAAATTATTAGGCTACACTTGTCTATATCATCACATTTGGTGTGTAAATCTAGTTGAGTGCCTGCCACTTTAAGAGGAACGTGAATGCTGGAAAATAGTTTCGCAAGTGCAAGGATATGTGGATTCAATTCATCATGTTTGCTATGTCATTAGATAAAATAAATGTTAAAAAAACTAACAAGTCAAAGAAAATCTTTCTGGGATGAGATCATAGAAGAGATAAGTGTCTTGCAATGTTCATTTCTATGAGTATGGAAATGCACCAGTTTATCTTTTATTTCTTTGCATTGTGCAGGCTACATTCACAAATACATTAGCCTACAGGATATATAGGAAAATATAGGAATAGGATATAGGAACAAGAAAATGTCTCGGATCCAATTGTTTATTGCGACTGCAAGATTGGTAGTTCAATTAGCCTAACAGTGATGGTGACTTATTGCTGTCCGTGCGGCACACCCTTATTAAACATGACTCCTAACTTTGGTTGAAAGATTACAGAAGCTAGGTTAGCTGTGACAATATCCTGGGTAATATCCTAACAGCTAATGCTATTTTACACAGTAAAATCCGCATTTGAAAGCCTGGTCACCAGTTTGTATGGCTAATTATTTTGCCTAGACTGCAATGAAAAAACTTCGTATTTTTGGGTGGCATAGCTGATCTACAAACCACAAAAAGGGGCAAACATGTATGCTGAAGGGCAAAGGGAATATCACAATGTTTTTACTCTGGCCTTTTTTGGGATGGGCTATGTAGGCAGACAGCCCTAACTTACCGTTGTCGTTGACACACCCACTCGCTTGACTGCCGGTGCAAACAAGCAGTAGCCTGTGCTTTGTCACTCTCTGTACGTGTAGGCCTACTGGAGCGTGAATGTCAGATAACCGTTCCCCCTCCCCCTCTGTTTTTCAGCAAATCATGATGACGTTTCTTGTACTGTTGTGCTGGCTGTCGGAATGATCAGCAGCACAAATAAGTTAGCTAAAATATTGGTGGGGACAATTTTGTCATCTTAAAATATTGATTAGGACTAGTCCTTAGTGTCCCACCCCAAATCTACGCCCATGCGTGACTCAATGATTGATCTATTCTGTAGCTTAATTTTGATTAAGACACTGACTCATTCTTGCTATATTTATGTTAATTCAAGTATTGCCTTGCTTTTAGTATTATAATCTTCACAGCCCCTTACATCAGCAGTGATAAATAGTGTAGTGGCTAAAGCAGATGACTTATTATCCCAACGTCGTAGGTTCGATTTTCTTATGATGTGAGATTGCTTCTCGCTACCTGCAGGTGAACTAGTGTGACACGTAGATTCAATTGTTTTTGACTGATGTATTGTATGGTACTCGATGTAGAGTAACTACATAAATATATATGGTCAAAACCTATGGTTGTGTCTCGTAGGACTATCTTACTCAGAGATGAAAAGAAGAGATAAGATGCGAATTCCGGCCGAGCGCGCAGTGCACCGACGCGCTGCCGTTGAGCCACGAGACAGTTGATAAATTATGGGATATCCAGAGATTTGTCCAGGCTATATATTTTTTCCAACATAGATATTTAACACAAATAATGACTCATATTGGTCTGCTTAAGTTAACGGTTTTATATGCTTGCAATAGGTTTAGGTTTTGGCTGATGGCAATGACAATGGCAGCATTAATCACTCGGTTTAGATTAGAAAAATGTCGACATAGGCCGTGACAGAACATTTCTAGGGGGTGGGGTATTAGACGTTGCCACTGTTTCCACCAATGATATGTATTGCTGCATCATCAACAACGTTGTTGGAACTACGGTGTTCGAACGTCAGAGGTATAGCAAATTGCGACACGGGTACGATGCTTTCTGGAAACAGGTGTAACAGTGTCGTTGTTTGGTCGCAAGTTGCGTCGTACCATGGTGGTTAAGCAACGTCGTTGCTAACTTTTCTAGAAACGACCCCCTGATCAGGAGTCATCACGTAATTTTAGGAAAACAGTCACCAACACTAACCCTGAGCTTCTCACATTACAAATACACAGTCAGTGAACCTGAAAGCAGTGAATGCAAGCAAATATTCTGTAAACCTTTCTAACCTCAGTTGAACTAACACAATGTGTTTGCATTATAATGTGAATAAGCATTAAATTCATGAAAGCTATTCCAGTGTTTCTCTTTTGTAATACAACAAATCTGAAATAACTTGTGTTCAGCTTGATATTTTCCATCAGTCACTTTTAACTTTTCTAGAAACGACCCTAGGGTAGCCTGGCTAGCGCCACCACTTCTCAATGAGACGTGGTCTGGGAACCAAACGTTCATTTTCTCGTATTTGAAAAAAATGCCCAGATCCGTTTATTGGGTGCCACGGATGTCTATCAAATGCGTCTGTGCATAGCTCATCATTGTCTTGCTTTCCCCCCTGTTCTGTGATTGGTTCCCTATCTCAGGCGAAAATTAGCTCCATGGTCTCCAGGCTGCCTTAGCAGCGTGAATCAAATCGCGCGCAAGGCAGCATGGGAACACCCAGGCTAACCCTAGGGACTCTAAGTGCTAAATACCGAAATTATAAATAAAATTAAATACTTCTATGAAATACTGCATGCAAACTTTCAGTATTAGGATACTTGGAAGATTGGTGCAATAGTTCATTAGAAATTAAAAGGTGCTAACAATGAAAAGATTCAGTATTTGAGAAGCCACATTCGGAGTAACATGCATGCTGTTGGGATAGTTTTGTGTGCCACTAACAAGACACACTAGACTACAGTCTTACAAGAAGGATGGGACTGACAAGAGAATCTGCAGGAAAGAATGCAGTTGTGCAACTCTCCATGGAAAGAGCGTGTGCACAGGGTAAGGCAGAGATTGTGTCACTGCAGGTATTTGTGCATCCGATCCATGACGTGCATTCACAGAGAAACCCCGTCATATAAGTGACTAATGCTCTAGTGATTAATACCCTAGTCTAGCAGATTGGGAAGTGTAGGCTATATCGTGAAAGTGAAAATACCATATTAGAATGGCAAACAAAAGTTAAGGTTTCACTTCAGCTGTCTCTAAAAGTTTCTCTAATTGATGCATTTCACTGTAATTGGGATTTTTAGCTCTACTTTGGATGTAAAAAGTGTCTTGGGAGAAGGGGAAAAGAAAAGCACAACACTGCTTCCGTCATGGTGCATCCAATTTATTAATGAAATTATGTTTTTGTTCAGTCAGACCTTCATCAGGAGCAGGGCTCTCAAGTTTTGAGGACAGGCAAGAGTGAGATTCCCCCCCCCCCCGTCCGAGGGTTAAAGGTGTGGCTGGTCAGACCGGTTGGTTGCGAGAATGGGGGTGTTTCATTAATAATATTACAACTTTTTGTTGCTTTTATCAATATGCCTTCAGATGTTCCAGTGTAACAGAGGTCGTTTCGTCAGCCAATCACGGCCCTGAACCCGCCACCTCAACACACATGGGAGTCGAGCGCTCTAACCACTGAGCTAGAAGCCCAAGCTTCCAAGCGGTTAGAGCCGTTCTTAAGGTTAGTGGTGTGAGGATTTACACGCGCTACTAGCATCACCAGCTAGCATACACCAGCCCCAGGTCGTTACCAGTTGATCCAATATTAGTTGTGCAGAAATATAGCCCATCTTATACACACCAATTGAATTGAAATAGAAATTGTATAGATTTGTATTTTTTGTAATTATTCCACATTTAGTGTAGTCATATCAGAACCTGAAGTAGCTACAATCCAAATGCAAGCATGAAACTTCAGAGTATTACCTTTCATTTGAGGCCAATTAAGATTATGCTTATAAGGGGTTCATATGCAGTAAGCATTTGATTGCCAGTATGCATTTTAGATAACTCCCCATAGGACTTTGGGTTTTCATAGGGCATTTTACAAAATGCATGAGTATACCTTGGCAAATAATGGTCTAAAGTACTCATGTTGTCATTCTATATTGATCTACTTTTGCACACAGCATGACAAGACCTACTGCTAGGACTCAAGTCATGTCATATCAAGTCAAGACCTAGAGGGCTGAAATGTGGTCAGTTCAAAGGTGCTTGTTATCTGGTAGAAAAAGAAAAGAATAATCTAGCCTTTGCAACTTTGTGTCAGTACATCAGTTATTCTAATTGTTTTCCAACAGTGCCTCAGCTTTCCAAAAGAGTGCAGGCATTTGATTATTGGCTAAAGTATGTAGGAGCAATGCCCTCCTAAGTCAATATGGGGAAAAAGTATAATTTATAACTGCTCAGATTTGCAAAAGAAATGATTTGACACATGGCACTAACAATTCAATAATGGGCCTTTTCACCATCTCTGAGCATCCACTAACCTGGACCTTTTAGGGGGCTTTCCTCTCAGGGTGAATGAGAGGATGCTGAATTGCTTTTTACCCACATTTTTGAATACAGATGCAATGATTAATGCATCCATGGCCAGGATATAATTATATAATATGACATGATTTTAAAAGTGACCTATAACAATAGGCTATGCAATAAGCTATTCAAACGAACACTTTTATTATCAAAGTCCATAGGTGTCCCTGTGCACAAACCTTCAGTTGAACAGGTGCAGGTGAGGCAGGTAAGTATAATCCCAAGAGTGAAAGATTAAGAATCACCGCACACTGATCACTATTAACTTAATATTTATTTTTGAACGAACAACGCGTTTCGCACTGGGATTAAGTTAATAGTGATAAGTATGCGGTGATTCTTAGGCTAATCTTTCACTCTTGAACACTTAAATTATATTGTTCTTAAACAACGAGTAGGAAAACTATAGTAACTAATGAGAGATTGAAATGAAGTTATTACCTGATTATCCTGTTCTCTTCCACCTCCAGTTGGTTCTCTTCCAACTCCACCTCGTTTACCACCACTGCTATGCATTCACCGAAGGCCGAGACTGCTCACGAAACTGAAACTCAAGAGTTCGCCCGCCCGGCAACAAAACAAAACTATTTCCTGATTGGTTGAGAAATCCTATTTTCTGATTGGCCGATAGGTTAGTAACTGAACAGCACACAGTGAATGAGCGCACAGACATCAACATTGTGTGACACGTTTGTAAAATATAGCCCTTAGAAATTTCTGTGCGGGCAAGTTAATAATTTCTCGGAGTGAGAAATGCCATGTGTGGCGTGTGAGCGTGTGAAGTCATTGAAATGCGTGTGTCTCACGCTCAGTGGGTGAGACTTGAGAGGTCAGGGGGGTCCTTTCTAGAAAGCATCGTTTGCTAACTTGCGTCGCAACCTTGGTAGTTCGCTGCATCGTTCTTGGATTTGGTGTTTCTAGAAAGGGTAGTTCGAACTCTCAATCGCAAACAAGGACGCAAAGTTTGGTCGTTTGAACTACTGCCCATAGGCAGTCGCACTTGTGTCGTTCCTTGGTAGTTCCTGTTGGTGTCCGGAGCGCCTAACCGCAAATTTTGGTTAGGCGGTTGTGATTTTTGAAGTGGATGTTTATTTCGGGACACAATGATTAATCTATCCTGTAGCTTAATTTTGATGAAGACACTGCTCCCCTACTTGGCTCATTCTTGCTATTTATGTTAATTAAAGTATTGCCTTGCTTTTAGTATTATAATCTTCAGTCCCTAACAACAGCAGTGTTAAATGGTGTAGTGGCTAAAGCAGCTGACTTATTATCCCAACGTTGTAGGTTCGATTTTCTTACGATGTGAGATTGTCCTCTTGCTTCTCGCTACCTGCAGGTGAACTAGTGTGACAAGTAGATTCAATTGTTTTTGACTGATGTATACCTACCTATTGTACTCTCGATGTAGAGTAACTATATACATTAATATGTATGGTCAAAACTGTTGTCTCGTAGGCCTACTCAGAGATAAAAAGAAGAGCTAGGATGCGAACTCCGGCCGAGCGCGCAGTGCACCAACGCACTGCCGTTAAGCCACGAGACAGTTGATAACCTATGGGATACCCAGATATTTGTCCAGGCTATATGTTTTTTCCAACACAGATATTTAACACAAATAATGACTCATATTGGTCTGCTTAAGTTAACTGTTTTATATGCTTGCAATAGGTTTAGGTTTTGGCTGATGGCAATGACAATACCAGCATTAATCACTCAGTTTAGATTAGAAACATGTCGACATAGGCCGTGACAGAACATTTCTAGGGGGTGGGGTATTACACGTTTCCACTGTTTCCACCAATGATATGTATCGCTGCATCATCAACAACGTTGTTGGAACTACGGTGTTCGAACGTCGGAGGTAGCGAATTGCGACACAGGTACGATGCTTTCTGGAAACAGGTGTAACAGTGTCGTTGTTTGGTCGCAAGTTGCGTCGTACCATGGTGGTTAAGCAACGTCGTTGCTAACTTTTCTAGAAACGACCCCCTGATCAGGAGTCATCACGTCATTTTAGTAAAACAGTCACCAACACTAACCCTGAGCTTCTCACATTACAAATACACAGTCAGTGAACCTGAAAGCAGTGAATGCAAGCAAATATTCTGTAAACCTTTCTAACCTCAGTTGAACTAACACAATGTGTTTGCATTATAATGTGAATAAGCATTAAATTCATGAAAGCTATTCCAGTGTTTCTCTTTTATAATACAACAAATCTGAAATAACTTGTGTTCAGCTTGATATTTTCCATCAGTCACTTTTCAGGATGCACATTTTTTTTAAAAAAACAAAACAATTGTTGTCTAGCAGAGTGAGTAGCAGCTAAAGAGAGAGAGATAGAGAGAGAGAGAAAAAAAATTACCAGAAAGAACCACAGGTTCCTTCTACTAACCGGCCCCACAGGCTACAATCCACCACCTCCAAATGAAACGGTGGCCCGCCAATGGCAGCTTATGCTTTCACAGCATGGCCTTTCACATCTGTCTGTCACCCTTCATCCTGCCAAATGTGCAATCTGAATATTGGCGTTATTCCGAATAAAACCGGAATATGGTGTGCATGGAAACCATAGACTATAAAATATGAAAACGTAGCATTGTCATGACATGATAACGATTGACCTTGTGAATGGGCTCGCGGTACCCTGGGTGCAGCAGGCAAGGCTGGACACTTGGAGGTGGAAGGAGGCTCACCAGGCAAGATGTACAAGCATAGGCGGTGGTTTATTCATAAAAAAGGTGCAGTTCCATGAATACCCACACGGGGTGAATTGCCAAATGTAGTATTCCAAAAATAACCAAAGATGCAAATTAAATAAATGTCCAACAAAAATACTGGGCTTTTAGCTATTAGCTTGTAGCTTCCGGTT
This sequence comes from Alosa alosa, assembly GCF_017589495.1. Taxonomy (NCBI): domain Eukaryota; kingdom Metazoa; phylum Chordata; class Actinopteri; order Clupeiformes; family Clupeidae; genus Alosa; species Alosa alosa. Next base: position 12,404,122 of record NC_063210.1, on the reverse strand, counting down.
TGGCACAAGCAAACAAAACAACCATATCTTTAGCCAGTCAAAAAAACACAAGTCAGCAGAGCATTGTACCTACAGCACATCAGCATTTAGCTCTTACCCCATCGCTCTCTCGAACAGAAATGAGGCTCCCTTTAACAAAGAAAACCCCTCCCTTCTAAATTGACACCAATCAGAGCCAAGTGGCTCACCCCATTTCCCCCGTACAGGTAAGTATATCACACAAGTATTTACACAAACAATAAATCCCTCTAAATCAAAATATACATAATCGCGATTATCCACCACCAATATACATTCATAACAACATAACAACAAGGAAATAAACATTCATATCATGGCTAAATGCGCCCCCAATGTTCACAATGCACGCTCCCACAGCTCCGAGGCTGGAGAGAAAACCCCTCCTCTCCCAGCGAGCGCGCTTCGCATGGGCAGTTGAGCTGGAAGCGGCAGACAGGTAAGTTGGGTATGCTTGTGTTCGTGGCTATGGGGAAATTAACGGTGGAAAATGTGTGGAAAATGAGACATGGCAGTGGGGCCCTCACTACGTGTCAAAGATGGTATGTAAATTACTTTGTAGCAGAAGGAAGAAATGATAAATGAGTGTGTTTTACTGTCGCGGAGCTCTGTGCGTGAAAACGCCAAAATGCGAGGTTGTTGCAATGGCGCCGCCCGGACAAACATTCCCCCGCTTCCCCCCTACAAATCCACAAACTTTTCCCCAGTCCTGGCATGTTGCCCAAGTTCCCAGCAAACATACAAGCATTGTCCACAAGCATTACATTGTCCATCAAAGTCCTGGTGTGTTTCATACGTGTATGTGTGTGAGTGTATGCGAGTGTGCGTAAATATGAATGAATACGAAATCCGCGTTGCGCTTTGCTTGCGCAACGTAACAAGGGTACCTGCTGCGAGTAACCTCGCAAAACACTACTCTATCAAGAGTTCACAGCGTGGCAGTGAGGAGGGGGGAGATCACCTCCTCACAGACCTGTGACAGTTTTCGGGCGTGGCTTTGGATGGCGCTTAAAAACACAACGTCCCATTCATTCATAGGATAATAGCCTAAATCATTCAGTCATGAAAAGGAAACAACAGCATCTTAATATTTTTCAGGCGTTTAACCGTAACGTTAATAGACGTAGGCCTACTGTTCTTAGCAGTGATGCTGACACTGACAGCAGTGAGTGATTGTCCTCTAGTCACGGTGTACACATGACGTGAAAGCCGTGAAAAAATTGTACGCACAGTGTGTACAGGATTATGCCTGCCGGCGCCACTGTGCTACTGTTTACAATACTATGGAATACAACCCTAGCGGCACCCCTGAAGGTAGGCCTATGTACTGTACAAACAGGTGGCAATGATGTTAAAAACGCAAACTGCCTGTTGAGGGAGCTGAAAATGGCACATTGCGTTTTTCGTGTCATGCATATGCATTCATGGGAGGATCCAGGGGAAAGTGGGAGTTTAGCGTAAAGAGATGTGAGGGGAAGCATAAAGAGCGCCTAATTATGTATTCCCAGAGAATGTCTAATAAGGGGAGAACCGCCACTCTCGGGAAACTTCCGGTTTCTGAACTGGTTGCAGTTCCTGTTCTGGTTCCACATGAGGGCGCTCACGAATAAGTGCAGAATTAATGAAGCTGTCTATGGAGCTGTACCCCTCAAATCCACTTTTCTCGGGATATAATTTTTTGCCCAGAAATTTGAATGTTGCATGCAAAAGAGGGGGCAGAGAAAATACACACCGCTAAGTATTATATTTTTTGAGTCACTTATTTGTTCTAAAAAGCCTTTCAAATCCGTCAATGACGTCATTCATTAGCAGAAAGCTAGTGTGTTGTGGGCAACAACGACCCAACCTGTAAGAAATTGAAAGAACGTAAGTACTCGTTCATTCAACTTTTGACCTATAATCCATAGTGAGCTTGCAGAAACCACAATCACAATCACAATCAAATCTTCGATTTTTCAACAACCAGGTCAAGAAAGAAATTTAGCCGTCTAGCTCCATAGACCCCCATTGTTTTTGCACTTATTCATGATCGCCCCTAGTGGAACTGCAACAGATTGCAGGTACAATGGAGTTAATAGGGAGTGATCCGGCTCTCCGTAAACGGGCTCTGGTATTCCGCAGGTATGTACAAAGACTGCTCCTGAAAGTGCATGTCTATTCTGCGCCTAAATACTTCCGCCTTGCAGGTGTTAATCCAAATTGCAATTCAATGCGTCAATAAGAGAACCTTTCAAAGACAATAGAATCGCTATTTAGAGCACCAGCTTAGTATTTGTACTATCAAAAGCAACCTTAACTTTCGTTGGCTTTTCGAATGTCTTACTTTCACTTTCACGTCATTCACTTAAACTTTCCTACTTGCTAGATTTGACCAATCTTCCATAGCCTACGTGCACAAGTAGTTTGAGTAGAACTACTGATTTTCATTATCTCCCTGCTTGTTGACATCATGTATGGTATTATTTCATGATCGCTAAACCTTTGATTCTTTTTAATGTTTTTAATGTTCACTTCAGTTCAGTTGAACTGCCGTTCAGTTGTGGACGTTCGTAAATTGCGGTAATGGGCGGAGAAAGGCAGAGAAAGGCGCAGTTTTTTACACTATGGATTGAAAATTTGATAAATACTACGGAAACTTGGGTCTGACAGCGTTCGCAATCTGCGGTATGTCCATGGCGCTGATAACGCTATGTTCGCAAATGTACGTAGCCTACATCTGGCCCTGAGTGTCAATCTGAGCGTTATCCCACTCTCCTCCATCTGCTCTGCCTCCATCCTCTCCTTGGTGTCTTCTGCAGTTCCTGTCCAATGTTCCTCCCCAGCAGCGCCAGCCTCCGTTTTGAGATGGACGGACGCTCTGAGGGTGTCTGTCTCACTTGTCCTCTGTCCTGCCACTGCAGACAAACACAGAGAAGCACTCATAGATCAGAACAACCCTGATCAATAAGAAGAGGCAGGATATGAATCTGATGGTGCATAATAGTCACAAAGTGAGAACAAACTTATGGCATCTTATATTACATCTAATCAAAGTCTAAGACGAGAATGAATACACTGTATTGAATTTTACTTCAATTTGATGGTGCACATTTGACTTACAATTCGGTCTTTTGCCGCATTCACTGTCAGTTCTCCTGAGAGGATTATTTTCATCTGAAATAAATTAAAAAAGAAGACAGATCATCTGGCTGTAAAAATATATGCCTGTACTTTTCTATAAACTAAATCACCTACTAGGTGGCCTTGAAATGCATTTCTCTCCATTAGAGCACAGAGGTGGTTATTATCGAAGATCCTGCTGTCGTGAGTTGATCCTGGCCACCGGGCTACAATGTTGGTGATAAGGGCCTTCTCATCACACACAACCTGAACATTAATAGAGAAGTAGCCCTTTTTTTGTTGTGAAAAAGCTCACCATTTTCTCCACCAGGGTTTTTAATGGGGATACGAGTGCAGTCAATTGCTCCCAGCACTCCAGGAAAACCAGCTCTTCTATAAAAACCAGCTGATGTTTCTCCTGTTGGGGCAAATCTGACATACTGGTCTTTTAAATCTGCAATGGCTTCTGATACCCTTTCAACAATCCTACTCACGGTTGATTTATGCACTCCAAAAAGGTCCCCATCCACCATCTGGAAGCAACCGGTAGCATAAAACCGCAGGCCTATCAGTAGTTGGAGCAAAGGTGGTATAGCTGCATTCCGAGCTGCCATGTTTAATTGCAAATATGATTCGTTTCATTTAACCTTAGGACAGATTCCTTGTTGAAATGGTACCTCTTTGAAAATTCCTCATCATCATAAAACTCCATTGGGTTGAGACGGTCTCTAATTTTCCTTCGTGGGACTCGATTTTCTTAAAACCATCTGATATATGCAGCCATTTCAGAAATGTAAACCACCTCAGCAGTGGGTTTAAAATTAATCCCTAACTGAAATTTAAATCTGAGTTTAAAGCAGTTGAGCAACAGGGTTAAAATTAATCCAGGTTTATATGAATTTCTAAGCCAAGATCAAAAGGATGGTTTAAATGTAATCTTGATTACTTTTAAACTAGATTTAAAGTTTGGTGCAACTGGATTAATGGATAAACCTTGATCTAATCCAGGTTAAGACTTAATCCTTGTTGGTGCAACCCACCCTAAGTCTAAGTCTAGATGTACCACAGAGCGGTACAAAATATGACCGCCGCCCAGTCCTGCACATTATCTCCACAAAAATAAATTACGCTTGTCAATTTGTCTCCATCTTTTACTCCATCCCATACTTTTGTGTATGTAAATGAGTGTGTGCATAGTGTGTGTGTGTGTGTGTGTTTGTGTATATGTGTACTTCTGTGTGTGTGTGTGTGCATGCGTGCCTGTGTTTGTGCATATGTGTGTGTGTGTGTGCATGCATGTGTACTGTGTGTGTGTTTATGTGTCTGTGTGTGTGCGTGCATGCATGTGTGTGTTTATGTGTTTGTGTGTGTGTGCGTGCATGGGTGTATGTGTGTGTAGCTGATATGGCCCACCATGAATGGAATTCCACAAAACTTGCATTCAGAGGGTGTCATAATGCATTCAGAGGGTGTCATAATTATCCTACACTTCAAATTTGAGTGCAGTTTTCAACCTGTCAGCCAAAGATACCTGTGATTACAATACCTCATTTTTGCTTTTTCATTTTTAACTAGGTAGGGCTATACCTCAAATGACTGGATATGACATGGCCCCTGGAGACCAACATACATGTACAAAAATAATTTTTGTCAACCTACGCCCTACGGTTCTCTTGATATTCACTTACATATTCATTTATTGTATGACCCCCTATGAACAGAATTCCACGCAACTTGGCATGCATTCAGAGGGTTTCATTTTTTACTAGGTGGAGCTATACATCAAATGGCAATAGATCAAAACGAAAATCAATGGTGTCATCCTTGTGGGGCTACATGCTCACCAAGTTTCGTGCACCCTGGTCTTTCAGTGTCCCGGGAATCGTTGACACAAAATTACTGAAAAATCCGGAAGAAAAAACTCTGGCTTAACCTATATGACCGCTGCTTCGCTGCTCGGCGGTCATTATAAGTACATTTTCCTCATTTTGCACTTCTATTTCAATTTACATTTAAAAAAACTACATTTCTGTACTACAGAACTTCAATTACAGGTTGGTAAGACACAGAAAACTTGATCACCACATCAGTGATGGTGTGATTTCTTTTAATTTTTCCTTTCCTGGTTCTACATCATCAACCTGAGACATGAGTAGTGCTCTTTTACTGTAACAACACCTCACTGTCTGTGATGAATTCTGAATGAAGCACACCACTCTAGACATGCAAAGATGTCATAACATTGGAAATGGTGACATTGTGTGGTCACTATGTGGAACAGCACAAGAGGGACGTGCCAAAGGCTCGCTCAAAACAGCACAGTAAGATGACCCCACCACTTGACAGTCCAATAAAAACATCCTTTCTTTCAGAAACAATGTTCAGATCTCAGATTTTTCAGATGTTCACGGGGGTATTCCAAGTATGTGGTTTAGTGACAAACCTGGGTAAGTTAACTCAGAGTAAGGGGTAAACCTCCTAATAGAAGAGCTGTATGGCTTCATTCTCCTAACAAAACAATGCTATAGGACTCTTGTTGTAGGAGGTTTACCACTTACTCTGAGTTAACTTACCCAGGTTTGTCACTAAACCATGTACTTGGAATACCCCCCTGATCTGATTAGATGAAACACATCTAAACTAGATGTGACTGCCGCTCAGTCCTCTTGTCAATTTCTCTGCAAATCCATCCTCCCCTACTATTGTGTGGGTTGGCAAGTTTTTGCAAAATCTGTAGAATCATTTTATGCAAGCAAACCACATACAGAGGCATTCTATATTGTTGAGGTCGGACATGATAATCATCAAAACACCTTGCATATTGACTTGACTACCTGTGCTGTGCACTGATGCATTGGGTGCTGCTATTGCTCTGCTTCTAGCCTCTCTGGTCCTGCACTGTGCTGAGTGAGGCAAAACCAATAATGTGTGCTTCTTTTACCGATATTTAACAATATATTTTGCATTTCTTATGTAACGTCAAACTTGGCACTGCACAGAGAGAGAGAGAGAGAGAGAGATTTTTTTCTTGTAATTAAAGGTATGCACCTTTCACCTTGATGGTAAACAAACTTGTAATAGGGGAATCTTTCACCTAGCATAGTTATAGTTAACGAGAGAACCAGCCATGCAACTTCAAGAAAGGCAACCCGAAGACATCTCGTGAGAATCATGAAACATTACCTTGTCAGTGTATAGCTCTTTGGAGATAGTTTTTGCCTGTTGTTAATCCTAAACCTCCTAAACAAAAGCATTTTCATTGTGTATAGGGGGGACAAGCCGTGAAGTAGGCTATTTACCTCGGCAGAGTAAAATACAAATATATCGCGACTCTAGAGGGAGCTCTACAGTCGTCAAAAATACCTGAACCTTCATAGTATACCTTTGTATAGAAAGATGTATGTGTGCTTCTCTGTGTGTGTGTGTGCATGCATGCGTGCTCGCATATTTATGGGTGTGTTTGTGTCCCAATTTATGAATGTGTATGTGTGTGTGTGTGTGTGTGTGTGTGTGTGTGTGTGTGTAATTTCTCACCATACCCTACAGGCAACCCTTCGCTCAACACCACCATCTACAGGCTGATGGATGTACAATCACTAAATGTACACATAAATTAATTAATTGTATACCCCCCCATAGATGGAATTCCATGAAATTTGACATATCCCCAGAGGCTGTCAGGGTTATCATACACAAGCAATTTGGTGCAGTTCAGAACATCTTAACCGAAGATAGTCGTGATTTAATAGTGAAATGTTGCATTTTAATTTGTGACTGAGAGGGGGCAAATCACAGATGAGTGCTTATGGGCTAAGTTGATGGGCTAGACGGGCCCTTAAGACCAACATATCATATATCATAAATATTTTGTCATCTTGGGTGCAATGGTTCAGGATGTTATGTAACAAAAACTGCATTTTTCAGGTTTCAGGGGGCCTGAACGCCAGCTACCCTAGCGATGGTCATTATAAGCAGTGCCCTTAAATGTGCTGTAAGTGGAAAACACACACAGACACACACACACAAACATTCAGACACTCACACACACGTCTCCATTCACAAGAAATTTGAACAGTAAACCAAAATGAAAAAAATTCTGCTCACCTTGAATTCTTTTGACATATGACGACAATGTCTCCTCCACTTTAAAGTCTCCATGAATGACCTGACACTTAAGCAGCCCCCTGTCTGAGTCTGTGACGACTCTCCGTTTCAGTGACACGTTTCCCCTCAGCGGGTCCTCAGAAAGGACACTCACTGTCCCCTCTGTCCCTTGTCCAGTCTCATGAAGGTAAATACAGTCTGTCCTCTATAGCTGCTTCATTCCCATGGCAGCCACACTGGTCTCAACACAGTTGACGGCCAGGTTCGAGTGATGTGGTCATTAGGGTCAGTGTGGATTTCAGCAGAACATCTGTGGGCATGTGCATATAACATATACTGTATATATACATTAAGATTTTTTTTCACTGTATAAAAGTGCTGAATGGGCATTAATAAGGACCATTTTGCACCGTGTTTACACAAATAAATGATCAAACATTTTCTATCCCTCACCTTCCTCTTCCTATATGATGCACTTCCTCTGTTTTAACCCAAATAGTTCACAAAACGGCAGCGTATGAGTAAGTGTATAAACTTTTTATCATCTGTATTGTATTGTTATCATGTTACATCTGATTAAGATGAGTTGATCTGACAGAGATGAGTGTAAACTAGTGCTAGTAAAGGATCTTATCCTGGTCTGCAGTTTGGCCCCACCAACATACTGAGAGTTCATGCTGTGTAAAAATCGGTCCCACCAACACTGAACTAGCAATGCTTAGAGAAGCCTTGCTTCTTATAATGTTTTATAAACAATTTTTACGAGTCATTTCGTATGCCAGCTGAAAAGTATGGTTGGTTTGGTAAGGTCTCTGTCCAGGGTCCTGAAACCCCCCTCGCAAGGGTATGTGTGGGAGTGACTGCTCAGACAGGCGTCAGCCAGGATCCCTGCGTGCACTACACCCCTGTCTATTCCCAACTGAGCAGGACAGGAGGTAATTGTGTGAGCATCAATTGGAATGACAAGGTGGAAGAGGGAAAGTGGGAATAAATTGCCAAATACTGTAAGAGGTCTGGGAAAATCCCAATGCTCGCCTCCCAAACTTTTATTTACTTCATCATTTGCAAGGATCCTACAATGTCTATAAATTGAGGTAAATTGAGACCTGTAGATTGAGGTCTGGACTTTGACTCGGCCAATCCAGAACATTCACCTTGTTCTCTCTAAACCATTTCTGCAATAGATTCAGTAAAAGAGAAGACACGTGTGGAGTAACATGCATGTTGTTTGGCTAGTTTGGCATGCCACTAACAAGACACACATTACAGTCTTACAAGAAGGATGGGACTGACATCCGAATCTGCAGCAAAGAATACAGTTGTGCAAATCTCCATGGAAAGAGCGTGTGCACAGGAGCTTCTGTCATTTATCAGGTATTTGTGCATCTGATCCATTATGTGCATCCACAGAGAATCAGTACACTTTACAACATGAAAATCACACGATTGCAACAGGGGAGGGGAGTGGGGGTAACCCAGCACAGGCAAGCAGCCATCCGGTCCTGCAGCCATTGTCGCCGCTGGTAACAGACCCGTTTAAAAGACTGGGGGTACAAAGCAGCGAACAACAAATGACCTGTGAAAACGTCAACTGTTTATCGTTACAGCTAATTTCATATGATCAGACGTCTGCTATTGTAGGAATCTTCCACAGAACCAAATTGTATTCATACAAAAAGAACTGGTTCCTCTACTGAGTAGGCCTACATGGAAAACTGGTACCTCTCTAAGACAAGTCAGGTAAGGGGAAGAGTCGGGTGTAAACAGAACAATGACACATTGAAACAGGAAATAGCTAGTGAAGCCTAGATTTTTTAATTGCAATTCTTACAATTTCAGGGTGGCCATTTCATGATTTTGTTATGTATACATTATGTATTACATGGACAGAATATGCTGTAATTATTCTATAGTTAACAACATTCTTTAATTTGATACAGTGGAGCCACTGGCTTGTACAGAAACACTCTAAGAGTTACAAAAGAAATCATTTCCACAATGAAAAATATCATGCAAATGATTTGTCACCATATTACACACTGAATACTGTTAAATAATAAAAACATCACACCTTACTTTAATGGTGCATATTTGTATAGCTACTGATAGTTTGTTGACAAACATATTCAACAAACTTTGGTTGGTAAAATAATTACCAACTATGTTCAACTCTCCACTACCAGGTAACCAACCCCCATCCACACCACACCTAATCTGACCTACACACAAAAAAGTATGTGTCCTACGGTAAACGACATGTAAACATTTCTTTGTTGATTGTGGTTCAAATTAACTTGACCAAATATAAGAACATGCAAAGTGGCCTCTTGGGCCTACCAGATGATTGACAGACAAGCGACTATAAACAGAACTTTCCAGAAATTGGAATAAGTCCATTCTTAGTAGTGAAGTGGTGGCAGACAGTTACATATTTTGAAGGGTCTGCTACTTCATGCATAAGGACTCATAGCTGGTCCAACTCCAGTCTAGTTCCTGTAACAAAAAGAAGTCAGAATGTCAGGATAGATAGTTCAAACCAGAGACCACTCACAACATTGGTGGGTTAGCTCAATACAGCATTTATCCCAATCCGTGAATTAGTGAAACACACTCAGCACACAGTGAACACACAGTGAGGTGAAGCACACACTAATCCCGGCGCAGTGAGCTGCCTGCAACAACATAGGCACTCGGGGAGCAATGAGGGGTTAGGTGCCTTGTTCAAGGGCACTTCAGCCGTGCCTACTGTTCGGGGTTCAAACCGGCAACCCTCCGGTTACAAGTCCGAAGCGCTAACCAGTAGGCCACTGCTGCCCCTAAAGGAGCAAGGTTGGTGTCGTGAACCCTTGCGCACGCGCATTTCTGCCAAGATACTGTAGATGCCCGATAAAAAGCGCTGCAATATGGCTGCCGAGTGGAGGGACTTGCCTATGTGCTTTCGTTCTGAATGATGTCCGGGGCATTTTGAAACGTATAGGGTTAAGGTTAGATTAGGATTAGGGTAAGGGTTAGGTTTAGGGTTAGAATAGTCAGTTACGAGTAGAAGTTACAAGAGCATCATCAGGAATGTCATCCGGAACTCCCGCCATATTGTCCGTCGGGCAGCTTTGATGTAGACACTACCCTTTGCATTCGGCCTATTGTTTAAATCAGGGCCAACAATAATAAACACAGGTGTGTACATTTCACAGGTAGGAAGAGGTCAGAGAACTTGAAACAGAAACTTTAAGGAAGAAATTTCTTCCTTAAAGATATTTCCATATATGTGTGTGCTGGGTGCTTTACTTATGTGTTCTTTACTTCTGTATGTGAACAAGATTATACATGGAAATGTACGGGTGAACAGGAACATAGATGTTGAGAGATGTTTTTTATTTATGGCATCCCTTCTCAAGGTAATAGGGTCTGAGTGCTGGTTTATTAAGATAGAAGGGGCCCTGACTTGGAGAAGCCATCTCCTACTAGGCCCTTGAGCAAGGCACTTAACCCCAAGTTGCTCCGGGGACAATGTGATCCCTTGTAATATAGCTGACATATGTAAGTCACTTTGGTCAAGAAGTGTCTGCTAAATGTAATGTAATGTAATGTCTTTGCTTTGGGACCTCAGACTGCGTCTGGTAGCAACACGATGTGGGTCTCCGGTGCTGTAAATAAAGCTCTCTGAGATTTCTGACTCAACTACTGACTGGCTGAGACTTTGTTCAACTCATTGCTAAAATCCTAGACCAATAATAGCAGCACCTCACACAAAGAACAATAAAAAACACAAAATAATAAAATAAAATAAAATAAAAAACAACAACAAAAAACAAAACAAAATAATGGCATTTTTTCACCTACGCCATGATGTCACGTCACAATTTGTTTAATGCGCTCAACACGTCCCTTGCCTACCTAAAAAGTGTCACAGAACCTATAACAATAATAAACAACAATAATAAACATACAGTTAAGCCCATTCATATCCATTAAAAATTTCAATTTCATATGATTTCTTCTTTGGCCAATCAAGCACTTTTTCTTTCATGTCTATCTCTAGCACAATATAAATTGTCTTTGCTTTTCATCTTGTTTAATTTCCACTACAAATAAAAACTTGGCATGGGTATATTTTGGGCTTAACTGTCCCCAAAGTCTGACCCTGGCGTGCCCACTCACGCCCATACTGTGGGCCTGTCGCAACATGATAGCTTTAGTTCATGAACGAGACACTGCGTTCATCATTTAAGTTCATTCCACAACAGCTGTCTTAGGAAGATCTGCAACCTCTACAGGCCTAAGAAAGAATCCAAGAAGGACCTGAGCCAGGAGAACGGGCTGTAAGAACTTGTCCCCAAGAGATCAAAGAAAAGAAGGATCAGAAGACGTGGTCACATCCTGAGAATGCCCAGTGACAGGATTCCTAAAGCTGCCCTCCGCTGGACTCCAGCTACTTACATGTAACAGAACAGAGGAGCAGGCCAAAGACAAGTCTGCGGAGAATTATCATGGCTGTGCCGGAGGAGATGGCGAGGTATCAGCCAAAGCACAAGACCGTAATGTGTGGAGGAAGCGAACTGCAGCCATATGTCCCACAAGGGTGGTTAAAATGGATGACTAACTAACCACGATGGTACACATACTGTGTCCCTCCCCTGTGCCTGTGTCCATGCACTCACCAGCATGCTGTGGGCCTGGTGGTCCTGGGCCTCTCTCAGCAGGCCGCTGAGCTGGGACAGCCTCCTGTGGCTCTCCTGAAGCAGCGCTGCCGTGGACTCACTGACACAGAGCGACAGACGAGAGAAAACCATTACACTGTTGATATGTATGTGATACGGATGTGACATGGATGTGATATGGATGTGACATGTATGTGATATGTATGTGATATTTCAAGGATTTGGGGATATTATTTGTCACATACATAGAGATACTATTGCAAAAACTATTACTACTGCAATTACTATTACTATTACTACTACTATACTATAGTGAAATGGCAATATGCCCAATGTATTTCCCTGGCTCGGCTTGGGGTGTGTGATGTGGTGGTGCTGGCAGCAGCCCCTTACCTGTCTCCAGGGCTGGGGAGGGACGCCAGGGGGTGTGGGCCACTGGGGGGCTGCGAGGACGGGGAGGGGTGCCAGTGGGGCATCGTCGGGCTCATGGAGTCTGGGCTCGCCGTTACAGAGTTCCGGAAAGAACTCTGAGAGAGAGAAAGAGATAGAGAGAGAGAGAGAGAGAGACACACGAGTAGCACCTGAGTATTCACAGTGAGGAAAAGAAATCTACCAACAGATTAATAAGCGACTAGAAACCCAAAAATGACAGAAAGGAAATCTATTTTTTTCTTGAAAAAGGTTTTTCTTTTCTTTGGCTTACGAAAAAATTAATCAGCTCAGCAGTGAAATAGCCCTCATCCTGTCTCAGCCAAATTCAACTTAAGTTCTCAAAATAGTCTTTATTTCTTCTCAATCTATTCTTATCTTGCCTTATTTATCGCCTGAGAAACCAGTGAGATGTAATTTCAAAGAGTTCCGGAAGGAAGGAAGTCTGAGCGGACTAACATGGCCAGGAGTGTGTGTGTGTGTGTATATATATATATATGTGTATGTGTATGAATTTGTGTATGTATGTATGTGTGCGTACATGTGCATTTGAGTGTGTGTGTGTGTATGTATTTGTGTATGTTTGTATGTCCATGTGTCTAGTCTGTCCCTCTGTGTGTGTGTGTGTGTGTGTGTGTGTGTGTGAGAGAGAGAGACTCACACAGGCCAACTTCAGCAGGAACCAGAACTCCTTCTGTCTGCGGGCCTGCATGTTCATGATGGCCTGGTCCGCCTGACGGATCTGCTCCTGCACTCGCTCGATCCGAGGGAACAGCTCCACGATCTTCTGCTTACTGATCAGGATCTTTCTGTTAAGGAGGCACACACACACACACACACACACACACACACACACACACACACACACACACAACAAAAAATCCTCAATCATCTCTCTGATTAAATGTGTGTGCGCGTGCGTGTGTGTGTGTGTGTGTGTGTGTGTGTGTGTGTCTCCTTACTCCAGGTGCGAGTACAGATCTTTGAGCACTTGCGCTGCATTCTGGGCACTCTGTGTGATGAGACTGACCATGGCTTTGTTGTCGCTGGTTGTCCCAGGGTCTAAGACGGAAGCGCAGGTTAGCATAATCATTCTCATACAGATGACATGCACTACTTCAGCATACACTTAGATGAGACTTGAATGTAGAGATATAAGAATTCAGTCTCTAAAATGTTCAATTGTAAACTTACTTTTACACTGTTTCTTGAGCTGTCTGTACAAGTCTTTTGCTTTTTCTTCCCTGCAGAAAAAGACAGAATAAGAAAGAACAAGGTTTAAAAACAAAATGGATTACATTTAGAGGGTGAAAAGGGGTATTTATACTATTTATACCTCTCAATGGTATGTTGTTGTTTACCTGCACTATGAATATGTAAACAACTTAGAAACAGCACATAAACTTGTAAACAACTGTAATCAAATGCAATGTTAGTGATGAAATACACAGACTGGATTGGCTAAAGGTACAGCTGATTCTGGAATATTTTTGACCAAAGCCTCAAATGGCCAGCACCTTTCCAAAGCCAGTTTTTTCGGCTCAAAAATAAATCCAAGACACGTCTGTGAATTTAAGGATTTTAACCACACAGGCTACTGTGAAGTTACATGCAGGTCTCTTTTACGGAGAAAACCCATGTTAAAATAAAACTCTGTAGTCACACATTTGATTGTGTTGGTATGCATATATGTTGTAGTATGTGATTCCTACTGTGTGTCTTGGAAATGTTATAACATTATTTAAATAGATTAAGAAAGCCAACGCTATGGTGAGTACTATGGATGGATTGATTTGTTTAGATCCAGTGAAATTGCTGCCTTGACAATGCTACATCACAGCTTTGGTACTCTATTGAAAACAATGGCAAAAGAACAGACCATGTCACCATGGCAACACTTTTTTTTCTGACAGAAGATTTTGTAGAGAGACACTAACGGAAAAACTTCAATGTGATGGAGGTGGTAGATCCTGTTTTTGGTACATAAACCCATGCCCCATGTAACCCATGGAAACCTATTAGCACGTCCTTACTCACAGTTTGTCTAGAACCTCTCCCTGATGCCGGGCAAAAGGACTTCTCTGTAGCTCCACGATCTCGCAGTGCAGAGCCATGATCTCCTCATCCAGGTGACCCACTTCTGCCACCTAGAGGCAGGGTAGATGCACTGTCACTCATTTCACTCAAAAGTATCCTGTACACCACAGTATGTAGAGAAAGACATGTAACAGCTGTGATAATATAACTCCTATAATGCAAATTAGTCATATGCAAATGCAAATTAGTCATTGTTTTTTGGTTGGGTGACATTTGAATGTCATTTGAACGTTCAAAAATTCCTCCAATCCATCCATGTTTTAAGGCAGTCTTTTTGTAATGGAATATCAACAATGGTCCCACCTTATTAGAGATGAAAACATTCATTCAGAAACTGTTCAATAAAACAAAAATAAAAAAATCAATAGAAAAGCTGTCTACACACTGTACCTCTTCAAATGTAGTAGCTTTCTCCTCGTTCGTTTGCCAGGCCTTCAGCATCTTCTCAGAATCTTTACAAAGACAGACAGTTCATTTCTATGTACTTATGTTGCTACTATGTTAATTTTGAACAAAGTTATACCAATAATCCAATGGGAAAGCTACGCTGATAAATCGACAAATGGAATAGGTTCACACATTGTATTTAGAGAGCTGCATTGGGTTGATATCATGATCAATATCATGCAATCTAAACCATGCAGAAGTGAAGAGAGGAAAAGAGAAGAGCACAGAGCCAAGGGGAAGAGAAGAGAAAAGAAGGGAAGGGAAGAGACACATTTCACTCACATATCCCCCAGTGCATTTGGTCGCTGTACTTCTCTAGGTCGTACTGGAGGCAGCTCTTGAAGAAGTCCAGTTTAGCTTTCAGCTGCTGTGACTCAGCGAACATGGTCGCTTTGAGACGTGTCAGGTTGGTGTTGTAGTGGAGTAGACTCAACCTACCAATGAGAAACACTGTCAGCACGGGCACATCCTGGGGAACTCGACAGTACTTTTACTACTAGGGAACTCGACAATACTTTTACTACTAGGGAACTCGACAGTACTGTACTTTTACTACTAGGGAACTAGACAGTCCTTTTTTTTTTTAAGTATGTTTTTGGGGCTTTTTATGCCTTTAATCAGACAGGACAGTGGAGAATGACAGGAAGTGAGTGGGAGAGAGAGTGGGGGTGGGATCCGGAAAGGACCACGGGGCGGGAATCGAACCCGGGTTGCCGGCGTATGGTGCAGGTGCCCCAGCCAGTCGCGCCACGGCCGGGGCCAGTACTTTTACTACTAGTGAACTAGACAGTACTTTTACTACTAGGGAACTCGACAGTACTTTTACTACTAGGGAACTCGACAGTACTTTTACTACTGGGGAACTCGACAGTACTATCTTGTTGAAGGGTGGTGGGGGTTGGGGGTGTTATGCCTATAATCTGATAGGACAGTGGAGAGAGTGACAGGAAGCGAGTGAAAGAGAGAGATGGGGTGGGATCAGGAAATGACTCGGGCCGGACTCGGACCTGGGCACATGAACCTGAATATGGTACAGGCACTGTAACTGTGCCCCTCACCGCCCCTTATGTTTTAGAGTAGGTTCACTTGGTCACACAATGTCTCACAAATCTGACCTGTGATTATTTTCCAATCCCATCTCTCTCTCTCTCCCACTCGCTTCCTGTCACTCTTCACTGTCCTAACTGAATAAAGGCAAACCAATCCCAAAGCTGTACTTTCAACCAAAATTGTACTTTCAACCAACACTGTCCTTTCAAAACAAGAGAGAGGAGAGCTCACATGGCAGCTCTCTGGCCCTGGAAGAGGCAGCTGCAGTCTTCCTTTAGACGGCACACATAATTCACTGCCTCACACCACACCTTCTTCAGACGGACCACAGGCTTCTGCTCCTCTTGCTCCACCACTGCAGGACAGGACAGAGAGACAGAACGAGTGAGAGTGCAGGGTCAGTCACTATCACAGGAAGATATGTCTGTTGGGTTACAGGAAGCTAGCACATTTCAGACTTGTTGATAAGGCCTCCCTCCACAGGATGTTCAATGTCAGGGTCAGATTGGAGACAAAGACAAACAGCTTGTTTGTTTCCACAGGATATGCAAGGACACAGGATATGCAAGGACATTGTTCTGATCTCTGGTTGGTTAAATAGGTCATAGATCTTACACACTACAGAAAAATATAAAGCCTTTTTTAAACGTTTATTAAAACTTCATTATTTGATTCGATTTATGACTAAAGCTTTCCTTAGTTACATTCTTCTCTAAAAGACCCAATTTGGCTTCCATTATCAAAAGTGTTCGCGATGATAATAGGATGTATGCCGAAAGTCAGAAGGCTACACAGGAAAACAGGTCTAATCACATCCGCTTTTCAAGTTGGATAGCGTTGATTACAACACAAACACGGTAAAATAGCGATAAATAAGCATATGTAGGTGTATAGGTTATATTTAAAGCATTGTTATGTGTTTGAAATTGGACCACTGATTTAGTTCAATACTCAAATGTTGATGGTTGATTTTTTTTGTTTTAACTTTGCATGCTGTTGTACAATACAATAACGTCAAAGGCGATAAAACCGCATTTCAAACGCAGGTTAACAGTATTGTATTTGACGCTAGCTGAATTGCTGTCAGAATCAACCTTATCACTCGATAAACGGATGTGATTAGACCTGTTTTCTGGGATAGCCTTCTGACGTTCAGCATAAACCCTATTGTGTTCCCCAAATCATCAAACCTAAGAGTTCTCTTCACCCAGGGTAGCTTTACCTTTTTTCTTCAAGAGTTCTACTGAGAGAAATGTCCCAGCCCTACTCTGAGGACAGTAGGCTGATACTCACTGATAGCCTTGACCTTCTCCGAGGGTTGCCTTGTATTCAGACCTGTGTATTTGGTCACTGTCTTGTCAAAGAGGAACACCATGTTGCTGTCCCAGCCTTTCTGTAAGAGGGGGACATAAGAGATCAACAAAGGGGAATTAACCTGTCCTATACACACCTATACCCCCACACACACACACACACACACAGCCATACATACATAAAGGAAAGGAGACAGGTTGACTGAGTGATTGGAATGCATCTGTTTAGACAGTGAGGTTGAAGCAACCTGAAGAACAGGAAATGGTTTAATCATCCAAATATTTAAACAGTGCTGTAATTGTTTCTGTAATTGATGCTGTAATTGTTTCACATTTCTGTTTGACATATATTCACATCAATCACAGATGCTTTCATCCACTGACTTGCACTAAATCAGACATGTCATCAGCATGTGTCCTTCCTTCTAGCTATGCTGCATGGTCATATATGTGGCATAATATGTGGGCAATGATCTCTCTGCTTGTATTTTTTCAACTAGTGTACTAAGTGTGCTCTAGGTTGTAACTTATTTCAACAGCAACAGACAAAATGTTACACTCAACTAAATGGGTACAGTTCAGATCAATGTCTAAACAGTTGGTTCAATTTGCTTTTACATGTATGCTTGACAACCACTCAATAACACAAACCATCATATTCTATTATTATTAATAGTAGTATTATACCGTGTTAGTATTTTGGGCAGTAGGAACCATTTTGGCAAAGGACGTTTGGTTCAATACAGATGTGTACCCAATGTACCAAATGCAGTCTTAAACAATAATCAACTGTAGGCTATTTTTTGCATGTTGCATAATTCTCCATCCTTCCCTCTCTTCTACCTCTCTCTCCCCCTCTCTTTCTCACCAGGCCTTCCATGACGCACTGCGCGGCTGACTTCCTGGGGTCCAGGGACACCCCGACTTTCTGCAGGATCTCCTGGTCGCCGGCTGCCACGCCTGTCTCCGCCTCCAGGCGCGTCTGCAGGCTGTTCACGCTCTCGTCAGCGGACAGCTGGAAGGAGTGGACACGCCCCGTGCCCATGTTCAACACGTGCACCACCTTCACAGGGAAGATGAAGGAGCAAACGTCAGATACAGGGCATGTTCAACACGTGCACCACCTTCACAGGGAAGATGAAGGAGCAAACGTCAGATACAGGGCATGTTCAACACGTGCACCACCTTCACAGGGAAGATGAAGGAGCAAACGTCAGATACAGGGCATGTTCAACACGTGCACCACCTTCACAGGGAAGCAAACGTCAGATGCAGGCGAGTGAGGTTAAATGACTCATCTGGTTGTTTTACTAATCTATCCTCGAAACGACTATCCCCATGGGGATTTTAAAGACTAATCCATCTGTCTGTCTGGCTATATTTAAATTTGTTGGTAACCTTCCACAAAAGAAGAAAAAACCCTCAAGTTTCTCAAGTTTTCTAAGAAATTATTTGAAACTGACAAAACTGCTGTTATATCTACCCCAACAATGATGTAACCCCCACCCTTTTTATTTTCTTTTTCTTAAATGGTCTTGTTATGTGTTATTGTATGTTACTCTCAACACCACCTTCACACGAAAGATAAAGGTCAAAGATCAGATGCAGAGGAGTGGGGTTATATGACTCATCTAGTTATCTTTCTAATCTATTCTCCTTACAGAGGCGCAGTGCTTTCTCATGTAAAAACATAGTGTACTAAGTAAGAATACTGACCCTAACAAACATTGCCGTCTTTAAAACATTATTATCTACAGTGTTATATACAAGTAATAATAGTTGTCTTTCTACCCAGTATATAGGCCTGCACACACACACATAATTTATTTATTTAAATAAGTGTATTTAAATATTTTTTTCTCCCAGACCTTGATGTTGAGTAGCTGGTCAAGCAGCTCAAAGCAGCGGGGTTTCTTAGTGTCGGGGTTCACGGGCCCTCCTCTCCCGACAGAGTTCCACTGCAGCATCAGCTGCAGCACATGCTCCAGAGGCTCCACTAGAACACTACACACACACACACACACACACACACACACACACACACACACACACACACACACACACACACACACACACACACACACAAATGCACACACACAAATGCACACACACACAGAGAGAGAGAGATAGAGATAGAGAGAGAGAAAGACACAGATAGACAGATAGACAGATGTGAGTGTAACGTAAATTAATCAACTTACATTGCCTTCGTCTCTGATGTGACATAACAATGGGGCGAATTCTCCCATTCGCGTGTAAATCGCGCGTAAGCCATTTTTTACGCGCTTCAGTTACGCACTTTTCAGTTAGGCCCATTCTCCCATTCATGCTTCTGTCACATCCACAGTGTGCAAGTTCGAAATCAAGGCAGCCTTATGAAAGAGGCGTGATTTATTTAAAATAGAACCAGACTAATCTACAGTACCACGTCGTTAATTTAGGATGATATGAAAACACGTAACGTGGACTTTCTCATTGACCTTCTGAATGCCATTTAAATCCAGAAAGAACACAAACCAGTCTCTGATTTTGAAAACGTAAGCATGGTGAACTGAATAGCAAACAGCCTGCAGTGAAATGGTGTGTTATCACATAGCCTAACAAAGAATTGACCTAACTAAATTTCACTTTTGCTTTGAGGTTTGTTTATATACTGTAGAGTCAAGACATGCTTGAGGCGTGTAGATTCATAATTCTGGTGTAAATAGGCCACAAGTCACCTGCTGAGGTAGTGGGGTTGTGGTAGGTGGGCGGAGAACACCACCTTTCCGTTCTCGTCCTCCACAGCCATGATGTCCTCGGCCCCCTTATCCCTCACTAAAGTGGCCCTGGGAGAAACACAACACCCTCAGTCACATTTGCCTTTTACAGCCTGACAGTTAATCTGATCCTTCAGGATTTTAAACATGCCCCCAAAGTTCTCCTTTTGGGCTGAGCATTGTGACCTACCACTGAACAGGCTGAAGATTGTGCAGAAAGGGTCTGAATCCACAGCAGCACTCAAAGATCATGGTGCCGAAACTCCAGTAGTCCACCGTGCCAGTGTACGGCCTGTTCTCAAGTTGGTTCTCAAACAGCTCAGGGGCCTGAAGTGAGACACAGAACAGAACAGCGCTCACTTTCCAATGTCATTTACGGTGTATTCCTACTGCCCAAGACAATACTAACAGAACCTGACAGATGGCAGTTTGGTTTAGATGTGCTGCTGGAGGAAAAGACCTGTGGTAATGAAACATCTACAATTGTGTCTCAACAAACTTATGCAGAGATCCAGTGTTAAGTCAGTCTGCGACTACGTTACAATGATGTGCCAACTGTGTGTTCTGACTTGATGTGTTTGTATTGGGTGGGTTGTGAATACAGCGGGGAAAATAAGTATTGAACACGTCAACATTTTTTTCAGTAAGTATACTTCCAGTGAGGCTATTCGCATGACATTTTCACAGGACATTAGTATTAACTTAGGTAATCCACACATATATAAAAATCCAAACATCAATGTCTAAAAGTAGAGTTATGAGTAAAAAAGTGGAATGGCACAGGGAAAAAGTATTGAATACGCTAAGAAAAAGCAGTACACAAAGGCAAGGAATGGCCAGGAACAAACTGGATTTTATCAGTAATTAGAGAAATTATCCCTCCTATCTGTGCAAATTGATATAAGCTGGGTTAGTACATACTGGTGGGCTATAAAAATGTTTTTTTTTTACCAAGGTGTCACACAAGAAACATTTCATGATGGGTAAAAGCAAAGAGCCCTCCCAAGACCTTTATTGGCCAACCTTATTGTTGCAAAAAATATCAATGGAACTGGTTACAGATGCACTTCAAAACTTCTGAATCATCCAGCAAGCAGTATTGGAGCCATTATCTGCAAGTGGAAGGAACATCACTGCATCATCAACTGGCCATGCACAGGATCTCCTTGTAAGATTTCTGACCAGGAAGTCAGAAGGATAGTCAGAAGAGTAGCCTAAGAGCCAAGGACCACTCTGAGAAAGCTCCAGAAAGACTTGGAGGCAGCAGGTACAATTGTTACAGAGAAAATCTTAGGTAATACATTCCACCGCCATGGCCTCTATGCACGCTCATCCCGCATGACTCTATTGCTAAAGAAAAACATGTCAAAGCTCTTTGAAAGTTTGCTACACAACATTTGGACAATCCTATGAAATACTGAGAGAATGTATTCTGGTCTGGTGAGAGCAAAATTGAACTTTTCGGATGTCTACATACACACCATATTTGGAGGAGAAATGGCACTGTGCATCACCCTAAAAATACCATATCAACAATGAGGTTTGGAGGTTGTGGCATCATGGTGTGGGCTGTTTTTCATCTCATGGTACTAGCAGACTTCATACAGTTGAAGGAATGATGAATGGAGTCATTTTGTTCCGGGAGAATCTTTACATCCACCAGGATGATGAGGATGAGACTTGGCTAGACCTTGCAGCAGGACAACGATCCAAACCATTCAGCAAAGGAAACTCTCAATTGGTTTCAGAGAAAGGAAATCTAGGCCCTGACTTCAATTCAATTGAACAGTTTTGGACGTTAACTAAAGATCAGGGACCCCTGGAATCTTCAATATTAAAGGACTATCTGTTTAAAAGAATGGGCCAAAATCAGCCAGAATACTGTGACTGATTAGTTTTCGTCATACAGGAAATGCCTTGAAGCTGTCATTACGAATAAAGTATTTAAGAAATTTCAGCAGGCGTGTTCAATACTTTTTTCCTGTGTCATTCCACTTTATTACACATAACTCTACCTATGGACTTTAATGTTTGGATTTTTTTATATGGGTGGATTACTATTATTAATAGTAATGTCTGGTGAAAATTTCATGCAAATAGCCTCATTGGAAGTATACTTACTGAAAAAAATGTTGACGTGTTCAATACTTATTTTCCCCGCTGTATATGTTACACATATGGTATATGTTATGTGCTGTCATGTGTTATATGATACAGTATTTGTGTTGTATGTGATGCTGTGCAAAGGGAGAGATGTGTGGAAACGATTATCACCATGTGGATAAAGCCTCGAATCTGTATGTCCGTCTGTCTAAATGTGTTGGTAACCTTCCACAAAAGATGGATAAAGCCTCGAATCTGTATGTCTGTCTGTCTGTCTGTCTGTCTAAATGTGTTGGTAACCTTCCACAAAAGAAGTAAAAACCCTCAAGTTTCCTAAGGAATAATTTGAAACTGACAAAAACAATCAGCATTTATCATTGTTTATGTTCATGTTTAACACAAATCAGACTGGTAAAACATTACATTACATTACATTACATTTAGCAGACACTTCTTGACCAAAGTGACTTACATATGTCAGCTATATTACAAGGGATCACATTGTCCCCGGAGCAACTTGGGGTTAAGTGCCTTGCTCAAGGGCACAACGGTGGAAGCCGGGAATTGAACCGACAACTTTCAGGCTACTGCACGCTAGCCCAGCTCCTTAACCACTACACTACCACCGCCCCCTAAAACATGATAACATCCTTCTAGAAAGGTGTAAAAAGAGACTGAGAATGCACTCACATCATCACACATCATCATTCTATTATTATTATTATTCTGTTTTTTAACTGCTGTTAATCCTATATCCAACAATGATGTAGCCTACCTCATGTACTCTCAATACTGGCTTTGTCAACACTATACCCAAACAGTCACTCAACAAATTTGAATTTAAAAATGTGAAATTTGAGTTCTCACCAAGTATTGTAGCGTCCCAACGAAAGATGTGCACAGGCTTCCCTCGTCCAGGTCTTTGGCATAGCCCAGGTCAATGATTTTATGGATCAACTAGAAGAGGGAGCAACACACACACTCATACACACACACAGACACACCATAGAGAGAGTGTGTGTGTGTGAGAGAGAGGGGAGGGGGGTGAAGGGAGAGGGAGGGAGGGAGAGAGAGAGAGAGAGAGAAATTCACAATTTGCATCACAAATTACACTTCTCTGTTCAGAACTGAGGCTCTCTCCATCATAATCCGACCCATGGTCATCTTACCCTTCCATTGACATCCTGCAACACAATGTTCTCTGGCTTGAGGTCTCGATGAATGATGTTGTTGGCGTGGAGGTACTGGACTCCAGACCCTAAAATAGATTGTAGATGAGCCAATCATGAACAATCAGAGTGAATGATAATCAAATGTGGATAGAGTCTTGATGCTATGGACTATTAGGGTGCATTAGGAATATGTGTGCTCCCTAAGGTTAAATATGATTCTCTGCTTTGTGGTTGTGAAGGCTGTTTCACAACTAGTTACACATACATTATACATACTGTATATGCTCACACAAATATTCACTCACTCATTCACTCACTCAGAAACACACACACAAACAGAAAGGATTCAAATATTTTCAGGGATGAAATACAGCTTTGACACTCATGGGTACAGAAAACATTGCCTACAACACACAGCTGTGTGTGCCACACACACACACACAGTTATAAGAACACCCACCAACATCATGCAGCAGGTCCAGCACCTTTCTCTCCTTCAGGCCACAAGTGTTCTCTGGTTTGCTCAGCATCTGCAGACCAACAATACAACAACACAGCAGTCTCTCTCACGCATATGCAATCCCCCACACCTCCCCCGAGACGTCAGGAGGGAGCTACCCATATACTTGTGTGTGTATGCCCTGCTGTGCTCTATTACACACACATATGCAAACACTTTCTGCAGGGCTCCCCTTTGAAGCAGTGCTCCATTGCTAGGTGGGGCAGGTCGTTCAGGGCGATGCATGTCATCTCACACACACACACCACACACAGTCTCATACACATACACACACACACACACACACCACACACAGTCTCATACACACACACACACACACACACCACACACAGTCTCATACACACACACACCTTACGTAGGTCCCCTTTGGAGCAGTATTCCATAGCTAGCAAGGGCAGGTTGTTCAGGGAGATGCAGGTCATCGCCTCAGGCACATCCCTGGCTGTCACTACATTGGGATGATTTAATCTGGGAATGAGATGAGATGGGGAGAAAGGACATTCTAACTCATCAATTGCAACTGATCGTCAGTCACTTCTAAAGCTTTACACACATAAGCCTGCTCTTCCCAACTTAAGATACTGTGTCAGGCCTTTCGCCAGATCTACCCTTACATTCAAAAGCCCACTGCTTGCAGCTACCTGTTCCCCCTGGAGACATGTGCTCACATCTTCCTACTGTTGGGCTACTGGCTGTTCTCATCACCAGACTCTTATGCATCTGGATTTAAGCAGTGCTATGATGTGATTCCCACTCAACTAAGTTACCTAAAGTGAGTGGGATTTACCAGATGGCATGGGGTGTAACAAAAGCTAATTCAATTATTATTATCAAAAGATAAACTAACTAACTCAAAAACATTATTGAGTAGGCCTATTAGCTTTAGTTAGACTTCAGACTTTGCCTGTCGTTTAAATTAGGAAGTTTTAGCATCTAGCTAAAACTCCCAACTGCAGACATCTAAGAAATCCACTGACTTCTTCATAATCTGGATTTCCCTGCTCCAGCGGTCCTTATTGCGAGCTGTCAGCTCCAGGCGACACAGTTTAACAGCGATCTTCTCCTGCGTCTCCTGAAAAGAGATCACACGTAGCCTATGCACTCGCTTCAAATTTATGCTGTGGTTAGTCCAAGACATTGCCTACACATTTCCTCATCTGTGACGTTCCGAAGAAAACGGAAGACAAATGTAAATTGAAATGAAATTTCGCCAAAAGTGCTTCAGTTCAAAATGAAGAAAACAAAAAGAAACAACATTGCACCAGACTTCACAGATTATATTGTTACAATTTCAGTGGGCTATCAGAGACTCTATCCATGGCAACGCCAACCATCCATTATCTTAGCCTAATTAAAACACACCAAGGACTTGTTGGTTAAAATCACGGAATGAGGGTTACTTACCATGTTTTGGTACAAGTATACATGGGCAAATCCGCCCGTCCCCAGATTGTCCATCATCCTCCATGATCCACAAATTTGATTCTGACCGATCAAAGCCGGCCGCTCCATCCTAGCCAGCTGGGCAACGGGCGACACCTTTAACATAATCAGGTCATGCCAAACCCAGCGCACTACACACATTACAGATCGGTCACAAGGTCACAAGGTACCAGGCTGAAGCATGCTTAGTTTCGGTTTTCCGTTTTCTAAGCGAAGCCACTGATAGCAAAGGGAACGAAAATGAGAGAAAGAGAAAGGAACATCAATAATTATTTTCCGATTAGACTACTCACCTATATTAATGAGTCTTTTTTTACTGGGTGTGTTTACGGTCTTCTGTCATGATTCCCATCTCATCCGCTGACAGATCAGAGTCGACAACGGGTGGATAGCTTTGGCCTGTCCGATGTAGCCTACTGTAAACACTGTCGACTTGAACGTTCGAGGTAGGCTAGTCCGAGAACATTACATTTGAGGCTAGCCAAGGCTACATCATTTCTCTACATTTATGATTAGCCTGGTAAGTGAACTGAATGCGTAGGCTATGAGGTGTTGTCTCACATTTCGTAGCCTAATGCTATGAACAGAAAAACATTGCCTAATAACAGCATCACTGGCGTGTGGGGCAACATCTGGGTGAGCGCCAATGTGTAGGCTACTTTCCACATCATGACGTCAGCGCGGCAAGTAGGCTAGCCTAGCCTATCATAGAGCTCCCGATGGCTTATAACTGCCCAGAAACGTGTTTTTATGGTCTTCAACAACAGATTAGTCCTGGGCGAAGTCACTTGCCGTTTCTTCAAATACAACAAACATTTTATTACACTGATAGTCACAATATAGTGGGCAGTAAGCACTGTTTGATCACTTTGTGATAACATAACATTTACAAAAACTCACAAAGGGGGTCTGATCAGATTGATAAGGATGGCCCCATACAGAGCTTCCCATTTTTTAAAAAAAACCTTGGAGTGAGATTTGGTGGGGCCAGGTAACAGCTGTTTTGTTTGTCTCATCCAGCATCATTACTGCACAGCAAAAAATAAAAAGAATACATTTTACCATTTCATACCATCAGTGGTTCTCAGTGTTGGGACCAGGGTCCCAGAGTTAATTAACGGGATCTACTAGGACCACTGACATTATAAAGAATGAGAACCACTGATTTACAAACGGTCATCCTTACCAAATAAAATAGAAATAGAAATAAACATTTTTGGTTATTGGCTGGACCTGCATTCCTTTGATGTTGTGTCATCCTAGGGTTCGGGGCATGCTCCCCTGTAAGAAAATTTTGTAGTTTGTAGCATTAATGTTTAAATGCATCAATCTGGTGCAGTTTGAAACACAATTCAGAGCTTAGACTTGCTTATTTTTTTTATCTATGGATGGAAATATTTGTGCTGTAGCCTAAGCCATATTATGATGATACTGCAATAAGTTCCCAACCACAATGCATATTTGCTGAGTTTCACTTCAGATAGGCCTATGGTCAAAAAAAGTGTACATTTCAGCAATCCATGAAATTATGCAGAAGTGGTCAGTGGTGTTATTCAGCTAGTTAATCTAAGATAAGATAGTTATCTTGGTTATTGTTATGGCCATATATTCATGTTATATCTTCCTGTTTCAGGACAGTTTGGGCTATCCATATCTGGGAAAGTATCATGTGATCATGTGATAATATTTGCAAATGTTTAGATTTTTAAGAAAAAAATAATTTGTGTCTCATTATTTTTTCTTTTTCATATACAGTACAGTTATGTGCAGAATAATAGCATTGTGTTTCCTTATAGAATAGTTGTTAATTCCATAATATCAATGCATTGGGAACACTGCATATTCAATTTCAAATCACAAATTGATAAAGTTTGTGTTATACCTTTACAGAAAGTGAAGAAAAAGGAATGTTAGGCTGTTTGCATTAGCAGTGTTTGCATTTTTCTTTACAAACTCAAACATTTACTGTATAAACTGAAAAATGTCTGAAGATTTTGCTGTACATTACATTACATTTAGCAGACACTTCTTGACCAAAGTGACTTACATATGTCAGCTATATTATAAGGGATCACATTGTCCCCAGAGCAACTTGGGGTTAGGTGCCTTGCTCAAGGGCACAACGGTGGAAGCCGGGAATTGAACCAACAACTTTCAGGCTACTACAGGCTAGCCCAGCTCCTTAACCACTTCACTACCACCATCCCACAGCTTTACTTTGAATCACTGCACTAATATCTAGTTGCATTACCATTATTTCTGAGAATTGCTTCACATCTGTGTTACATGGAGTCGACCAACTACAGGCACCTGGACGATTGAACTACATTCCACAATTCCTCTGCATTTCTGGGTTTTGCCTTTTTGCATTTTTGATGTCACCCCATAAGTTTTCTTGAGGTCTGGGGATCGGGCTGGCCACTCCATATACGTCAGTCTTGTTAGTCTGGAAGACTTTGCTTGCTTAATGGTGTGATTTGGGTCATTGTCTTGTTGGAAACACCCATTTCAAAGGCCTTTCCTCTTCAGCATAAAACAACATGACAATATATTTCCATGTATTGAAACTGATCCATGATCTCTGGTGTGCGATAACTAGGTCCAACACCACTGAGAAACATCCCCATAACATGAATTGTACACCACCATGCCTTACGGTCTTCACGGTCTACTGTGGCTTGAATTCAGTGCATGGGGGCCGCAGACAGTTTTTCAAATGACCCACGTGCATGTGTTTAGACAGTGGGGTTGAAGCCACCTGAAGAACAGGAAATGGTTTAATCATCCAAATATTTAAACAGTGCTGTGATTGTACACATTTCTGTTTGACATCTATTCACTTCAACCACAGATGCTTTCATCCACTGACTTGCACTAAATCAGACATGTCATCAGCATGTGTCCTTCCTTCTAGCTATGCTGCATGGTCATATATGTGGCACAATATGTGGGCAATGATCTCTCTGCTTGTACCAGTGTATTTTTTAACCAGTGTACTACTGAGTGTGCTCTGGCAAAAATAATTTCTGAAGGAAGCAATGATCCACGAATTGGTTGTACAATTATATTTTTATTAGACTTTTTTTCTCTATGCCTCCCCACCAAAAAAGCTCATATACAAACAAGTCTTTCTCATACAAGTCAGTTTTTACAAGCTTTAAATGATTATAGAGCCAGGATGCTGAAACATACAAAACCACCATTTCATTGATGGCAAAGTGAAACAAACAAACAAAAAATAAAAATAAATAAAAACGAAAAGAGAAACACAAAACAAAAGAACACTGGAAAATAAACATGTCACAGTCATTAAGTGCATTGTCGGCATGGTGAAGGACACATAAGCATAGAAAACAGCTTTTAGATAGCAGACCCCCCTCCCCCATCCCCAAAGTCAGACCTATAATCAAAACATGACATTAACAAAACAAAGAATAGGAATATATAAGCCTGCTTTTTCAAACACACTGAACATAACATACAAAGGAAAGCAGATCATAATATTTCATGCTTGGTATATACATTGTAACATTCAAAGATGTTGGCAAGAAATGGATCAGATGCCATGTCATAATAGTCTCCATTTCAGAAGCACAGCGCTGAACCAGTGGCCAGGTGGTTTCCATGCAAACGGAATGGATGCCATGGAGACCCTGCAGCTGCATTATGATGTCACAGACAGGGAAGAGAGAATTAAGAACCCAGAGTGCTTAGCAACACATACTCACATTCAGTGAGAAAAAGATAAAGAACGAAAAAAGAGAACATTGTTACAGGAAATTGGTTCTACAAACAATACACTGAGATTTGGAGGTTGAGGTTCGGACAATACTTCATCTCGCGGTTTACCAAGAACATTCTGGGTGTCTCTTTATAAACCCAAACAGCACATACCCAGAAATGTCATCTGGCACTCTGAACATTCATGAAAACATTCCCCTAAACAACAGTCAATACTGACTCCAAGTAGCCCAACCATGACAAAAAGCACAATACTGAAGCCAAAAGGGAAAAGCATCCTGAACGTGCAGGATGTGATGGTGTAATATCTGTAGGAAAAAAAAAACTAGTAGATAAAGCAAGACAAAACCACTACTGTTTCAGGAAAGAAAGAAAGAGACAACAACATGATGAGGATGAGGAGAAAGAATGGATACAGAAAGAAAAAGGAGGCAGAAAAAGAGAGAGGAGAGGCGTAGGTGGGTGAATAGATATGAGAAACCCACAGTCCTCCTAGTCTTTTGTATAAACCTATTGTGTTTGAAACTGTTCTACAACACCTCTGCAGAGCATCCAACACCCCCCTCTCTCTCCCCAGATTCAAAGGAAAACTCTGAACTGTGTGTGTGTGTGTGACAAAGAGAGAGTAAGAGAGAAAGAGAAAAGAGAGAGAGAGAGTGTTCAGCATCCTTCTAATCTTCTCTTCTCTTAAGTTCTAGTACACAGAAGCCTGGCGCAGTGCTCAAACAAAACCACAAGCCTGATTGTGCTGATATCTGCAGGGTTTGGGTTTGGTCAGGGCCACACCGGAGGCAGGTCACCATCTCACCCACCTGCTGTCAGTGTGTGCTGTCATGATTATCATCTTCATCGCCACCTTGGCAAATCATCATCATCATCAGTAGTTTTAGTAGTCATCTTGATCTTCTTCATAGTTATTATCATCACCATTATCTTCATAATTATCATCATCATAATGTTCTTCTTCTTCATAGTCATTATCATCATCTTCATCTTCAATCATACAATTGAATCATACACTCAACTCTTCACAGCCTCAAACATGCCTTTTTTTCCAAGTGTGGACTATGTTCTTCCTAACATAGAAACAGAGATGTTCTGAACACCGTGTTATTCCCAAACACATGGCTATTTTACCTGCCACAGTCTGTTGCTCACACCTGATTGTTTGATGTGGGGAAGGAATACAATGTTCTGAACAGCATCAGAATCTGGAACACATCCGGACCCCTCAAACACACACACACACCTGGTGTGGTTTGGTTCGGATCAGGACTCATACCAGATTCAGCTGCGGTGGATCCCACGCCATGCCACTTCTGGAGGGCTCAGAAACTGAAGGTGATGGGCGGCGTTATGGGTGAAAAACACAACGTGCTCTCCACTGCCCTCTGCTGGTATAAAGTTGGCATTGCGACTGCCTTTTGACATCCAAGGGCCTGAGTGGAGACATGGCTTTATGTCTGAGTCCTTACTCCATGGATCTCACAACAACCGCAACACACATGCACGGCCTTCCAAAACATTAGTTACGCCCCGTAACTTCAAATGATCTGAAATTATCCTTCAGATCAAAACTCCCTGTTGGATTGTGTGTGCCATGTTTAAATAAGTGGTAGTGCAATAAAGAAGCCAAAGAAAGTACAGAGCTTCGTGGAAGCCCAAGTCTTTTTTTTTTCTATGAGTGTTACAATTTATAGGATAGCAAAGTTGCTGTTTAATGAAGTTGTTTTTCCTGTCTCTTCATTGACTGCCATAGTTAAAACTCTCTCATGGTCCGTTCATGTGATGCGTGTGGAGTGCTTAAAGATGCTCAGACTCATATTGAAATTAAACAAGGGCCACATGAAGAAATCTTTTTTAGTTCATGTCATCCTCATTCTTCACCTAATTAACAGCTGAAAATGTGACCGTGTTCAACAGAAACGGGAAATATACTAAACCTGCAAGTGATTTGATACTGGCACCTCCAGAGGATATGACAGAAACCCAAAGAAATAGCTTCCAGAAAGACAAAAACAAACAAACAAACAAAAACAGGGCCGATGGGGTTTAAAGTATAAATGTCTTGATTTGTTCTTCTATATTTAACCTAACAGTAGGTTACTGCAAGATACAAAACACATTGATTTTCAACTTGCCTCCTTTTTGAATGTCAAATCTATAATACCTCTAGCAAGTTGCACTCTATTGTACCTACTACATATACATATATATTGTATACTGATGTGTGGTCATACAATATAAGCATAATATTGCAACTGGCAGGTGTATAATTGATATAGTCTTCATTTCCATAAGTAGCAATAAAAACATATACCCTTGTAGTTTTTATATCACAGATCATACACAGACATGACATTAACTAGTGGCAGAGATGGGGGTTCATCTTTCACACCAGAAGGAGAACAGACAACACAGATGAAAAAGAGAAACATTCAGTCTGTCGGATGAGGGTGAACCACACTGTAGGCTTTTCACTCCAGTAGTGGCTGGCCACTGGACTGAGAAGGGACAGGCCTAGACAAGAGTGTACATGTAAGTGTGTGTGTATGAGAGAGAGAGAGAGAGAGAGAGAGACAGAGAGTGTGTGTGTGTGTGTGTGTATGAGTATGAGTGTGTGTGTGTTTGTGTGTGTGTGTGTGGGTGTGTTTGTGTGTGTGTGTGTGTGTGTGTGTGAGTAAGAGTTTGTGTGAGTGTGTGTGTGTGTGTGTGTGTGAGAGTGTGTGTGTGTATGTGTGTGTATGTATGTGTGTGTGTGTGTGTGCACATATGAGTTTGTGTGACTATGTGTACATTAAGTGATCTCAGAAAACACACAGCCTCTGAAGCCACTGCATGTTCTGTCAAGGGGATAAAAATGTCTTCCTCACACACGAAATAAAGCAAAGCATAGGCCAGGCATGCCTGTCAAAACACATGCAGAGAGAGGGAGAGAGAGAGAGTGAAAGATAGAAATATAGATAGAAAGAAATAGAGAAATAAGAAAGGAAAGATACAAAGAAAGTCATAGATCCGATAATGGAAAGAAAGAAAGAAAGAAAGAAAACACAACTCTATTCTACAAACTCTGACTAGAGGCCAGGGTGCAGGCACACTTACAGGGCAGAGGTTCTGGAGAGGGCATGGTGTTTGAGGGCACCAAACACCATGGGCACACACCCACTAATCCATAAGTGGCATCCCTCCATCTCACACACACACACACACACACACACACACTAAATCGTGCCTCAATCTTTTGCCCTCTCCATCCCCATCTCTCTTGCCATCTCTTCCTCTTTTGGCCTTGGCAGTGGTGGAGAAGCAATGTGATTGGTTGCTGATGAGCTACCCACAATCCTTCAATCCTTCAGTATAAGGTGATGCCGCGCTCCTGTGTGCGTCTCCCAGAGCGGAGTGTCACAGAGTGAGTTCGGCACACGCTCATACCACAGGGTCACATGATGGGTCTGCCCTCAGTCATGGAATGTGAAATACGTGGTACCCTGCATTACCAATGGGGATTCCATGGTAACCACCTCCACTGCCCCACTTCTCTCCTCCACCCAGGTGAAAATGTCACATGGAGTCATGGAAACATCCCATTATGTCTCTTACGGTGCCTAAACTCCAATGGATGACTAAGGAGTCATCAATTCTCACTGGAGATGAAATGTCCTAAAGATGTGAGAGATGTTTGGTCCCAAATCAGAAAAGTGGTGAAAACAAAACACATCCTGAAATAAAGGATGTGAAAAAGGAGTCTGTGTGTGTGTGTGTGTGTGTGTGTGTGTGTGTGTATGCATCAACTTTCGGCATGTCAGTTCTTCTGTTCAGAGCACATTCTCTTCCTCTTTCTTTCTCTCCTTCTTCCTCGGTCTCCTTCTCACAACAAAAAAACCCAAACACGGTAACATCCCAGAATGCTTTGCCACTGCTCCATGCCCGGCCAGGTGTTCCAGCTGTCACCACCAAGTGTCTGTGCCAAGTCCACGGGCTGCTGCCACGTCTACCGGCCACACCGGCACAGCCGAGAGCGAAAAGAGGCTACGAGGAACGCTAGGGGGTTAGAGCTTCACCAAACCCCTACCACCAAATCAACCGTCTCCCTCCCTCCCACCCCCCCCTAAACCCCTTCGCTCCCTCACTTCCTCCCACCTCTTATTCACCCTTCTCGTAAATGAAAAAAACACCAGGTGGGGGGGAAGGGGGCAGGCAGGTGGGCACCTAGACGCTCCCCTCCACCTGTGCCGCCACACCCCTGCTCCCCCCTCCCGCGCCCTCCACCCCCTCCGCCTCACTTCTTGACGGCCTGCCGGTAGCTGTGCCTCTGGCCCTCGTTACGCTTGTTGTTGTTGCTGCTGCTGCCACTACCGCCGCCAGCCACTTGGGCGGCGCTAGAGTGACCGGTGGCGCCGGTAGTAGCATGAGTGGTAGTAGTGGCCGTCGCGCCAGCATTGGTGCCTGCTGCGCCAGCGTTGGTGCCCTCGGCCACGTCCACGGCGGTGGTAGTGGTGATGGCGCTGGCCTTGCTGGGGGGGTCGCGGATGCTGCTGGCCAGGCTGCAGTCCTGCAGGGTGGGGCTGGAGTGGGTGCGCTGGAGGCCACCCTCCTCCAGGAGCTGGGCCTCGAACACGGACAGGTCCTCCTCACCGCTGCGCAGCTTAGCGCGCAGCAGCATCATGTAGGTGGCATAGCGCGTTTTCTAATTGGGGTATACAAAGGTCAAGGGAATGAACAGAAAGGGGGGAGACAGAGAGAGAGATCAAGGAAGGCAGGAAAGGAAAAAGTGAGAGAATGAGAGGCATGCGAAAGGTATGGACAGGAAAGAGAATGAAGATGGAGGGAGAGAGAGGGGTATGGAGGGCGGAAGAATGGACAGAGAAGAAATTAAAAAGAGGGAGAGAGAAAGAGAGGGGTGGAGGGAGAAAAGGAGAGAGAATGGACAGAGAAGAGAAAGATGAGAAATGCAAGAGGGGAAGGGAAAGAAATTAAAGGTAAAGATGAGAACGAGAGAATCAAAGAGAGGAGACAGAGGAGAGGAGAGGGAAAGACAGTTTAAGGGGATGGCAAAAGAAGAGAAAAACAGAGAGAGGGGGGCAAAGAGAAGAGACGATATTTAAATCACATACTGTACGAGCCGCTGTGCTAGTAACATCAATTTAAATGTAGCATGCCAGCTAAAGGCTGCACTTTAGAGAGTAAACACTGGACCACTGCTTAAATCTACTCTGGAAGTTTGCCCAGAGTACATAAAACAATGTTAAACCCTCGAAAATGCATTTAAACTTAATATACATTTCATACAGATACTTTGGCATCTTAATGGTCTTCTTAATGAAGACCTTAATGATCTGCTTCCTTTATGGACAAATTGACCATATCATGGCAGCCTTCCGATTGGCTTCCTTCTTCCAAATAGAGAAAAAGAGGCTTGTTTCTCACCTCAAACTCTAGGTACTCATCTCGCAGGCGATACTCCTCAAGCTCGCGACCTTTGACCTTGCGGTCAGGTGGATAGGAGCGCAGCTCCACAAGCTCGCTTGTGATGGCGCGGAACCGAGCCTCATGAGCCTGCATCTGCTCCTCCTGAGAGAGAAAGAGAGAGACCACAGACACTCAAATGACTGTACAGTGAACAAGCGAGTGAGCATAAAGCTAGATGGTATCTCATTTCACTGAACACACACTTGACAGGTCAGTCAGTTAATTCCATATTCTACATCCTCATGCCAATCATCTGTTCAAACACACTTTTGTTATACATCCAAGGGCCAAAGCAATTTCATTGTCACGAGGCGTAAAGACACATCGAAATATCAAGAGAAAAAGATGGTTAAGAACAGTTAGGGGATACAGAGCCATACACATTGGGGTTGATGGTATCTTATTTCATGTATCTGTAGGGCACTGAACACACAGCGATGACAAGTGTGTTTACATGACAAATGAGTCTTCAGACAAGCAATACAGGAGGAGTCATTTCATTTCAATGGAAAGAGAAGACAACAGAGAGGCAGATGAAGAGAGAGAAAGAGAGATGGAGAGAGAAAGAGAGAAAGAGAGAGAGAGAGAGAGAGAGAGAGAGAGAGATAGAAAGAGAGATTAGTATAAGTATAGGAGAGAGATTTAGCCTAGAAATCTAGACACACCCTAGCGGCAGCAAATTACATTTGCTTCCAGGGCTAGTCTAGCACTCTCCGTTGGCTTGAGAGCTCGAAAAATTAAACTTCTCTCAGGCCAATCAAATCGTGTATAGAGTCGTTAGGCGGGCTTAACATAATGATTGATGGCAGAGTTGCAACGGTTTGGCTTGAATTCCCTGCTACTTGAAAACAAAAAAGATGGATGTTGCAGTTGGCCAACAGTGTGACACGAGTTAAGCTTGTTTTAAGTTGGCAAAAGTTTGAACTGGCCAACTAGCTCCGCTGGTGGGGAAACACATGGGACTCAGCGCTGTCCTATTGCATGCAGAGGGAATTTGAAAGACAACCGATTATCCAACCCCTCGGACTGAGCACTGCGAACGGTGAGTGCCCAGACCCTACATTTTAATGTGGGTCTGGCTCGTCAGGCTAAGAGAGATTAGGAGAGAGAGAGGAAGAGAGCATTAGTTAATAAACTCAACCCCACAGTTTTTGTCCAGACGTCAGTGTCATGTCATCCCAGTTGGTATGAATGTTGTGATGTGACGTACGTTGTAGTGTCAGTGGGGTGGAAGAGGAGTTAGGAGCCATTTTGCTTGAAAGGTACGACCCTGACATTTTCTGGAGGCTACACTGCCCATCTACCTGCCTATGTACCCATCTGTGCTCTCTCTCTCTCTCTCTCTCAGCCCCATCATACATCCACCACTGAGAGACACACTGACAGACTCTAGATTGAATCCAGACAAAGCAATCATTATCATCATCATCTATGACA